>NC_052623.1:24603916-24977894 GCF_016161935.1 Mauremys reevesii | reverse complement strand
TACCCCACAATTTTGGACCTTGCGGCACTCCAGTAATGGTTTACCTACAGTTATGCAATTTATTCCCATCCAAATGGATAATAAGGTGGTGGCCAGCCTAGAGGAATTAACAGGGGTATTACCAGCCAGACTGTCTCTGACCAGCAGAGGACTACTGCCGAACAGGCTAATCTTGCTAACCCTTGGAAGGACATGGATACAGTCCTCTGCTCAAGTTGATATTCAAGCAGTAATTATTTGAAAACAAAATGTTATTTATTTAAAGGAAATAAGCAGTGGCATTACATTTCAATACCAGTAAGAAAGGACACGCTATACAGGGTAAGCAACCTGGCGCGCGTTCAGCGCAGCAGCGTGCCATAGGTTCTTACCCTGGCCTCAGTGTGTCACTCCACACTGCCAGGTCCTGGCCATGGTCGAGGAGAATCTGCATTTTAATTTAATTTTAAATGAAGCTTCTTAAACATTTTAAAAACCTTATTTATTTTACATACAACAATAGTTTAATTATAGACTTATAAACAGAGACCTTCTAAAATGTTAAAATGTGTACCGGCTGCGAAACCTTAGAATTGGAGTGAATAAATGAAGACTCGGCACACCACTTTTGAAAGGTTGCACTATACTCTAGAGCAGAGGTTCTGAAACTGTGGTCCATGGACCACCAGTGAGATCCATGAGCTCCATTTAGATGGTCCACAGATATGGATTCCTTCCCTGGAGTCCTATGACTGGATGGCCACTGCGAGAGAATGAAAGGGCCACCCTTGCACAGATTAGTGGAGACTGCACAAGTGTGGCTCCACTAATTGGGTGCCTGGACCCTGGAGAAGATGCACATGTAAGGTGAGGTGGTGGCCTTGGGGAGGAGCCAGGGGGTAGGTGGGAGGAAGTGGGAGGTGAGAAGACGGGGTGGGAATTTGGGACATGCAGGGCTACGTTGGCCAGAGAAAGAGCAACTTTCCCCAGCTCAGGGCTGTAGCTGCCGAGGAGAGACAGCGCCTCCTTCAGCCTCAGCTCTGTGGCTGCTGTGATGGGGAGAGGAGCACATCCATTGCATTAGAAAGGTAAGACTACTGATGTTAAAATATGAGGTGTATTGCTTTAATTTAATAGGCAAAAGTGTTAATTATTATTAAGCACTATATAGCGCACTTTATCCAAAGTGCTTTACAATAGTTAGCCTAATGGCACACACACAAGATTTGGAAAAGATCATTAAGTTTGAGAACCACTGCTCTAGAGATAATACATTTTAAAATGACACAATAAAATAAACAGCGTGGCATACATAGACCGTATATCAGTTACAATGTAATACTTAATATACATAGATATCTCTTTACACATATACAATGTTATATCACAGTCATCATAAAAAGTAACAAACAGAGCTTCTATGCATATGTGCAAGACAACATGACCTTACAATACATTAAAGAACCCATACGATTTACATTAACATTCTGTGAATGGCAGCCAGGCAGTCGCTTAGAATGTGTGGGGCGAGATCTCGCTCAGAGGCAGGCCTCCTGCTTTATTCACAGAGCACGCCCAGACATTCTTTTTTAAAATTAGATGGAAAAATCAGACTAACACCCTCTGATGCATCTCAAGGGGTCCTCCTGTTCTGTCCATTTGGAGATATCCACTCCGGGGATGACTGCTGCTGTCACTGCTTCCTGAGGCTGACATTGCTGCCTGTCCTGGAAACTGCTGGTGCTGCTGCTGCACTCTGCAGGTAGCTACTTCTGGAATCTTCCGTTTTTTTTTTCTTCAGCTTTATTCTCTGCAGCTCAGCTACCATACACACCACACACGCCAAGCCTGCTGCCTGTCAGCCTTATATAGCGGTAGAACTTTCAAGTCAAACTTATTAGCATAGGTCTTCCCAGCCCAATTAGACCAGCTCAGCCAATCAGCTTCCAGTCTATTAGCATAGACTCTCTTCCTGTCTGGATCCTTCCTCTAAATCCTCCTCTTGAGGTCTTGGGAGACATGCTGAGTCATTCCCCAGTGTACTCTGACTAACCCTGTGTCTTCCCTAGAGAATTATTGTGACTGCCATTTTGGATTTCTAACTCTAAATTATCATTAATTCCTACTTAGAATCATAGAATCTCAGGGTTGGAAGGGACCTCAGGAGTCATCTGGTCAACCCCTGCTCAAAGCAGGACCAATCCCCAACTATTTTTTTGCCCCAGATGCCTAAATGGCCCCTCAAGGATTGAGCTGCTCATAACCCTAGGTTTAGGAAGCCAATGTGCAAACCACTGAGCTATCTAAAGCCTTCAGCCTAAAACCGACTACTGTTTATACAAGCCAAAGCATTATGACACTGCTCACCACTATTGTTATGCCAATCTGGAGAGGTGCAATTTTATGATGTTTAAACCCCCTTTTCAGTTTTCTCTGCAAGTCCTCTATCCCGGTGCTGCAAGGTTTTCCAGAGCAGCTAAAAGCAAAATCTTTATTTTAGCTGACATGTAAGGCAGTCAGATGGGATGAGACACAGAACAAATACCAGTCAGGAATCTGAGAGTCAGGATGGAAGTAGACTCTCTCTTGCTGGTTGATAGGCCCAAATCATTATTGCAAAGAAGTACACCCCTGACCTCCTGGCTTTGCTGAGAGCCTGACTGTTAGGGATGTTTAAAGCAGCAAAAGATTCCCAAATGGAACAATGACCACAAAAAAAAAAAAAAAAAAAAAAAAAAGAAGATTGAAGGCATCCGTTTATCACTGTAGTATCAGACACCTCACAAATATTAATGAATTGTGTCTCATGGCAGTTCTGTGAAGTAAAGAAGCATTAGTATTCCTATTTTATTTTAAACTGAGGAGGAAACTGAAGAGGCCAAGTGACTTGACCGAAGTCAGCCAGCAATTCTGCAGTAGATCCAGGAGTAGGATGTTGTGCATTGAAGGTCTTTTGATTTCCACTTCCTGTGCCCCAGCTAGACTCTTAGTACAGTGACAGAAGGAGTTTTCCATCGCTGTCGATGAAAGAATTATTCCATTGAGCTAGCTGCATTGACAGTGGGGTGAGGTTGGCTAACTATGTTGCACAGCACTTGAGAATTTTCACAGCACTGAGTGACGTAGCCAGTTCGACCTAAGTTTTTGGTGTAGCCCAGGCCGAAGAAGCAGTACTCTGTGCTGGTGAATTCAGAAGTTAGTATTACTAATTCCTACAATCAAATAAGTGTGCATGGTGCTTTATAGGCTTGTGAAACCAGATAGCTCTTAATGTCCTGGGTACAGACTGGCACTGCTTCTTGATAGGTGCGTCCACATTTGAGCTGAGATATGCAATTCCCAGCTTGCATAGATGTACCAGCGCTAGCTCTGCTCTGACTTCAATGGGATTTGTGCTCCTAAATACCTGAGGCACTTTTGAAAATCTCCCTAAATCCCAGACTCCTCCTTCCCTTGTCTGCAAAGGAGGACTCTAGTTCACCTGAACTGTTCTAGTTCCTTAAGGAAGAAAATACAGAGTTTATTCGTCACATTTCAGGACTTTCCAAATCCCTGTGCATGTTGAAGGCACATTCAATAAAAGGTAATTTGAAATAAAATGACTTTCTCAGACCAGCTGATTTTCTGAAGAATTACCCCACCAGGAACAGAGCCTAGCTCTATGGGCGCTGTATGCCAGAAGCTCCAAATGATTGTCTAATTATTGTGCTTCCAGCTAGCACCATGGGCTCAAAGTTAGTTTAATTTCTGGACCACATTCTGCCAGATTTCCATGCCCAGAACTCAAATCAGTGTTAGCAAGAGACCTGCAAATGAATCAAAGGCAGAACATGGCCCTTAATTTGCATTTGGGTATTCAGTGATCAAAATTAGAAAGGAAATATTTCCCAACAGTTGTCACGTGGCTGTATCTGGGATGATACAGATATTTCCTATTCTAAGTAAAGTGAGATATTCAGGCATAAGGAACTGTTATTATTTTTTTCCCTTGTATTACATACATTTGGCTGGAAAATGGTAATTTTTCTCCGTGAAATTGCCATTTGATTTTTGTTTCAGTGGGAAATGACTGAAGCTGGCTGGAGGAAGACAGTTCCATTTCACAACAGCTTGTGATGTCTTGAAATTTGTTTTCATTACACATTAGAACTCAGAAAGTTGGGCCTCAGAAAACTTCATCAAAATCAATACATTTCAGCTTTGACAAACTGCATATTTCCACAAAATACATTTAGTCAAAATGTTCCGACCAGATCTAAAAAAAAGTTTTCCTGGAGAAAATCTGAAAAAATTGAGAGTATAGAAAAACCTGCGTTTCCTCACTTTGCTTCTGATTTCCAACAGGCATGAGTTGGAAAATGGTAAGAAAGTGTGAAAAGTGCATCCTCCCCATCCTTTCCTCCACCTTGCTTGCTTACAATTTTCACTGTTTTCCAGCTGGGGAAAAAAGTCAGTGTTACTTGTCTCACTTAGAATGAGAAAGTGAAAGAAAGTGTTACCTTCCCTCAATTCTCAAGTTTTTAACCTCCCCCGACACAACACCCAACTTCCCTGAGCAGGAGAAAGTAAAAAACAAACAGAGAGAAGAACATTGTCCCACAATTTTGAAATTTTGAAACATCTCACTGGATGTTTGTTTATTGTTTAGTCTGTGGCTTAGATCTTATCATGACATCAGAAGATGTTATCTAGTTGACCTTCATTTTTCCCTTTAACATCCTGACAGCTTCATTTATACCCCACTTTGTTCATAGTCCACTCCTAGTTTTTCCAGTCTTTCATACTGTAAGTTACCTATTCCCCCTTTTTAAAAAAAACAAACACTCATAATTCTCCTCTGGATCTTTTTTTTGTCTCCACAGTGATTTTCTTAATAAGGTACTTTAAAGTAGGCACAGGTGTCTAGGAGCGGTCTCTAAAGTACTTAGAATGATTTCCTCTGAGCTTGTTTCCTCTTGTACATAATGTAACCATAAACTGTATTGACAGTTTCATGGTATTCTGTATTATCCATTCCCATTCTCATATTCTCTGCATGACTTCTTAGCATATATTCTTCTCTCTGAAAAAGTATGATCCCCTTCAAACCCATGGACTTAGGCAAGTTGAAACTCAATATATTTGTCCATCTTCTGTAAGTTTCTGTGAATAAGTTCTTCAGTGTTGCTTGCTGGTCCAACCAGTCTGGAATTTACAGACTTCAATATTGTGTTAAACTACATTTCACTCAGAAGATTTGCTCTTGTGATGGGCTGTGCTAACCCCACACTGGCTCAGAAAGGGTTAATGAGAGACTATAGGTTAAGGGGTCAATAGGAGCCAGTGGCTTACCCAGCCTTGCCCATCTGCACCTGCCAAGCCTGGAGGGGAGAGTTAAAAGGGCTGAACCCAGCTCAGGTGGGGGCTGACCAGGAAAGAGAGCAGATTTCTGGCTCTCACTCAGTGAGAGAAGCCGGCTGGAGTCAGGGAGCTGACCTGGGCTGCTGACAGACAGCTCCTGCATGAGGAAAGATAGGACTGCAAAGGGGAGCCCAAGGCAGTTGGGAAGGAAAACAGGAGGAAGTGAGCCCACCTGGGATTCTCTGTACTGATTTAGGGACCTGCAAGGAGCAGGAAGACTTCCTTGCCAGGGGAGTGGAGAAAATCTCCTGCAGCAGAGTCAGCTGGGTGGCAGAATGTGCCTAGAAGCTCTGCAGTGAGCCTGTGGAAGAGGCTTGAGGAAGGAGGAGCTGACACACTGTGAGTTTCAGAAGAGGCTGAGGCACAGGCCCCAGACAGGGCAAGATAGGATGTGGCTGAGGGACATAGCCAAGAGAGTCTGTGTAGTTAGGCCTTGATGTTTATCAGAGGGTCCCTGGCCCAGAACTCAGTGGAGAGAGAGGGCCTGGGTTCCATTACCATACCATTGAAGAAGGCGGAGCAGAATTCCGCAACTGCCTCAGACAAGGGGTAAGGACTATTGAAAGCCCCCTGTCACCAGGGTAAGAGTTAGTCAGTCCAGGCTTGGACTGAAGCCCCATTGTGAGATCAATGGACTATTCAATTGTTGGACTATTGGTTTGCCCCAGAAGGGATGGGACGATATGTGGTTTGGCTGGAGGGCTGAGTCACAAGAAGACCCACTGCAGGGCTGGACCAGGTGTCAGCAGGGGGTGCTAAAGTGGGAGAGCCTGCTCTGCCCAATTGCAAAGGAGCACACTGACAGGTGAGTCACACTTACAGCTCGCTTGAAATAAATGGCCATTTGGCTGTTGACATTAGAAGCAGGCTTAAGCCTTTAGAGTATGTCTACACCACCAAGAAAAACCCATTGTGCTCAGTGTCAGAGCCTGGGTCAGTTGACTCAGGCTCATGGGGCTTGGGCTGTGGGGCTAAAATACCAGTGTAGATGTTCCCGCTTGGGCTGGAGGCCAGGCTCTGAAACCTGGTGAGAGGGGAGGATCTTGGAGTCTGGGCTCCAGCATGAGCTGGAATATCTACACTGTTATTTTTAGTCCTGAGCCCCAAGAGCCTGAGTCAATTGACCCTGGCTCTGATACTCAATGCCGTGGGTTTTTAGACAGACCCATAGTGACAGAGCCCCAGTACTGACTCCGGTAGTACTTTGCTTGCCACTCTCTTCCTCCCAGGTCCTTAGCCCTGTGTTATTGAAATACACCCACTGTTTCGCAGCCATGCCTTAGTCACTCAAGAATAACCACCTTCCATGTTGTATTTTCTAACCTTGTTCACCTACTGTGCAACACTGTATCAAATGCCTCTTTCTAATCAAATTAGATTACCTCCACCGCATTGCCCTTGTTCACACTCTCTGTCATCTCCTTGAACAGTCCAGCAGGGCTTGTCAGAAGAGATTTACCCTTTATGAAACCAGGCTGAATTGCTGTGACCAGCTCATATTTTTCTCAGTGTTTTGTGAAATCAGGATTTCTCCTGTATCTCAGATTGGATGTACTAGTCAATCGGCGTTTTCAGCATCTGGTCTGTTCTTATAATGACTAGGTTATGTTTGTCTCTCTTCAAAGAACTACTCCAAATATCGATTACTGAACTAGTGATACCTTCTGTCATTTTCTGTAAGCTTCCAAGAAAGTGACTTGCTCGGTATTGGGCCTTGAATGTCTACAGTGATTTGATTCAACCTCTCAAGTGGCATCAAGTGCAATGTTAGGGTCTAATTTTATGTAATGCCGAGAGTTGCCTGCAAAGCACCTGCAAGTTGCCTGCAAAGCTTTCTATCCACCTTATAGTCCATTCATCCAGTCCATGCTTTTTTAACTTGCTGGCAAGAATACTGTGGGAGACCACATCAAAAGCTTTGCTAAAGTCAAGATATATCACATCCATCGCTTTCCCCATATCCACAGAGCCAGTTATCTCCTCATAGAAGGCAATCGGGTTAGGTAGGCATGACTTGCTCTTGGTGAATCCATGTTGACTGACCTCCCTGCATCATACAGGCCATTGAATTTCACCCAGTGATTCCAGCAGTAGAGGGAACTGTTCTTCCCTGCTATGTAAGGCTTCTTCATAGCGCTTGAAGTGATTTCATGCCTTACTTTCTGCATGTGAGGAGTCCCACTGAAGTCAGTGGAACTGCTCACCTCCCTAAAATTAACCTTGCATGCTTAAGTGCTTTACTGAATCTGAGCCCATGCTGAACACTGCGGGGAACTTAATAGGAAATCCAAATCTGAATTCCGCTTAATGTTTTATAGATCATGATTTACTGAGCCACTCTTTTTTTAAATATAATTTCCCTATATATTTAACCTCCAGAGCATTCGTTTTCTTTTCCTTCTTTTATGGTGTAATTATTTTATTCCAGTTCCTTTGCCTGTATTAGTCCACTGCTGAGAGGTTGTGTCACCTTAAGTATCATACAGTTAGCAGAAGTGATACTTTCTGAAAACAAATAAGAATAGCTTCCTGCTATGCATCCCCGAGGGGAAAAAAGATCAGACATACTGAACACCATTATCGGATGGAATTCAGAGGCGTATACACAGGGCCGGCTCCAGACCCCAGCGCGCCAAGCGCGTGCTTGGGGCGGCGTGCCGCGGGAGGGCGGCGCAATTCCTAGAGCCGCCCCTGCGTATACACAAAGGTATTTAGCCTGGCTGTGGGGAGACTATTTGCATATGAAACACTGAAACACTAAGGCTTTAGAAAGTAAGTACCACCCAGTAGATGGCATTAGTACCCTAGACACTCAATTGTGGGCTGAAAGTACTGTGTGGTGCAGATTTTGCAATGCATTATTTATGAAAGAAAATTAACGCTGAATCTGTGTGTTTTGCCTGAGGCAATAAAAGCAGTAAACATGATTTTCACACCAACAAGTAACAAATAGTTTTCTTAACAAATTAGATGAACCCTGATGTCTAGTTTCAGATTACTTTGGAGCTCAGTGTCTACAATACATTTCTCTTATGTTCAAAATCTCTGTTTTACACAGGATAAAATGAAAATGACTAGAGATATACTGTACTGTGCAAAGACAGTTAGCACTTTGATGGCAAATGTATTTTAGCTTTTCATTTTGATTAGTAGTAAGCATCTAAATCATGATGCAATTTTGGCTGCACTGTGCTACATAACAGTACTTTTGAAATTATAGATGACCTTCCATCAGATGATTGGATGTCTTGCAGACACCTCTTAATAAATACCCCTGTGAGGTACTGCAGGTCAGTATTGCGATATACCCATTTTATAAATGAGGAAAGCAAGGCACAGACAGATGGAGTGACTTGCCCAAATACACACAGCATGTCAGTGGCACAGCTGAGAAGGTAACCCAGAGTTACTGACTCCTGATCCCCTGCTCTGACCATGACATACAATTGCTCCCCAGTTCCACATCCTCCCAGAGCCTGGTACCAGTGAAAATGCAGTAATGCAAATAAAGATATTTCTTTCTATCTATCTATCTATCTATCTATCTATCTATCTATCTATCTAATTTTGACTATGGATCCAATTATGAGATGAGCTAATGTTGGAAAAAAGCTTCCTTTGAATATTCATTAGCATTTTTAATGATGGCTACCCGGTCCTGGTACAGCAACAGTTCCGTATGAGGATATTGTTATTGATTAATATAATTATTTTTAGAATTCCTAAAAGCATTCTTGGCTATTTACAGTGCAAACAGGAAAAAATGAGAATGGACAATTTTGTTGCTACGGCACTTGAACTCAGCTGGGGGAAAACTGAGTTCTGTCTGTCTAGTTGGCTATTAGGGCTGATAAAAAAAACCCTGTCAAAATCTTGGGATAATTCAAATAAGTTTTCAGTCTGTTATTCTTTTGCAATGGTTCAAATTTCTGATTTTCGATGGATTTTTTGGCAATATCTCTGGTTTCAAAACATATAATTTTCAAACCAAGGTTCCATTCACTCCCCAATCTTCCCTTTCTTTTTGCTCTGGGAAACTTATTCATGGGTACATTCGTATTGCCCTTCTTGGATGTATAGTCCAAGTCACAATCTATCCCAAAGTGATTCTTTGGTCTGAAGACTTCTGAGGAGGCAAGACTGCTACCTGCTTCCTGTGTGACCTTCACCAAGTCACTTAACTTCTCTGTGCCTCATTTGTGTACAGAATAAACCAAAACATTAGGCTAGGTTTTTGTTCCACTTCACTACACCAATCTTTTCCTGTCTTTATGAATGAAAGCTTTATAGGCAAATACCAGATTACACAAGATTTTCTTCCAGAGGTGGCATCTGGTTGCTTTGAGAACTCAAAACGCACTGGCATCTTTGGGGTTACCTCTGAGGCCATCAGGGAGTTAGATTGTTAATGTCTTGTCTGGGTTGTTTGTTTCCCTGGATACCACAGGTTAAACGATATTTAGATATGTTAGACATATTCAAGTCATTAGGGTCTGATGAAATTCATCCTAGTGTACTTAAGGAACCAACTGAAGCTATCTCAGAACTGTTAGCATTATCTTAGAGAACTCCTGGAGGATGGGTGAGGCCTCAGAAGACTCAGAGAAGGGCAAACAAAGTACCTATCTTTAAAATGAGGAACAAATTGGCCCCAGGGAACTATAAACCAGTCAGCCTAACTTTGATACTTGGAAAAATACTAGAACAAATTATTAAACAATCAATTTGTAAGCAGTGGTAGGCAACCTGCTGCCCATGGGCTGCACGCGGCCCATCAGGGTAATCCACTGCCAGGCCACAAGACAGTGTTTACATTGACTCCACAGGCACAGCTGCCTGCAGCTCCCAGTGGCCGTGGTTTGCTGTTCCTGGCCAATGGGAGCTGTGGGAAGCGGCGGGCCGCAGGATGCCCACTACTGACCTAGAGGATAATAGGGCTATGAGGAATAGCCAGCATGGATTTGTCAAGAACAAATCATGCCAAAACAACTTAATTTTCTTCTCTGACAGGGTTATGGGCTTCGTGGATAGGGGAGAAGACATTTAGAATTATATATCTTGATTTTTAGTATTTCTGACACAATGTCACATGGCATTCTTATAACCAACCCAGAGAACTGTGGTCTAGATGAAATTCCTATAAGGTGGGTGCACAACTGGTTGAAAGACTGTACTCAAAAAGTAGTTAGCAATGGATTGCTGTCCAATTGGGAATGCGCATATGGTGGGGTCCCAAGAAGTATTATCAGTCCCGGTTCTGATACTATTCAATATTTTTATAAATGACCTGGATAATGAAGTGGAGAGCATGCTTATAAAAATGTGTAGAAGAAACCGAGCTGCAAGGGGTTGAAAGCACTTTGGAGGACAGGATAAGAATTAAAAATGACCTTGACAAATTGGAGAATTGGTCTGAAATCAACAAGACAAAATGCAATGAAGACAAGTGGAAAGTACTACACTTCAGAGGGAAAAATCAAATGCACAACTACAAAATGGGGAATAACTAGGCCAGGCTGTAATACTGCTCAAAAGAAGAGGGGGTTATCATGGGGGTTATCAAAGAGTATGGCAGAAAGGGACCTAGGGGTTATAGTGGGCCACAAGCTAAATATGAGTCAACAGTGTGATGCTGTTGCAAAGAAAGCAAATGTGATTCTGGGATGCATTAACAGGTGTGTTGTAAGCAAGACACGAGAAGTCATTCTTCTGCTCTACTCAGCATGGGTGAGGTCTCAGCTTGAGTATTGTGTCCAGTTCTGGGCATCGCATTTCAAGAAAGTTGTGGAGAAATTGGAGAGGGTCCAGAGAAGAGCAACAAGAATGATTAAAGATCTAGAGAACATGACCTATGAAGGAAGACTGAAAGAACTGGGTTTGTTTAGTTTGGAAAAGAGAAGACTGAGAGGGGACATGATAGCAGTTTTCAGGTATTTAAAAGGGTGTCATAAGGAGGTGAGAGAAAACTTGTTCATCTTAGCCGCTAAGGATAGAACAAGAAGCAATGAGCTTAAACTGCAGCAAGGGAGGTTTAGGTTGGACATTAGGAAAAAGTTCCTGATTGTCAGGGTGGTTAAACATTGGAATAAATTGCCTAGAGAGGTTGTGGAATCTCCATCTCTGGAGATATTTAAGAGTAGGTTAGATAAATGTCTATCTGGGATGGTCTAGACAGTATTTGGTCCTGCCGTGTGGGCAGGGGACTGGACTCGATGACCTCTCGAGGTCCCTTCCAGTCCTAGAGTCTATGAATCTATGAATCATCACCACTATCATCATCATGTTCCTATTACACCTCTGGCATTTAGGGCAGTGATGCAGCTCCTCCACTGCTGTTTGTTACTGGCAAGTCTTTCAATGGTTCCCCAGCTGTGCCCCAGGTTTTTCAGGTCAGCTTCCACAGCTCTTCACCATGTTGTTTTTGGGTGGCCTTGTTTTCACTTACCTTCAGGTGTCTATTTTATTGCTAATCTGGTGATGGAATCAGTTTCCATCCAAAGCACAGGACCAATCCATCTCCAACGCCTCCTGGCAATGATGGTGCTCAGATCCTCTTGGCTGCACTGTATCAATAGATCTTGGTTTGAGATTGTTCTGGGCCAAAAGATACAGAGGATTTTTCTGAGGCAGGTTGTATGGGGTTATAGTGGATCTCAAATCGAATATGAATCAACAAGGTAATGAAGTTGCTAAAAAGCCTAATTTCATTTTAGGGTGCAGTAACAGGAGTGTCATAGGTATGACACTTGAGAAAACAGACCCACTCTACTCAGCATGGGTGAGGTCTCAGCTGGAGTACTGTGTCCAGTTCTGGGCGCCACACTTCAAGAAAGTTGTGGATAATTTGGAAAGTCCAGAGGACAGCAACAAAAATGATAAAAGGTTTGGAAAACACGACCAATCTGGGCATGTTTAATCTTGAGAAAAAGATGGAGGAGGACCTGATAACTGTCTTCAAATATGTTAAGGGCTGTTATAAAGAGGACAGTGATTGATTATTTCCTATTGTTACCCGGGGTTCTTTCAACCCAAAGCTCTTGGTAACTTTTACTCTGTGCGAGGTGGTGTCAGGAAATACATCAGGGAAGACACGGCCGTCTGACCGATAGATGGCTGGCACAAACAGGACAACACAACAGTGCTTTCACTTAAAACTAAACTTTACTTAGCTTATGTCTACAGTACGAAATTAGTTTGATTTAATAGAAGTCAATTTTTTAGAAATCGATTTGATACTGTCGTTTGTGTGTGTTCCCACTAAGTGCATTAAGTCAGTGGTGTGCGTCCACAGTACCAAGGCTAGTGTCAACTTTCAGAGCATTGCACTGTGGGTAGCTATCCCACAGTTCCCGCAGTCTCTGCCCCCCTCAGTGGAATTCTGGGTTGAGCTCCCAATGCCTGATGGGGCAAAAACATTGTCGTGGGTGGTTCTGGGTACATGTCATCAGCTCCTTCCCCCCCCCCCCATGAAAGCAACAGCAAAAAATCGTTTCTCACCTTTTTTTCCTGGGTTACCTGTGCAGACGACATACCACGGCAAGCATGGAGCCCGCTCAGCTCACTGTCACCGTATGTCTCCTGGGTGCTGCTGACAGACGCGGTACTGCAGTGCTGCACAGCAGCAGCTCCTTGCCTTTGCAAGTTGGCAAAGACAGTTAGCAGTCATACTGTACCGTCTGCTGCTGTCATGGGTGCTCCTGGCCGGCCTCGGTGAGGTTGGCCATGGGCACCTGGACAAAAATGGGAATGACTCCCCAGGTCATTCTCTTCTTTAAGTTTTGTCTAATGGAGATTCATTCCTGCCTGGAATATCAGGCAAGCCTACTAAAGAACCAGAGAGGCAAACGGCCGCTCGGGGTCAGAGCCCCAGACATCCCGCAGAAATGATGACTGCATGCCATTCTAGGGGGTCCCCCTACAACAACAAAACCTGTTGCTTCCTTCCTCCCCCACCCCTCCCGGGCTACCTTGGCACTTATCCCCCCATTTGTGTGATGAATTAATAAAGAATGCATGAATTTAAAACAACAGTGACTTTATTGCCTCTGCAAGCAGAGATCAAAGGTAGGGGGGAAGGGTGGTTGGCTTATAGGGAAGTAGAGTGAACCACCATTCTGCACTTGCTTAGCCTATAGTTGGACTGCTCCTTACTACTGTCCAGGTGTCATGAGCCATGGGAGCAAGGGGTAGGCTGGGGTAGGTGCGACCACATGATGCTGCTAACTGGGAAAGCAGCCTGAGGCAGAAGCCTCCAGCTGCTATGATATTCCAGGCAGGATTGAATCTCCATTACACAAAACTTAAAGAGAGAATGACCTGAAGTCATTCCCATTTTTGTCCAGGCACCCCAGACTGACCTCACCGAGGCTGGCCAGGAGTACCCATGTCTGCCCAGGCGCCCCCAACCGACCTCACCGAGGCCAGCCAGGAGCACCCATGAGACAACAATGACGGCTACCAGTCACACTGCACCATCTGCAAGGCAAGGCAAGGCAAGGGGATGCTGCTGTGTAGTGCTGCAGTACAGCGTGTGCCAGCAGCACCCAGGAGACATATGGTGACAGTGAAAAAAGGCGAGAAACGATTATTTTCCATTGATTTCACGGGGGGGCGGGGCTGATGACATGTACCCAGAACCACCCGTGACAATGTTTTTGCCCCATCAGGCATTGGGAGCTCAGCCCAGAATTCAAACGGTTGGTGGAGACTGCAGGAACTGTGGGATAGCTACAGTCGTCAGTCGCCTCTCCCTCCATGAGAGCAACTGCAGACAATCTTTTCGCGCCCTTCTTTGTTGCCCTTCTCTGTACTTTTTCCAATTCTAATGTATTTTTTGAGATGAGGTGACCAGAACTGCACACAGTATTCAAGGCATAGGTGAACTATAGATTTAAATAGGGGCATTATTATATTTTCTGTCTTATTATCTATCCCTTTCCTAATGGCTCTTAACATTCTGTTAGCTTTTTTGACGGTTGCTGCACATTGAGTGGATGTTTTCAGAGAACTATCCACAGTGACTCCAAGATCTTTCTTGAGTGGTAACAGCTAATTTAGATCCCATCATTTTGTATGTATAGTCGGGATTATGTTTTCCAATGTGCATTACATTGCATTTATCAACACTGAATTTCATATGCCATTTTGTTGCCCTGTCACCCAGATTTGTAAGATCCTTTTGTCAGCTTTGGACTTAACTATCTTGAGTAATTTTGGTGAAATTATTTATAAGTGAACACACTGAAAGGTTACCTACTTACTTAAAGAAAATGACAGCTTTTAACTTAAGAAAGGCTTGTTTTGAATATAATTACTGCTCTAAGTGCTGTACTTCAGTGAGTTATTAATGGGACACTGTCAAGGTGTCTGTGTTCCAAAATCAGGTTTTGTAAAAAACAAAAAAATGCAAAATCTAATATTGATAGAAATATTTCCAACATTTATTTAAGTTTCAATTAGAATATTATTTTTAATTTAAATATTACTATTCAGTGTTGGGAGCCCAAACAGCATTACACACAGTCCTAGTGCATAAGAATCAAGTAGTAAAATTGACCGTAAATGGACTGTGGCCCTGAACTCGCAACTAGATCTGTGTAGGTTGGCCTCTGAGTCTGCAGTGAGCCCACTGATTTCATTGGGACTATGTGGGTGCAGGGTTTCCATATGCAAGTTTCCCTTGCCAAGGTTAGGTGTGTTCCATTGTTCAAGCAGAACTGAGAAAAAAAAAGGAAAAATATGAACAAAACCCAACATAGCTGATTATAAAGAAATTTGATTTTGAGTATTCCTTCAATTTTATCAGTTATGGGCCAAATTCAATCCAGCATCAGCCTTCACTTCCAGATGAGCACAAGTTAACACCACTAATGCTCCCGTTCATACCAACCCTGGTAAGTTCATTCAAGTGCTGCACAGCCAGCCATCCAAACAATTCCTACCAGGATCATGAGTGTGAAAGGTTTCATAGATTCCAAGACCAGGAGGGACTATTGTGATCATCTAGTCTGACCTCTGAACAACGCAGGCCATAGAACTTCCCCAAAATAATGCCTAGAGCATATCTTTTAGAAAAGCATCCAATCTTGAGTTAAAGACTGCCACTGATGGCGAATCCACCACGATTCTTGATAAATTGTTCCGGTGGTTAGTTACCCTCACTTTCAAAAATGTATGCCTTATTTCCAGTCTGAATTTGTCTGGCTTCATCTTCCTTTCTCTGCTAGACCGAAGCGCCCATTATTAAATATTTGTTTCCCATGTAGATACTTATAGCTGTAATCAAGTCACTCCCTTAACTTTCTCTTTGTTAAGCTAAATAGATAGACTCAAATAGCTCAATCACTGTGAGGCGTGTTTTCTGATCCTTTAATCATTCTCCTGGCTCTTCTCTGAACCCTCTCCAATTTATCAACATCCTTCTTGAATTGTGGGCACCAGAACTGAACACAATATTTCAGCAGTGGTTGCACCAGTGCTAAATATAGAGGTTAAATATCCTGTCTACTCCTACTTAAGATTCCCCTGTTTATGCATACTAGGACCATAATAGCTCTTTTGGCCACAGAGTCACATTGGGAGCTCAAGTTCAGCTGATTATTCACCAGGACCCACAAATCTTTTTCAGAGTCACTGCTTCCCGGGATAGAGTCCCCCATTGTGTAAGTATGGCTGACATTCTTTGTTTCTTGTATAAGACCTCGTAGAGGTCCTAACTACAAGAGCTTTAACAAGGCCTTCCCCCAGTAATGCCATCTTTCAAGTGCTCACCTAGGGCTGGGGAAGTTGAAAGTGGGAGGTAGGGGAGTGGCAGAAAGGACAAAACACACAAACAACCCCATTCAATTATGGCCACTGGAAGAGTGAGAGACAGTTTCCATTTAGTGTGTAGTCAGTACCACCTCTAATTGTTGCAAGGTGCTTAGATACTGATAGGTGTGTTAGAAAAGCTATGGACATACAGGTTGATGGGAGGTCAAGAAGATTATATGCTCAAATGTGTGGCTCATACATTCTGGAGCCAGGCACCATTCTGGAGCACACCCTCTCCTTCAGACCATGTGCAGTCTAGACTGTAATGGATTTTTTGTGGGGGAGGGGGGAACTGGGGGAAAATCACATCTTTCTTGGCTACTTCTTTTCATGTGTACCTGTAACAAGGATGGCCTGGTAATGGCCCTTCACACAAGGGAAAGGAAATACTTATGTTATCTTGATGGTATCCCTTTGCTGGGTGCCACAGCTGATTTTGACAGATGAGGTGTCACACAAGGAGACAGGCTGCATACAGCATGTGTATCATCTCCTAGAGTCTTGTTCATTAGCGATAACTGCTCCCCCACCCAACATATTGGAAAGCTGCTGTGCCTTACAAGTCCACAGATGGAAAACTATTTGACAGTAGAATTTCTACACTAACCATTAAAATCAACCTTAAGATGACCATCCTGCAATTGCTTTGAATCTTCTCCTGCTGTTTTTAAAAAAAAACAGACACCCCAGAAAAGACCCTAATTTAGTCTCTTAGATTCAACTGCACTTAAGTTCAGATGTACCGGTTTCATGGTGAACAGCCTGAGGCTATGTCATAAGAATATAAGAACACAAGAACGGCCATACTGGGTCAGACCAAAGATCCATCTAGCCCAGTATCCTGTCTTCTGACAGCAGCCAATGCCAGGTGCCCCAGAGGGAATGAACAGAACAGGGAATCATCAAGTGATCCATCCCCTGTAGCCTATTCCCAGCTTCTGGCAAACAGAGGCTAGGGACACCATCCCTGACCATCCTAGCTAATAGCTATTGATGGACCTATCCACCATGAATGTATCTAGTTCTTTTTTGAACCCTGTTATAGTCTTGACCTTCACAACATCTTCTGGCAAGGAGTTCACCAGGTTGACTGTGCATTGTGTGAAAAAATACTTCCTTTTGTTTGTTTTAAACCTGCTGCTTATTAATTTCATCTGGTGGCCCCTAGTTCTTGTGTTATGAGAAGGAGTAAATAACTCTTCCTTATTTACTTTCTCCACCAAAGTCAAGATTTTATATACCTCTATCATATCCCCCCTTAGTCGTCTCTTTTCCAAGCGAAAAAGTCTCAGTCTTATTAATCTCTACTCATACAGCAGCCATTCCATATCCCTAATAATTTGTGTTGCACTTTTCTGAACCTTTTCCAAGTCCAATATATCTTTTCTGAGATGGAGTGACCACACCTGCAGTATTCAAGATGTGGGTGTACCATGGCTTTATATAGAGGCAATATGATATTTTCTGTCTTATTATCCCTCCTTTTTTTAACGATTCCCAACATTCTGTTAGCTTTTTTGACTGCCACTGCACATTGAGAGGATGTTTTCAGAGAACTATCCACAATGACTCCAAGATCTCTTTCTTGAGTGGTAACAGCTAATTTAGATCCCATCATTTTATATGTATAGTTGGGATTATGTTTTCCAATGTGCATTACTTTGCATTTTTCAACATTGAATTTCATCTGTCATTTTGTTGCCCGGTCACCCAGAGATCCTTTTGTAGCTCTTCGCACTCTGCCTGGGACTTAACTATCTTGAGTAGTTTTGTATCTGCAATTTTGCCACCTCACTGTTTACCCCTTTTTCCAGATCATTTATAAATATGTTGAATAGAATTGGTCCCAGTACAGACTCCTGGGGGACACCACTATTTACCTCTCTCCATTCTGAAAACTGAACATTTATTCCTACCCTTTGTTTCCTATCTTTTAACCAGTTACCAGTCCATGAGAGGACCTTCCCTCTTATCCCATGACTGCTTACTTTGCTTAAGAGACTTTGGTGAGGGACGTTGTCAAAGGCTTTCTGAAAATCGAAGTACACTATATCCACTGGATCCCAGTAGTGAGGCTGAGTGGCCTCCCTCCAAGTAGGTGAACGAGCCACATCAGCCACACCATCAGGGGCTCATTCACCTACCAATGTGATATATGACATTATGTGCCAGCAATGCCTCTCTGCCATGTACATTGGTCAAACTAGACAGTGTCTATGCAAAAGAATAAATGGACACAAATCAGACATCAAGAATTGTAACATTCAAAAAACAGTCTCCCTGGACATTCAATAACAGACTTAAAAGTGGCCATTCTTCTACAAAAAACTTCAAAACCAGACTCCAACGAGAAACTGCAGAACTGGAATTAATTTGCAAACTGGACACCATCAAATTAGGCCAGAATAAAGACTGGGAGTGGATGGGTCACTAAAAAAGGGAATTTTCCCTCGGCTGATACTTATACCTTCTTGTCAACTGTTGGAAATGGGCGACATCCACCTTGATTGCATTGGCCTTGTTAGCACTACAAAAGTAATTTTCCCTCCCTTGGTATTCACCCCTTCTTGTCAACTGTTGAGAATAAGCCATTTCCACCTTAATTGAATTGGCTCATTAGCACTGACCACCCACTTGGTAAGGCAACTCCCATCTTTTCATATGCTATAATATATATTATGCTTACTGTATTTTTCACTCCATGCATCTGAGGAAGTGGGTTTTAGCCCATAAAAGCTTATGCCCAAATACATTTGTTAGTCTCTAAGGTGCCACAAGGACTCCTCACTGTTTTAACTGTCATATGTAACCTATCACTTAAATTAGCCTCTACTGGATGACTAGAGGATAGCTGATGTAAAGCCAATTTTTATAAAAAGTCTGCAGAAAGAATCCTGGCAATTACAGGCTGGTAAGCCTAACTTCAGTACCAGGCAAATTGGTTGAAGCTATAGAAGAACAGAATTATCAGACCCATAGATGAATACAATATGTGGAGGAAGAGTCAACCCAGCTTTTGTAAAGGGAAATTATGCCTCACAAATCTCTTAGAATTCTTTGAGAGTCTCAACAAACACGTGGACCATAGTGATTCAGTTGATACAGTGTACTTGGACTTTCAGAAAGCCTTTGACAAGGCCCCGTATCAAAGGTTTTTAAGCAAAGTAAGCTGTCATGGGATAAGAGGAAGGTCCTCTCATGGAGCAATAACTGGTTAAAAGATAGGAAACAAAGGGTAGAAATAAATGGTCAGTTTTCACAGTGGAAAGAGGTAAATAGCAGGGTCTCCAAAGATTTGTACTAGGACTAGTGCTGTTCACTGTATTAATAAATGATCTGGAAAAAGGAGTAAGCAGTAAGGTGGCAAAAATTGCAGATGATACAAAATCATGTAAGATAATTAAGTCCAAATCTGACTATGAAGAGTTACAAAGGGATCTCACAAAACAGGGTGACTGGCCAAGAAAATGGCAGATTACATTTAATGTTGATAAATGCAAAGTAATGCACATTGGAAAACATAATCTCAACAATATATACAAAATGATGGGGTCTATATTAGCCACTACCACTCAAGAAAGAGATCTTGGAGTCATTGTGATAGTTCTCTGAAAATGTCTACTCAATGTGCAGCGGAAGTAAAAAAAACCTAACAGAATGTTAGGAACCATTAGGAAAGGGATAGATAATAAGACAGAACATATCATAATGCCACTATATAAATCCATGGTTTCCCTCACCTGAAATACCGTGTACAGTTCTGGTCAGCCCATCTCGAAAAAGATACATTAGAATGGAAAAAGTACACAGAAAATCAATACAAATGATTAGGTGTATGCAACATCTTTTATACAAGGACAGATTAAAATGATAGGGGATGTTCAAGAGGCAAGGGGGAATATGATAGATGTGGAGAAAGTGAATAGGAATGTGTTATTTATCCCTTCACATAACATAAGGAACAGGAGTCACCCAATGAAACTAAACTAACATAAGAAAGTACATTTTCATACAACATACAATGTATCTGTGGAACTCATTGCCAGGGGATGTTGTGAAGGCCAAAAGTATAACTTGGTTTAAAAAAGAATTAGATAAGTTCATGGAGGATAGGTCCATCAATGGCTATTAACCAAAATGGTCAGGGGTGCCACCCCATGAGCTGGATGTCCCTAAGTCTCTGACTGCGAGAAGCTGGGATTGGATGACAGGGGATGTATCACTCGATAATGGCCCTGTTCTGTCCATTCACTCTGAAACATCTGGCCCCAGCCACTGTGGGAGGTCAGGTTACTTGGCTAGATGGACCATTTGTCTGACCTAGTATTGCCATTTTTATGTTCTTAACCTTGCAGAAGTACTCGGAATTATGTAAGACTTAGCCCTAACAGAGCCAGCCATCCAGAATTATTGTTTTTCTTCAGTGTTTGGATGTAAAGAGACATTGTTTGCAAATAGGTAGGATGTCTATTTTCCTCTGTTGTACCATAGAGGATAGTGGATGCTTCCTGTCTTTAGTAAAGAAATAATTTGTGAGCAATTTCCTTGCCAAAATTTAAGGCAGGTTTATCAGTGCAAAAACATGTACCTGAGCAGAAGCATCATCAGTGAATTGTCTCCAACCACTATATGTCCTCTAACATCAAGAGATGTTGAACTGAGAGTTAACTCTGCTCCTATTGAACACAGCTAGTACAATGCTGAGTGCTTCTGAAAATCCTACCTTGTACAGTACTCACACAAACATATACAAAGACATTTTTACACACACACATAAAAAAAGCTGAAGCCAAGGTCTGTAGCACAGACTGAGTTTAATTTAAAATAACTCCCTGTACAATAAGATATTCCAGATGAACAACAATACACAATATTTTATGAATAATAATGCCTCCCATAGAGGCAATAACTCTGGAACTACACTATTAACAAGGACACTTGACTTACTATCAATACCAAATCTACATAAATGTATTAGCAATATGCTTGAAAATGTTGCTGCTTCATTGATTCTTGCTACACAGAAAGGATGACTGAGACATTTGTGAATCAGCCTTCTGGGTGGAGGGTTAATTAAATGGATTCTGTGGAAGAGAGATTTGGAAGCTAATAAAGCAACTCTATGTTTTTCTGCTTTACAGTAAATGTTTATTTATACCGTACAGGGGAATAAATGAAAAGGTATAAAGCATAGAAATATAGTACAACAAGAAGTAAAATGAATTCAAATCTTCCCTCCAATCTGGAATATGAACCATATTATCTGCAAATAATTCAGTATTTAGGTAAAGAATTTCCATTTATCTTACCTATGCACTTGTATATGCCGCATTCCCACCATAATATCTAATCTCCTCTGAAACACTGATGAATTTATCCTTACAGCATTCTGTGAGATAAAAAAGTATTATCCCCATTTTACAGATGGGAAACCGAGACATGGAAAGATCAGGTGATTTGCCCAGAGTCTTACAGGAAGTGAACACGAATCACTGGACCCCTAGTTCATTGTATTAAACACAATGCTAACCTTCCTCTCTTTTCATCTCAGCTGTAATCATACAATTAGAGAGAAAAAATATATCCTCAAAGGTATCAAGTTTATAATTTAAGTAGAATTCAACTTACTAAATTTCCAACCATCTAGCACCATTCCATGATTGCTAAGTTTTGGGTCTACTTGTTACAATGATATCATCCCTATGGGTGCTGTTGCTCTTTAAATTTAATTTTCCTTGGTTACTTTTACAAAAAATCCTCCTCCTCTTCATTAAAAAGATCTCTTAATACAAGGACTATAAGATGACAGGGAAAGATAATTCCTATGCTAATACTTTTGTTTTTTTATCAAAGGACCAGACAGACCCAGTCAAGAGATGGCACAGGAGAGTAGATGCTGTGAAAAGAAAGAAGCTGAGACATTGTTGCTGTTATGGCTGACTCTCGTTGCCTGTGCCACTTCAACTTTAAAAAATTTCATAGGTGGTCAAATCAGGAACTAAGGTAGTAAAAGTTGGTCATGGAAAGCCTGATCCAAAGCCCACTGAAGTTAATGGGAGTCTTTTGGTTGAGCGCAATGAGCTCTGTATTGGTCTGTAACAGAAGACTGCTGCTAGCTAGGAGTACTCTCACGCCAGACTGTCTCTTTGCAGTGTATTTGGACATGAACTGAGAAATAATGCAGCTCTCATTCCAAGCAGCAAAGAATCCTGTGGCACCTTATAGACTAACAGACGTTTTGCAGCATGAGCTTTCGTGGGTGAATACCCACTTCTTCGGATGCAAGCAGTGGAAATTTCCAGGGGCAGGTGTGTATATATAAGCAAGCAAGAAGCAAGCTAGAGATAACGAGGTTAGATCAATCAGGGAGGATGGGGCCCTGTTCCAGCAGCTGAGGTGTGAAAACCAAGGGAGGAGAAACTGGTTCTGTAATTGGCAAGCCATTCCAGTTCTGCTAAGACAGGTGAAGAGCTCAAGTGACACGGTACATATTAGGCCACACCGGACATCAGAAATAGTCTCTGAAGATGATCAGAAGAGAAATGTGTGTGTGTGTGTGTCAAAATAAGGGAAGGTAAAGATTAAGCCAAGGTTCCTCAGCTGTGATACTTTCGTATTCTAAATGTTATGCCATGAATGTACATGTAATGACAACAAGAAGAGTCTCTGAACTACTATACTGAGAAGGATAC
Organism: Mauremys reevesii; assembly: GCF_016161935.1. NCBI lineage: Eukaryota > Metazoa > Chordata > Testudines > Geoemydidae > Mauremys > Mauremys reevesii. The sequence goes on along the minus strand of NC_052623.1, from coordinate 24,955,011 downwards.
ACTGGTAGTTTAGCTACCTAAGGTTTGTGTAGAAAAATGAAGTGTTCATTGCATGTATTGTAAAAACTAATATAGTCTCCCAGGGTGATGGTCACCCCCATGCAAAGGATCTGCACAAAGACTGCCACTTGAGCTTTATTTTGAGGACTTAAATCATGCTTTGCCTTGTGCTGGGTCTCTTCACGGGAGTGACCTTTATCATCTTCCAAGGTCATTGGAAGCTATTAGTGAAATGTAGAGTTTGCAGACTCTGCACCAGAACTGGGGAAAAAATTCCACATAGGAGTGTGCCCAGTACACCGTCCCTTGAGTGATTGTACTGCACTTTTAACCATGGCGATGAGCTCCCCTGAGTTTAGTGGGGCTACATGGCTGTGGGTCTCTCTCATTTGACCACCTTTGAGTGAAGAGGTGCAAGGAATTGCAATAGTATTGTTTATTATTTGTATTATCATAGTGCTTAGGAGCATCAGCCATGCACCCGGTCCCCATATGTTGGGCACTATACAAACACAGAATGAAAAGCTATATCCTGCTACAAGGAGCTTCCAATCTAAGTAGACAAAAGACAACAGAAAGATGCAGACAGATGGGCCAGTACAGAGAAACAACGAGACACTATTGGTTAGCATGAAGAGGTTCCAGTTTCTGTGTGCTTGAGGGGGCATGTGTGTGTAAAAGTCTCATTTATATTCATACCACAATCTGGCCCCAAGGCAACCATTTTTTTTTCATGTAACAAAGAACAGAATACAGGAAGAGCAAAAAGTTGCCAACATGGCCCAGCTAGACCACCACCGTGTGTTGCTTGGCCTATTACAGCGATTTGGCAGAGAGATCATTAGTTGTTTGTTGACATTAGTTATTTCTAATTAGTTAATACTCTGCTGAACAATGCTGGGTTCAATGCAGGGGGTACCTGGCTGAAATTCTTTGTCCAGTGCTATGCAGGAGATCAGACTAGATGGTCACGTCTGGCCTTAAAATTATACGATCCTCTGAGCACAGGTGCACTGACAGGTACCAGTTATCACATGCTCTGGAATGTGCTTAGATTCCATTATGACAGGGAGCTTATTTAAAAAAAAATCTAACTAAATAACAAAGGAAAACTGGTCATGTGACAGGACAATGGATGACATAAAGGGGAAGTGAATAGAAGGAAGAGGGATGTTTTGATGAGTGGATTTATGTTGAAGTCCAATAACATCTGAAAATTTTCCCATGTATGAAAATCCTCTTTAATACCGAGAGATTCTGCTTTGTTTCAGTTGTGATTCTTCAGGTCATTTTTGACTTTTCAAATGATCAGACAAATAAAAGGATAAAAATCTGCTGACTACAAATGGCCCTTTTAAGCAAATCTGCAAGCAGAAAACCAGCAAGAGCAGCGTGGGAATCTTACCATGAATTAATGATTTGAAGATTCAAGTAAAACACAATGGTTTTTCATTCAGAGATAAATGTCACATTGCTTTGATTGAAAGGTGCACAAAAGAGGCAAGCGATAACGGCGGAGAAGGCGCTGTAATGACAGAGCCTGATATATTAATAGGCCTTGTTAAATTTGAAGAAGTTTGATCATGACAGAGTCAGAGGTAGAGCACTAATGGCAGAGCAACTGTGGTGGTGAGGAAGGTGGGATGTCTTATGGGAGCAGACAAAGTGTTTCAGATTTTACTTTAAAATCTTGTGAGTCTGATCCCGCAACAGAGGATGGAATAAAAAGAAACCTGAAAGGAGAAGAACAGACAAATTGTCACGGTGGTGGGTTATTTTATGTTGAAATAGGTGCTGGATTGACAGTTTAGAGACTAAAGTCCCCTTTTTATCCATGGGAAAAGAGACAACACAGGCAGTACCAGTGCAATCATCTTTCCACTGTGCCTCAGCTTTGACCATCTGAGATGACTTCTAGAATACATGTGGGAGAGCAGCTCAGTCTCCAGAGCCTAGTCAGTCTTTGCATTGTCACCTCAAAAATCTGGCATGATGTTCAATTGCAATTGCATTGTGACATGGATACTTCCATTAGGAACTGGAACTATGACAACTAACTCAACTTACAAACTGCCTGATTTTCAGAGATGCTAAGTACTGGCAAATTCAACTGAAGTCAATGGGCACTGGATGCTCTAAGCACCTCTAAAACTCAGGCTCATGTTCTCCCAACGGATTGTTGTAGCTCTTCATTGCTATTAATCTAGGCTTGTGCCAATGTGTTTTTTGTGATATGGAGGCTAGGAACTGGCGAGAGGTCACAAAACGCAACGCATGTCATATAGGCAGCATATAGGAACAGTTTTGGGTATGACTGACTTGGCCCTGCTTCTTATTGCAGGCCTCCTGAAGAAAATCTTCACCACTCAGTACCAACCCCCTGAGCCATCAACCCCAATCTTAGCATGGCTTAATCAAAGTCTTGGGGCAGAGGGTTATGGATTTCTGTGCCTTAGGCCCCAAGATACTAGAGCGGTGAGTGTGCTTTTAAAATCTAGCCAGCTGTCATTTGCTATCTTTGTTTTCTGAGGCTAGGAATGATGGGAAATAACAAGAGATGGGCCTGAAACAGAACTTGTGTTCTTGGACGTTTGGAGGTTGGGATCCGGAGCTGATTTCTGCAGTTCAGGCCTAACTCTAGAATTAACACATAATGTAACTTTCATTTATAAGAAATGTTGGCGGGGCTCAAACTTAAAATCCTATTTCAGAACTGCCTTGGCCTTTGGGAATGTTCAGAACCGGGTTTGAAACCAAACATTTTGGCTTGTTGTTATTTGTACGGTATGAGGTCCCGTCCAACCCTGATATTCTGTGATTCTATGATTTTATGATTGTTCAAACAGCTATGGGGCCATATAGTGTCTATAAGCTTTTCAAAGGCTTAAACACCAAAGTCAGAGAGGAATTGTTCTAAATGCTTCAAGGAAGCATAGCATTGAGAAAGAAAGGGGAAGTGAGCAAGAGAATATGGAGAATGAATACCGGGAAACCCTCCTGCTGATGAGATCTATTGCAGCATATGAGAAAGTGATGAGTGATTGGTGACCCATGTAGCATTTGTATGGCACTGATGCAATGTACATTGAAATCAGTGGAGAGTCATACACAACTGACTGCCATATGGGCATGGTGCCATGTGCTCTTCTTTGTGACCAGCTGATCCTCAGTTGTCCAGGCTCCACATAGCAAAGAAGAACCTGGATGCCTGCAGAAGCCCTGGAAATAAAGAAGAGGAGCTAGTCAAGGTGACTCTGTTAGGGGCTGCATAGGAGGAAGAGGGCCTAAAGGACTGCAGCCAGCAGCAGAACCAGAGCCACCAAGTGGGACTGGAATTGTCAGGCTCCACCAGCAGCTGCTAATGGGAGAAGAGCCAGGAGAAAACAATGGCACTGGGATGTTCAGGGAAGTAAGGATGAAAGGAACGAGGCAGAGTGTGTTGGAAGCACCGGGGGAAGTTGAGAATTTAGTAAGCAATCAGTCAGCAAAGAAGTGTTTTCAGGGGGAAAGGAGGACCATGCATGGGCAGGGGAAGAGGATGACTAGGAAACAGAGAAGCATATACTGGGAAGTGGGTGGCAGAGAAGCATGTGGAGGGGGAAACTAAATGAAGAGCAGAGGGAGATTTTCACCCTCTCCGATTGCCATCAGTTGGACATCTGTCTATTCTGTGATGTTATGGTCGGGGGTCAATGAAGAGCGATAATTTTGTCTATACACAGAGGGTTTTCCTTTCGAGAAGAAAGAAGGTCTCTTTCCTTATGTTTCATGCTTTTGTTTAATTACCCTTAATGGTGTCTTCCTCAGCACATTACACAATAGAACAGCTGTCACGAGAGCAGGAACTTTCTACTTTAAAAGTTTAATGACATATCATTTAGCATTGTCTGTGGCAGTAGCAATATGCTAGAGTGAGCTAGTTCTAATTTTCTTTGTGACTCTTTTTCGCCTTCTGTCATCCCGATGAAAATAGAAAAGGTGCTTGTGATTTTTTTAAAGAGATAACTTTTAAATTTAGCTGAACCAACCTTATCCATATGAGCCTCTATTTGCCCAGAAACCTGACTTCAGAGATTAGGGTGAGGGATTGATTACATGTCTTTTGGATTTCTAAATCCTACTTTCTCTGCCTTCATCAGGAGATCTATCATGAATGAAGGAAAAGGTGACTAATTTTGGCTTTTCTGTTGAGGAAAAAGTAACACAAAGAAACATCTCTCTTGCAAGAGTTGATGGTCTATATTCAGTCTTTTTTTTAAAAACACACTACCAGCACTGATGTTTTAAGAAAAAGCTAACATGATTCTTCAGTGTGTAAATGTGGGGAACTATTCAGGTGGTTATATTATCTCTCTCTGGCATTTGTGAGACCACTCCTGGAATATTGTGTCCAATGCGGGTGTTCATACTCAAAAAAGATCTTGGAAAAATTAGAGAGAGTTCAGAAAAGAGCTACAAGCATGGTTTGTAGTCCAGAAAACATACCTTTCAATGAAAGACTGAAGCAGCTCAATCTTTTTTAGTGTATCAAAGATAAGATTAGGAGGAAACATGATGATAGTCTATAAGTATGTACACAGGGAGAATATATTTTTCTGGTACTTTCTAAATCAGGCAGACAAAGGCAGAGGCATAATAAGATCTCTAGTAGCTGGAAGTTGAAGTGAGTAAAAATTCATACTGTAAATAAGATGTGTTTTTTTAACAGTTATGTTGGTCATTAAAACAACTTACCAAGGGAAGAGGCAAGTTTTCCAGTGCTTGGAGTCTTTAAATCAAGATTAAATGTCTTTCTAAGATCTATGCTCTAGTTACACTACAAGCAGTTCGGTTTGAAGCGGGAAGTATTGGGAGAACTTCTATGGCCTGTCCTGTGTGGAGGTCAGACTAGATGATCATACTGCTCCCTTCTGGCCTTAAAAATCAATGAAACTACATAATCTGTGAGTCAAAAAGGCAGTTAACAGGATCTTCTTCAAATGGCTTCTCCAGCTCAAATCTGTTGTCTGATAGCTCAGGTCATCTCCCACATAATGATGGCACAGCCACAATAAGTCAAAATGATTCCTTATGAAGTTTCTGCAACTGTAACACAAGACATTATTCTGTGCAAAAGTACCCCCATCAAACTTCCTCTCCAGGAAAAACCCTGGGGGTAGAGAATAAGTGACTCTTGCAGCATGCCTTGAAGGTCACAGGTGTAACTGATATAAATAGATGCAGCTCCATTGACTTCTGTCTTCTCATTACAAGTATTAATTAGCTAATGTGGTGCAGCTCTTTGAAGATGTAAAGTGCTACAGAAACACTAAATAATAGTATTCAAGTATTTGTCAATGGTCTTAAAGTGGTTCCAGCCATTGAATCTGATGTTTAAACTTGAGCACCTGCTTAGCAGCTTCCTGAATTTGGGCCTGTGCATTCAACGGAGGGGTGGCATGTGTTATGGGGAATCTGAAAAGAAGCCCAAGCTCAAAGTTCATTAATGAAGGATCTGAGTTCAGGGGCATAGAATCAAATATAATATAATAATATAATAAATATCTTGAGTGAATCAAACTGTGAATAGAAATTCTATGCTTGAATAAGAAGAGTATAGCAGTAGGAATATACTGCTGACCAGCATGGATACAGTGATTGTCAAATGGTCAGAGAGATTAGAGAGGCTATGAAAACAGAAAACCCAATAATAATAAGAGATTTCAACTATCCCCATATTGACAGGGTACATGTCACCTCAGAACTGGATGCAGAGATAAACTTTCAGGACATCATTAATGACTTCTTGGAGCAGCTTGTCCTGGAAGCCACAAGAGAAGAGGAAATTCTTGATTTAGTTCTAAGTGGAGCACAGAATCTGGTTCAAGAGGTGAATATAGTTGAACTGCTCAGTAATAGCAACTATAAAAGAATTAAATGTAACATCCTTGTGGGAGGAAAATATTAAAAAAGCCTACCACAGTAGCATTTAACTTCAAAAAGGGGAACTGCACAAAAATGAGGAAACTAGTGAAGCAGAAATTAAAATGAATAATCATAAGAATGAAATAATAGAATATTAGGGTCAGAAGGTCATCTAGTCTAACCCCCTGCTTGAAACAGGACCAATCTGCAGCTTTTTACCCCAGTTCTCCAAATGGCCCCCTTAAGGATTGAACTCACAACCCTGGGTTTAGCAGGCCAATGCTCAAACCACTTAGCTATGTCTCCATCCCTCTGTCCTTGCCTGCATGCTACATGAAAACTTTCAAAACACCTTACTAGAGGCTCAAATTAAACATATACCCCAAGTTTTAAAAAAACAACAACAACAGCAAGAGGATCTCTCCCTCCCCTCCCAAAAAAGGCCACCATGGCTGAATAACAGCGTAAAAGAGTGTAAAAGTATAATTAGTCACTTCACACTGACTCAGAAGACATTCTAGGCTTCTGAGTGATAAACGGATAGAGTGACAATCCTGAGAGATTTGTGTTGATTTGTTCAGGTGAGAATAAGGGGTGTGTGCGCCGGTGAGTGTGTATGTGTGCTCGGGGGTATGGCATGTGCTGGTTGTGTTGTTGTGTGGGTTATTTTGAAGAACTATGTCAGTTGGACTAAGTAATTCACCATCTGTGGAAGTCTCTTTCATACACCCAATGAAATTGTTGCATGCACATTAGCTGTACAGTAAGGGTGGTGATTGGTGGAGTAACCTATGATATCATTTTGGTCTAGGTCTCTTCCACAGCATAGCTCCATGCCTTGCTTGTGCAAAGATGTAATTTGTAAAGTCAAAATAGCTGAGAACATAAAAATTGGATGGTAACGGACCACAAATCCCAGTGATGATTGAACATGGCAATATTCTAAACAAAAATAGCTCTCACCCATGCTTGTAACTGATTTCTCTCACTTCACACTGACTCAACAGACAATCTAGACTTCAGAGTGACACAGAGTGACAATCCTGGAATCTTATAAAAATTGCAGAAACACCTAGGGGGTGCCATTATGCTATGCACTGTCTCTACAGATATTAAGAGATGGTACCTGCCCTGAACCTAAATAAACAGAGAAAACAGTTGGGATAAAGGAAGCATTATTAGCCTAATTTTACAGTTGGGGAACTGAAACACAGAGACTAAGTACTTGTCCAAGATCACACAAAAAATCTTTGGCAGAACCAGATATTGGACTTAGTTCCCTTGAGTTGCAGCCCAATTCCTTAACTTAAGACCATCCTTCTTCTTAGTATATATATAATAGCTCTCAGTCAGATCATGCCAAAGCACAGTCCTTTTAGGATTCAGCAATGTATGCTCCAGAAAAGTCCCACTGCAAGTGCACCTGTGGCGCTTGCTAGTTTCGATCATTTTGAGCATATTGAATTAATTTTACAATTGGAGCTCATGCAGTAGTAGATGGGAAATTACAATAAACTGCACAGTCATACTGAATATTGGTGGGGATGGTTCTCTAAAAATATCTAAACAAAATAAGGAGGTCATCTCTGAAACTTTACATTCAACCAGCACTTCAAAGTGGAGGATGGAGGAGTCTTTCTGGTGTCCTGTTTGGATGGCATTAGGTATCAGTCTTGCTAAGCACCTGCTATCAACTCAGCTAATCATGCGGCACATCATTATTGTTCATTAAGGCCAGCAAATTAAAAACAAAACCCTCCATGATTTCAAAATGATGAAAAGCCAGGGGTCCTCCATGCATCTCAACCTTAGTAAACAAAATGCTTTTGCCTAAGCTACACAATTATCTTTTTCTTTGAGATCTGCACAATCATTATTGAACATAACTAGCTTAGAAGGAAAGTATCTGGACAGAAGAGTAGAAGAACTGTGTTTTTGTGGTTAGAACACAGAATAGGGGTCAGGATTCCTGGGTTATATTTCCAGCTCTGTTGCTTGGTCTTGGATAGAGCTGGGTAAATACATGATAGAACCGTGTTAGCAAAACAGTCATTCAGATTTCAGATAGCTGCATGGTTTGCCGATGGTTGAACTACCCCTTTATGCACTAGTAGTAAGTGGTCATATGAATAGGTTTGTGTGTGGGGAATGGGAGAACATCTGTATTTACATAAGTATAAGGACCTTGCTGCATGAACAAGATGGTTTGTTATTTGTGACAGGATCATACTTGATCCAACATCAGGTCCTGTCTCTGCCTCAGCCTTCCCAATAACTGCATCCAGGGTCCTGTGTAAACCAAACACTACCCTTCTTGGGGCCTGGTTTGTTAAAAAAACACCACAGTTTAAATGTCCACTTATAACAAAACAAATATTTTCCTGACTCCACAGTCTCTTTAGCCACTTCCTGGACTCAATAGTTCTTTTGAAAAGCCCAGGTCCTGCTGCCCAGCATTTCCTTAAAACTCGTCCTCTTCTGACTTTTGCTCCTGCTCCTTATAGCAGGTAGTTCCAACCAGGTCTTTCCATCTGGCTGCTGCGGAGAGGCCCTTCCCCAGTTCTCCTTTACTCTACACCGGCTGCAGGAGTCTTCTCACTTCTTACAGGTCTTTCTTCTCTCTCTTCACTTATGGAGCCGGTTCCCTCATACTGGGAAGTCCTACCCCCAGGCTACTAACAGATGATCCTGGTCACCTGACCCAAGCACTTACCTAAACCCAAACCCATCAGCTGGGAATGGATAACTAGATACGGGGGGCGCTGAGCCCAATTCCCATAAAGGGTCAGGCCACCTTGTGACATTCTTTTTTCACTACTCATTTACTAGCTTAAAATGTGTGTCATCCAATCGAGGAGTCGTTACAATACCACATGACTTGGGTGACCACTCACACACCACAAATAGCAAATAGTCCAAGTGATAGTTGACAGGCTGAAATTTGTTCATGTAAAGCATTAGTCAAACAATTACAAATAATGATTACATTGCTAAAAGCAAAGGCCTTGCTTCTGAGTTGCTTCACTGACAGGATCAGTTTAGGACCAGATTGGGCAGACAAGGATGACTTTAAGCCCACCTTTGCTCTCATCATATTCTGGGACAGCCAAGGTCCTTCCCAACCACCCTACATAAGTTAGAGCAACCTCGGGGCTTCTGTAACTTACATTCTGCTTCCTGTGTGCCCTCTGAGTACCAGAAAGCAATATCTCCTTTCCTGGCCCCTATCAATGCCCTAGGCCAGGGCTTAGGAAGGGAGATATCATACACCCCTTACACTAGCTCTGTGTCAGCCAACGGGCTTTCACTGTGTGGCTGTCTCTGCCAACTTTCCACCCTATGTCTTTAACTTAAGGTGGTTTGCAACTGGAATTGGGCCCCAAACCCCTTTGCAGATCATTCTTGAACAACAAAAGGGGCTAAATTGGGAAGATAAATCATTCACAATAAATGGTTTGATCTGTTTGTACCCTGGGCTAGTCTCTGAACCTCTCTGCTTCTGAGTTTATTCATGCAAATTCATAATGTTTACCTTCCTCATAGAGACAGTGTGAGAATAAAGCTATGTTTGTAAATTGTTCTGTGATCCACAGGTAAAGACACTAGATAAGTGCAAAGAGCTATTGTAGATTTAGGTGTTGGCCCTGCTGAGACTGCTTGAGAAGTTCAAATATAAAAAGTAGGAAGGGTTGTTATTTATTTGTACAACAGTGGCACCTATAAAAAGTCCTCAAATGAAATTGGGGCCCCATTGTGCTAGGCTTTATATAGTGAAAGATGGCCCTTGTCTTAAAGAGCATACAATCTGATCAGAGAAGACACATAACAGATGAGAGGAGTTTCAGGCACAGAAAGGTGAAATGAGTTGCCCAGGCCAACACAGCAGGTCACTGGCAGAGCAAGGAATAGAACCCCCGTAAACACACGGTTTCTCAAAAATGGTTGCCTTCCAAACAAGAGGGGGAGATTGGGAGAAAATCACCTAAATGTTAAATGTATTTTTAATAGTTGGTATACACAAGTCCTTTCTTCCAGATTGTTTCCTCCATTAGTACCTACAGCAGTTGATTAAATATGAGACAGATGTGACAGATCCATCAGCCTGATGTGTTTTCAGAGTGTAGGCTCTTACCAAAAGGAGGCTGTTGCCATTTATTACTAAAACATTCCTCCTGACAGTACCTCCTAGTAGCAAAAATAACATAGTTTTTTATGCCCAGTAGGTTATCTTGCCCTTGATAGCACAATCTACAAATTAACAGTGTAATTTATTCTGCAATGTTCATTTTATTTATAACCCAGAAGCAATTAAATTCTCTTTTATACCACATTGTCCTGGCGACAGATGTGTGGTTGCCACTCAGACATTTGACGGCTGACATAAATCATCCCACGATCAAAGTGTCTGTCGACTTGAGAGTCTGAATTTGCAGCAGATGCCTCCACAGAGTGACAAGGAAATTCTTCATGTGAGTCTCATTTCAGTTAATCACCTTGCTTCGCTCCGACTTTGCATTCTGACAGCTTGGTTATCTTATGACAGCCAGGATTTTTCAAATGTACATTTACAAAGCTACTAAATGTGTCACGTTATCATTTATACCAAATAATGCCTTTGATAGAAAAGGAGTATATTAAAATGTATAGGGGCACAGTGCTTAAGAAGCAGAATAGATAGTGTGTTTAACAATTTGACTTATTTTCCCCCAAAATGTTGGGAGGATCACAGTATTTTTACACACAAGTTGGCTAAAAGCAATACCGAGGCTTTCAGGGGGTGTTTCTTAGCATTTGTCCCACCAGTGACTATTATTATTTGTATTATGGTAGGACCTAGAGGCCCCAATGAGCTCAAAGCCCCACTCTGCTAGGCACTGTACAGAAACATGATAAGAGACAGTCCCTGTCTCAAAGACTTTACAATCTATATAGACAAGACAATGGGTGGGAGAAGGGAAGCAGCATTATTATCCTCAGATTTTTAAAGACATTTAGGGTCCTACTGGAATTTTCAAAAGCACCCAGGCACCTAAAACATTGATTCCAGCTTTTGGAAAACCCACTAGGCACCTAAATACCAGTCATGGTCTGTCCCTAAGAGAAGATCGCACAGGGAGTCTGTACCAGAGCTGGGAGTTGTAGCTCCTGTCCATAAGTGGTGAATTCTAAAAAATTAAACAAAATCCCACAGCCTCCCACACTTGTCCAGTGTGTCCTGTTGTGTATGTGTCAGTCATTTAGCATGGGACTTCTTTACAGAGGGATGATCTAGAACCTGATTTTCAAATTGCTGAACATCTGTGGCTCCTAATGATTTAACTGGAATGTATACGTGTCTTCTCAAAATCAGCCCATTTACCTTTGAGCAGCACTTAGCACTAAAAAAACAAATAACAGATTCATAGATTTTTTATGGCCAGCAGACACCACTCTGATCAGCTGGTTTGACTAACCTCCTGCATAACATAAGCCAAAAAACTTCACCCAGTGGTTTTTGCTGGGGAGGGAATTATTCTTCTCCCAAGTGGATACTATCAAGCCCAGTAGCCTATAGTATTAATTAGCTCAGGGGTCAGCAACCTTTCAGATTTGGTGTGCTGAGTCTTCATTTATTCACTCTAATTTAAGGTTTTGCATGCCAGAAATACATTTGAACATTTTTAGAAGGTCTCTTTCTATAAGTCTATAATATATAACTAAACTATTGTTGTATGTAAAGTAAATAAGGTTTTTAAAATGTTTAAGAAGCTTCATTTAACATTAAATTAAAATGCAGAGCCCCCCGGACCCGTGGCCAGGACCCGGGCAGTGTGAGTGCAACTGAAAATCAGCTCGCGTGCTGCCTTCGGCATGCGTGCCATAGGTTGCCTACCCCTGAATTAGCTAATAGTGGATGTAAATATAGCCTATAAAGACTTTAGATGTTAGCTGGAGCTAACATCAGAACTTCTTTAATTTCCATTGAATATAATGCACTGACAATAATAACATTACACAGGGATTTACCTCTTCAAAGGGCATCCTTTCAATACCACTGAGACACGGAGCTTTAGACCATTGAAACCAGTGGGCACTGTGGGTGCTCAGCACATCTGAGAGCTATGTCACTATGTCTGCATAGCAGCTGGGAGGTTGCTTCCCAGCATAGGTAGACAAACACACACTAGCTCTGGTGCATGGGCAGTGGGATGGACTATCTCCTCTAAGTACAATCCTGCCTGACTCCCTGGGTAATTACTTGGGTGGCTAGCCCAAGCTGCCATGGCCACTCTGCTAGCTTGAGCACAGCTAGCATGGGTCTGTTTACCCACACTGGGAAGCACCCTCACAGTTGCTGGGTAGACATAACCTTAGTCTTAAAGCTTGGCCTAAGGGGTAGGGATAGCTCAGTGGTTTGAGCATTGGCCTCCTAAACCCAGGGTTGTGAGCTCAATCCTTGAGGGGGCCACTTAGGGATCTAGGGCAAAATCAGTACTTGGTCTTGCTAGTGAAGGCAGAGGCCCAGACTCAATGAAGGGTCCCTTCTCATCCTAGAAGCTAGGATATCTCCATTAATTTTTTTTTTGGCCCATGTTATTTGCCGAGGGGTGCGTGCAGTTTTTTGGATCTGGCCAGTTTCTGTTAAGGGGACATTAAGTACTAGCTTGTAGTCCAGTTCATATGTCCACAAAAAAGGGGAATGAAACCCCTTCATTTTACACTGCTGTGTGGCCTGATCTGACCTTTGGTCAAAGTGCATAGGAATGAACAGGTCTGTCCGCTTGCTTTTTCCTCCCCATATAGGTGGATGGGGAGCAGGATTATTCCTTCTCTAGGTTGCTGGTGGGACCGTGCATTTGTCTGCCACCCCATGCTCTGGGCAGTTTGCTATTACATGATCTAGCCATAAATATTGGTCCATTTTTTTTGATCCTGAAACCAATCCAAGACTTCTTTAGAGAGAAAAGGCCTGACAATTCTACTGTGTCAGAGGGAGCTCAATGGTACTGTCGCTTTAGTTTCTGCAGTTTCTGGATGAGTGGTAGATGGTGACTGGTCTCCTAAATTCCCAATTGGTTTTGGATCAGGGCCTTACAGCTTACAGACCAGGGACTGCTAATATCATCCTTTTTGGGAGTAGATATGTATAACATACCGCCGTTCACTGCAAGATTTAGCCTTTCAATCTTTGGTTATGTCATGCTTTGGAATAGGAACATCATTGCTCCTATTCAACTCCATAGATAATGAATTCATATTAGTAAAGTAGGATTTATGTAAAGAGGGAAAGTCGAGCTTTAAACATTGAATCATTCTGTTCTGTGGACTGAGATTAAATCATTTTTACTCACAGCTTTGGGAATATTCCAAAAAAAGGAACTGACTTTAAAGCCTTAGATTATCAAAATAGTAACTAATTAATGCAGTGTTCCCCCCCTTTTTTTGTGGAGATTTTCTGCATTTTCTTCCAAAACCAGGTCACCACAAAAATAGAAATTCTTCTTGTCTGTAGAAGTCATTTCTCACTAGAATGGACAAAGTGCTAAAGAATGCGATGCAGCAACACTACGTACCACACTGTCCCCGTGCATATTTTTGTCTCCCTGTAGTGGCTGCCTCCCTTGACAACCTACTACTTTAGCACATCTAAAAGAGTTTTTCTTTAGCTGAAGTGGTGCAGGAGCAGTGATTTCTGAGGCCTGATCCAATACCTATTGAAATCAGTGGAAGTCTCTCCATTGATTTAAGTGGTATCCTACTGAGGCTAAGGTCATGGATTCAGTCCTGGCTGATGACTAATGGTGTGTCTCTGCATATGGCCATCAGACCTTTGCTATTTAATATTGATATTTCAGTCGGACCTAAATCCCTCAGTCTTATTGACAGCGCCATTGTGCTAGGCTTTCTACAAACACAAGAGTGAGCACAGTCCCTTCCTCAAAGAACTTGCACTCTAAGGGCTGGACTTTCAAAACTCCTATTGACTTCTATGGGAGCAACATTAGGCTAACACTGAACACTTTTGCAAATCGTACCCTGAATATCTACTCAACAATTTAGGTGAGGAAGTAAAGAAAAAGAATACCATATCTAATCAAAGCCTCAAGGGGCAATTTAGAGAGTCAAAGTTAGTAATGACCCAAATTGGAAATATGATTTAGGGAAGAATCTTATGCTGATAGGGGAATGGACAGGAAGACTAGGGCTGGTTGAAAATTTTCCATCCAAACTGTTTTTCAGGGGATAATGGAGTTTTTGATTAAACCTTTCTTTTTCAAAAAAAGCCTGATTTCTGCAGAAATGTAGATTTTTGTTGATTAAATTGAACACCAAAACCCAAAATAGTTTGATTTGCTGCAGCACCTCCTGGGACTTATTGTTTGGGTGCTTTGCCTCCATTTCCCCCTGTGGGCCAGGCTCCCCAGCCAGACTTTCATGTCTAATGATGCACTAGTTTCCTTCCCCAAGAGGATAAGCCATGGTGCAGCATGGGAGATGTAGTCTGACCAAGCAGCCCAGGCCAAAGACGAGAAGGAGAACAATCGGCTCCCAAACTACAATGCCTGTGAGGCACTATGGCAGCATTTTAAAATCAAAATATTTTGGGTTTTGATAGGAACATTTCAGTTTTCAATTTTTCACTAAAACCTAGACACTTTCTGGGAAAAGAACACGCCTATTTTTCGCCAGCTGTATTTAGTGACCTGACTATCAGAGGTGCTAAGAAATCTCAATTTCTATAGATATCAACGGGAGCATCAGTAGCTCAGCAACTTTGAAAAATCATAGTCAATAAGTTTTCCTCCATCTCCAGCTGCTTTGCATTTATGGCTTTGTCAGGCATTCCTGGCTGCTGAAAGGGAGGGACTTGCATGAAAAACCTTTGATCACCTCAGTAGATACTGAGTGCAGGATGGCCTCAGAATGTCCATGATGCTTAAGCCAAAGAGACTATTTTTTGCTTGACTGAGCACTATGGAAATTGGAATGTGTATCAAATTGAATTAGTTCTGCTTTATGATGGCATGTGGCACAATAGTAAACAAGACCCCGTAAATCTGTTTAATTCTCTCTTCATAGAATCAGCACAGGCACAGCTAGTGTCAGAAGAAACTGTTCTGGGTGATAACGGTTGGATTGGCACTGTTGGACATTGTGTGGGTGATTGCATATGTGATATTCAGGAGCCAAGTTCATTATACATATTGTGACTGAAGGAAATGAATTTGAATAAAGCTGCTGGATCTGATAGTTTAGAAGATAGATAAATATAGTGTCTGAATTAATATATCAGTCTGCCAATACATTGCTTAATTTATCTTTGTCCTCAGCTGAATATTCTAGAGACACACTGCTGAAAATTAACTCCCTGTTATACTGCAATTGAACTCACTTACAACAGTCCTGTTTGTTTACTGACCTCCATATCAATGATTTTGCAAACTTCTGAAAGGAAAAACAACTTGCAGTCACAATTAAACATCTGAGTTGTCAGCCAGAAAAGAAGCACAGTGTAGTGGCTAGAGCAGGGTGTTAGAAGTCACTAGAACTGGGTTCCGGTTCCTGCTTTGACACTGACTTCCCATATGACCTTGGGCAAATGACATAACCATTCTGTGCCTCAGTTTCTTCTATCAGTCAAACAGGGGTTATGATACCTAGTGTACTTCAAAGGGATATTGAGTCTGGATGAATAATTGTAAAACACTGAGATCCTTTGGTGATATAGACATGGAAGGTATTATTGTTCTAGCCTATAAACGTTTAGAGTTCAGCTTTGGTTGAGATAAGCACCTCAAAGTCTGGATGCTTATTCAAAGTGCACCTAAACCTTTGGAGTCTGCAAAACTGCACTAGAACGACTGTAAAGAACAAGCTTTTTCAGGGGCTTTCCTGGACTTCCTGCTCATGGTATTTCAGAAAATCTGGTTCCAGGCCTGATGGAGACCAGGGGGTGCAGAGACTCAGAGAAATGAAAGGTAATACTTGGAAAAGTTCATCAGATCTCTCAGATGATGCTGGCAATAGCTTGGCCTTTTACCTTTCAGCTAAGGCACTCAGGTTTTACAGTGATGATGGGGTTGGTACCCATGGACAGACTGTCATTGACTTGACTATACTTTGGATCAGGCCCTAAGTTCTGAATGGTAGGGAATGGGGGCTGGGAAGAGAGAAGGAAAACAGATGAGACTCAGGGCTTGTCTATACTTCAAATGCTATAGTGGCACAGTTGCACTGCAGCGCTTCAGTGATGATGCTACCTATGCTGACAGGAGGGCTTCTCCTGTCGGCATAGGTACTCCACATGCCTGAGAGGCAGTAGCTACGCTGATGGGAGAAGCTGTCTGCACTGGGAGTTAGATCAGTATAACTGTGTCACTCAGGAAAATCCACCCCCCTGAGCAATGTAGTTATACTGATATAAGTTGCTAGTGTGACCAACCCTCTGGGTTAGTGGAAGAAGCAGAAACTGTGAAAGTAGGATCCTTAGGGCACTAGTGATTTTCCCCTTTATCATTTTATTTCTTTAGGAAATCCTTTAATTTTAGTCTCCCATTGAATATGCACATTTTGAACTCAAAGAGCAAAATTCATCTTGCCTAGCATGAGCTTGAGCCTCAGCATTCAGACCTCCCTGAGTTTGTGGATATTCAGATCCAGGATGAGAGGATCTCAGATACCACTTTGTAGCAATGCTTGGCAAATGCTGCGTCCTGCATATTGTATAATCGTGGTAATAGCAGTGGGCCGGATTGCTCCCTTCCCCGGGGTTTGGGCAGAGGAAAAGTAAAGGTACGTCTACACTTCAGTTAAAAACCCCATGGCTGGCCTGTGCCAGCTGACTTGGGCTGCTGGTCTGTTTATTTGTGGTGTAGCTGTTCCGGGTCAGGCTAGAACCCTGAGAGGGTCGCAGAGCTCAGGCTGCAACCCAAGCGAGAGCATCCACACCACAAATAAACAACTCTTTAGCCTGAGCCCCGCGAACCCAAGTCAACTGGACTGGGCCAGCTGTGGGTGTCTAATTGCAGTGTAAACACACCCTAAGTGAATTTCCTTACATGGAGTATTCCTAGCGTTTGTCCCTTGTGGATGGGATTATAGATGATACTGCATCAACTCACAACAAAGCAAATCTTGGGGAACAGCCAGGAAGGGACCATTCACCATGTGGGACCAGGAGCTGCCCTTGGCATATGTGGCATAGCCCAAACTAGTATTAAATATATTGGACAATAGGCTTTGGGATCAGACCTATGTGTCCAGCTGTAAACACTGCACAACTTTCCCAATTAATTAACACCCAGATGTATTTTTCCTTCTCGGTCATTTTACGCCACCTGCTCTGGTGGAATCGTTGCAGTGAGCTGTAAATGATGTATGAAATGGAAAACTCCTGTCCAGTGCCTGCACAGAGGGGCTCGTAGGCAGGGCTTTGCAATAATGGCTTGCAGCACTATTGCTGCGCTGTTCACAGTAATCATCTCATATTTAGATAGGAAAGTCCAGATGCCTCAGATAAAATGGAAACATTATCTGTAAGCGTGGTTTTGTGTCTCTTCCCACACAGTTTTCATTCCTCCTCTCCCGTTCACTTTCATCTCAGCAGCTTGCTTTTTATTTCTTTGAGGGGGAAAACACCATCCAAAACTTCCATCTTTTCCAACTCATTGATAGGTTATATGCATATGAAAACGCATGGCCAAATTCTGCATTCATTTGCACTGTTTTTTAAAGTAACTGTAATGTTCTACTCTCTCTGTGAGTGTGTGGAAATGTAGGTTTAGCCACAAGTTATTGAATTTGGTGCTACGGGTCAAAATGTTATGACTACATGATCCCATCTGATGTTCACATCTATGAATGTATATGGCCCAAATGACCAAGTTGGCTCCTCACCGCTTTCTAAAAATCAGCATCCTTTAAGATGTCTGAAGGTGGGCTCCTGAAGCATTGAGGCACCCTAGATTACAAGTTACTTTTGAAAATCTTGGCCATAAGAGTGTATAACTAGGAGACTGAGAAGGACATAGGGCCAGAATGGGAACTCTTAACCTCATTGGTGAGCACTTGTTCACTACTTGCATAACTGCTGTCCAGTAAGAGTCCGAGATTCACAATCTGACTTACAGTGAACTATGACAGAAAATATGGTGTGTGCAAATTGGACACATATAAGGAGCTCTGCCTGTGAAGTGACCATGAAATCAGAACTAAGTTCTTGAAATCAACATTGGATACATTCAGAAGCCAGAATAAGCACTCCAAGATAACAGCTACACGTTGGATCAGAAGGTTGGCTGATGAAAGCCGAATAAATTGGATTCTTCCAATCGATTTTGCAGGAGGCTAGCAAACAGGGAATTACAGTAATCAAGTTTAGATGTTATCAATGTGTAATTTAAAAGCTCCCAGTCATCTACGAAGAGGAAAGAGTGTACTCTTGCAACATTCTTGAACTTTTATTTTTTTTAATAAGACCCAGCCCAGGCCTCCATCCAAAATTAGATCTGGACTTATAATATAAAAAACCCAACACAGTATCAAAATCAACAGATAGCAAAAATTAACCACAAAAAGAAGTATCTGGGGTTTATTCGCATTTGTCTGTAAAACTTATAAGAAATAATCTTTTTTTTTTTTATTACAGGGCCTTATAAACAGAAATATGATTAATAACCACCAAGAGGAAAACACAACATTAACTTGTACAACTTAGTTTTATGTTCAGAAAAAAAAGTTCTCCTGTCAAATTCAATTTATATTATAAGATCAAATAAAATTTTTGTTTTATGCTGAGGAAGAAAAAGTACTCAGTGTATGATCTTAAATTATATCCTATTTGAACAAATCTATTTTACTGAGAAAGTTTCATCAGGCCTTTAATTAAGATCAGATTATACATCAAAAAAGTCGGTAATTTGACAACGACCTCTTCCAAACACACTGATCCAAGCTGATGCAATGGGGAATGAAATTTTAAAATTCTAAAGCTTTTTAGTCTGTCACTGGGCCTCTGGGTTTGGTATGCAATGTTGTGGCAAGCTCTGGTAATTAAAATGATGGTGTTTTCAGTTTTTCATTTCAAAATAAGTTTCTAATGCTAGTTAATGTTTGTGCAGCCTTTTGAGGAAATGCAGAGTGCTCTCTTAGGATACGATCCAAGTTTCATTGACTTCTGTGGGAGTTAGACTGGGCTTTTAGGGCCACACTTTAAAGAAAAGCTTAGGGAGAGATTTTTGGGTGCTCAGAACTAGCTGGGGCTAGATTTTCACAACTGCTCAGTCCGTAGCGTGCTGAGCTCTTCTGACAAACTGGCTATTTAGGTGTCTAGGTGGGTGCTGAGCCCTTCTGAAAATTGTGGCCTTCGTGTCTATGGGAATTGTGATATATTAGAGATGGGGAAAAACATAATTCATATCTACTGGTGCATATGCTGAGTCACTGTGATATGAAGACCCAATCTACAGCACCTGGCAGGAGAAGGGGTATAATATACACCAGCCTATGACTTAGAACAATGTACCTTTCTCAAATAAAGTTGGGCTTGATTTTCTGAAAGTGCTGAACCCCTACCCCTTTAATCAGGCCCCTTTAAAGTATCTCAGGTTGAGCATTTGAGCTCACTAGGCCTTTTTGAAACTGTTGGCTTTGATTACTCATATGGAAATGGATGATGTGGAGTGTAATTGCTGTGGATACATACGCCTTAAAGATGTAAACAGGTCAGCGCCCCATTGTGCCGGACTATTCAAATATAATAAATAAATCTCTGCCTGAAAGGACTAATATACCATAGGCAATTTATAATTGTTTGTATTTTATGGAAATAATAGTTTTTCACAGAGTTGAAAGCTAGAAGGGAGAATTAGATAATCTAGTCTGACCTCCTGTATACCACAACCCATTACATTTTGCCGAGCTACCCCTGGGTTGAGACCAATAACTTGTGTTTAGCTAAAGCATCTCTCCCGGAAAGGCACCCGTTCATGGGCGCCAGGTTTTTATAATTTGTGGTGGTGCTCAGAAGAGGTCCAAGTCCTGCCCCCCCGCCCACGCACACCTGCCTTGTAAGGTGATATATGTATTTTAAAATAATGTAAAAATGGACTGGTGGAAACAGTGAGCATTTAACAGTTTCCCTATATTACACAATGTGGAGGTAGGAGGGGATGAGGGCTCTAGCTGGGGGTGAGGGCTCTGGGGTGGGGCCGGGGATGAGGAGTTTGGAGTGTGGGAGGGGGCTCAGGGCTGGGGCAGAGGGTTGGGGTGTGGGGGTGAGGGCTGTGGCTGGGGGTGCGGGTTCTGGTGGGGGCAGGGATAAGGAGTTTGGGGTGTAGGCAGGCTGTCCTGGGGCTGGGGCCAGAGAAGGACTCCCCCCAGCCATCTCCCCGCTGGCAGCAGTGAGCTCTGGGGCCTGGGTGATTTAAAAGGGCCTGGGGGCCCCAGCCGCTGCCTCGGTAGCTCTGCCTGCTCTGGGGAAAAGCGTCTCTTGATTCAAAGATGCTTTTGATATGCCCCATGCAGGTTCCGGGGAGGCTGAGGCAGCGGAGTAACAAATGCTGCTGCCTCAGCCACCCCAGAACCTGCATGGGGCATATCAAAAGCGTCTTTGAATCGAGAGACGTTGCGGCTTTTCCCCAGAGCAGGCTGGGTCAGTGCAGTGTGGCTGTGTCTGCCTTGGAGCGCCTCCGAGCAGGTGGGGGACAGGACTGCGGCTCTTTTCTGTACCCTCTCCAATTTTTCAGCATCCATTTTAATCTATGTGCCAGAGCTATATGTAGTAGTCTAGTATCAATCTCACCAGTGCCATAGAGAGAAGTAAAATCACCTCCCTACTCGTTACTCCCATTTATATATCCAAGGATCTTATTAGCTCTTTTTGCCACAGCACCACACTGGAAGCTGATGTTCAGTTGCTTGTCCACTACGACCCCTAAATCCTTTTCAGAGTCACTGTTTTCCAGGACACAGTCCCTCATTCCATATGCATTGTCTGTATTCCTTGTTTCTAGAGGTATAACTTTACATTTGATTATATTAAAACTCATTTTGTTTGAATGAGCTCAGCTTATCCGGGGATCCTGATTGTCCCATATGACTGCTTATCCTCATCATTATTTAAAGCTCTGCAAGTTTTTGTGTCATCTGCAAATTTTATCAGCTGTGATTTTATATTTACTTCCAGATCATGATGAAAATCTTGAATAGCATCAGGCCTGGTACCTGGTCCTGCAGAACTCCACTAGAAACACACCCTAAAACCACACTTATTTGATGACAGTTCCTCATTGATAATGACTTTTTGAGATCTGTAAGTCAGCCAGTTCTTAATTCATTCAGTGTGTGCTCTAGTGATATTTTATCGTGCTAATTTTTTAATCAGAATATCATGTGGTACTAAGTCAAATTTCTTAGAAAACTCTGTGTTACATGTATGCATTTATCACCTTTATCAGCCTGACTGATGACCTCATGAAAGATGATACACCTCTACCCCGATATAACGCCACCCGATATAACACAAATTCGGATATAACGCGGTAAAGCAGCGCTCCGGGGGGGCGGGGCTGCGCGCTCCGGTGGATCAAATCAAGTTTGATATAACGTGGTTTCACCTATAACACAGTAAGATTTTTTGGATCCCGGGGAGAGTGTTATATTGAGGTAGAGGTGTATCTGTTTTTTACAAGACCTATTGTCCATAAATCCATGCTGTCTGGCATTAATTATATTCCTATTCTTTAATTCCTTATCAATTGAATCCCATATCAGCTTTTCCATTATTTTGCCCAGGATTGTTGCCAGGCTAACTGGCCTATAGTTACCCAAGGCGTCCCACTTGCCTTTTGTGAATATTGGCATAATATTAACACTCTTCCAGTCTTCTGGAATTTCCCCAACATTCCATGATTTAATAAATATTTTAATACATTATTCATATTTAGGTAATTGTAAAATTAACATTGTGCTCTGTGTGCCTTTAAGGTTTGCATATTTATTATTATAGAATGAAAGTAATAATAAATAAAATTGAAGTAAGCATCAATAGTGATGGCGAAAAAAACCCCTAAT
This sequence comes from Mauremys reevesii, assembly GCF_016161935.1. NCBI lineage: Eukaryota > Metazoa > Chordata > Testudines > Geoemydidae > Mauremys > Mauremys reevesii. Next base: position 24,933,054 of record NC_052623.1, on the reverse strand, counting down.
ATTTCTGGCTCCAAAAATGTATGAAGTATAAATAGGTAAATTTGAATGGGGAAAAATCAATATCATGAGAACATTATTGACAAAGTGGATTCAAATCAAGCTCCTGATCAAAAATTCACTCAATTATAGATCACAGAATTACTTTGCTGTAATTTTCATCCCTGCTTCCTGGTTAGTGAAATACACTGCACACTGGGCTCTTTAATTTATCATTCACTTGTCTCTTGGGAATAACTGCTGCTGTTAAATCAAATCAATTTGACCTGGGAGATAAACTGCATCTTCTCAGAATAACTCAAATGCATGTAACAAATAATTTACTGTATAATGCTTTTATCGGTATGTTTGATTTCTACCTTTTAATGGGTTAGAGAGGTGTCTAAAGTGGCTTACTCTAATGATAGAGCTTTCTTTTTTGTCCCATAATGCTGTTTGTGTCATATCTTTCTAATTCAAGAAGAGAGATTAAAGACAGTGGCATAAACACAAAGCTAGGTGACAGGCTGTAGGTTTTTACTTTTATTATGGTCCAAAATAGAAATGGAATCGGCCAAGAAAGCTGGTCAGACATGAACATTTCAAATTACACACTTCATCAAACAGTATTTCTCTTTACGTACCACTCTTTCGCCAGCAAGAATTGTTGAAATACCGCTGTTGAAAAAAGATCTGTGTTTATCATGTATGCAGCGTTGTTGTAGTTGTGTTGGTCCCAGTACATTAGAGAGACAAGGTGAGTGAGATAATATCTTTCATTGGACCAACTTCTGTTGGTGACTTGAGGAAGAAGACTGTGTAGCTCAAAAGCTTCTCTCTCTCACCAACAGAAGTTGGTCCAATGAAAGATATTACCTCACCCATCTTGTCTATCTATGTCTAGCGTGGTGGGATGGTGATCATCAGACGTGGGCAAAAGAACACATTTGTTTTCAGTTGAAATTTGCTTGTTTTTGAATTTGTAAAAGTAAAAAAAATAACTATTTTATGAAGTTTTGATTCCCCCCTCCGAAGTTTATATGAACATATTTCTCACTGTATGGGACCTTGTGAAAAAGCAGGAGGTCACTTTGGCTCATGCTACTGCTGCTATAAAAAAGGGGGATGATAAGTAAAAAGTCTGAAAAATATGCAGGCTTAAAGTTGTCCGCAACCACATGTAGAGAGGTAAGTAGCATTATTCCCATGTTACAAATGAGGAAATTGAGGGTGACTTCAAGTGGCATATAAATGCCAGGTGTTATTAACGCTGGTCAGTAGGAATAATGGTATCTATCTCCTTCATCACAATATGTATCCATTACTTTATTTTCAAAATGGGGGTAGTAACACCTCATATCAAGAAGATTAATACTCCAGAATAAGCATTGATGATCGAGGCATAAAGGCAAATCAGGTAGCTCCAAGCCACAGCCCATTCTATGCCTGAATTAGGAAAGCTTCATTTAGTTTTTGTGTGTGTTGTGCTTCTGCCCTTTACTTGAGAAGCTGGATGAAATGTGCTGGAAGGAATGTGTTTATGGTGCCATGTCTTTGAACATTTTAAAGTCAAATCCTATATATGTATTCATGCAAACGATGTGCCATCAAGAATGCAAATAGAATCTGACTTGAAAAGTTACTATAAAATGTCAACATAAATACATTCCTTCCAGAATATTTAGTCCAGATTAAATCCACATCTCATTTCCTGAATCCACATCTGTTCAGTGTCTTAATCACAAGGACTTTCTTCTCCTTTTCTTCAAAAAATGGAACCAAATGTCCACTAAATCCCTCTGTAAAAACTGATTGCAAATCTCTAGCAGCAGGGTTAACTTCTGGGAGGTCAAATCTCAGATGAAAAATTAAAGTTTAATGCCCAAATCTCCCTAAGTACAAGCATCCATTCCTGAGAATCAATAGGTGAATGTGAATGGGACTTTGTTGAATAAATATATTTGCAATGTTTTTTAGCTGAAGACTATAGAACAAGCATAAAGAAATTTCTTGTTTTAATTGCTTGCTTATTAGCCTAGAGTGGCATAATTGCAAATCCTTGAAATTGCAGCAGGAGAGTACTGACATTTAAAATGTAATTTCAGTCCCTGATAACTTGGCAATAATGACTAGCTTCAATTTTTAATTCATTTTTTAAATATATATTTTTAAAATTCTCCACGGGATGTTTATACACAAAGAGCTGGTTTGGGGGCATTTAGCCATTGTCATACATGTGACAATACAGAACAGCACCATCCCAGGAGGAAATTGGTGTGGGAAGGGGTTTAGTTACCCCACTGTAACCAGCCCACCCAATAGGCTGGTATAGAGTGGGGAGACTGGTGCCACCCCAAATTTCAACCAGTCTAATCCCTTATTCCCCAATCACCCTGCTATCTGAGTGATAATCCTTCCTCTTTTCTCCATTATTCCGGTCCCATTGTTTCATAACAGACATCTGCTAAAGATACCTTTTATATTACAGGCAAGGAATTCACATCTCTGAAGGGATTAATAAACCCTGACAACTGGATACCTATATTCACTATAGCTCTTCATAGATCTTGTTTATTTGATCTGAGTTTATGACTGTAATTTTTTGATGCACAGAGCCAGAGCTACAGAGAGTGACTTCAATGGAGTTATGCTGATTTACACTAGCTGGGATCTGGCCTATACACTCGACATGAGGTTGAAATGTTTTGAGCCTTCTTTTCATTGGATGTAGTTGTTTAGTGCCTTAAAAAGTGCTTTAGAAACACATAATAGTTAATTTTGTTAAGGAAATAATAAGGAAGGTATTCTTTGGTTGAATCAGGAATTAATTCAGGGAAGTCTTATGGCCTGTGTTCTACAGGAAGTCAGACTAGATTCATGGATTCGAGAGCCAGAATGGAACACTGTGATCATCTAGTGACTAGATTCTAATCTGACCTCCTGCATAGCAGCCATAGAACTTCCCCAAATAATTGCTAGATCAGATATTTTAGAAAAACATCCACTCTTGATTTAAAAATGGTCAGTGATGGAGAATCCACCAAAACCCTTGGTAAATTATTCCATTGGCTAATTACCTTCACTGTTAAAACATATGCCTTATTTCCAGTCTGAATTTGTCTAGCTTCTACTTACAGCCATTGGATTGTTTTATACCTTTCTCTAGTAGATTGAAGAACCCATTATTAAATATTTGTTCCCCATATAGATACTTATAGACCCAAGTCATCCCTTAACTTTCTGTTTGTTAAGCTAAATAAATGGAGCTTCTTGAGTCTATCACTGATAGGCAGGTTTTCTAATCCTTTACTCATTCTCCTGGCTTTTTTTCTGAACTCTCTCCAATTTGTCAACATCCTTCTTGAATTGTACCAGAACTGGACACAGTATTCCTGCAGCAGTTGCACCAGTGCCAGTCACAGAGGTAAAATAACTTCTTTTCTACTTGAGGTTTCCCCTGTTTATGCATCCCTAGGGTCACATTAGTTCTTTTGGTCACAGCTGCACATTGGGAGCTCATGTTCAACTGATAATCCACCACAGCCCCCAAATCTTTTTCAGAGTCACTACTTCTCAGGATAAAATTCCCTATCCTATAAATATGTTCTATATTCTTTGTTCCTAGATGTCTATAATTACATTTAGCCATATTATAAAGCATATTGGTTGCTTGCATCTAGTTTATCAAGCAATCCAAGTTGCTCTGAATTAGTGACCTGCCTTCATTATTTACCACTCCTTATGTCATCTGCAAACTTTATCAGTGATGATTTTGTTTTCTTCCAGGTCACTGATTAAAATAGCTTAGAACCAAGAACCGATCCCGGAACCCCACTGGAAACACACCTGCTTGATGTCCATTTACAATTACATTTAGAAATGTATCAGTTAGCCAGCTTGACATCCATTTAAAGTGTGCCATGTTATTTTTATATCATTCTACTTTTTAAATCAAAATGTACCAAGTCACATGCCTTACAGAAGTCTAAATATATTATGTCAACACTATTACCATAATTAATTAAACTTATAATCTCATCAAAAACTATCAAGTTAGTTTGAGAGGATCTATTTTCCATAAACCCATGTTGGTTGGTATAAATTACATTACACTCCACTAATTCTTATTATTTGGGTCATGCAGCAGCTGCTCTGTTATCTTCCCCAGATGATAAAAAATTGTAAAATCATCAGGGCTGCCCAGAGGATTGAGGGGGCCTGGGGCAAAGGAATTTCAGGGGCCCCTTCCATAAAAAAATGTTGCAATACTAGACAATACTATATTCTCATGGGGGCCCCTGTGGGGCCTGGGGCAAATTGCCCCACTTCCCCCTGCAGGTGGCCCTAAAAATTGTAGTACTGGAAGAGACCTCAAGAGGTCATCTAGTCCAGTCCCCTGCACTCATGACAGGACTAAGTATTATCTAACATATACCTATCTCATAGAACTGGAAGGGACCTTGAAGGTCATTGAGTCCAGCTCCCTACCTTCACTAGCTGACTCAAGTACTGATTTTGCCCCAGATCCCTAAATGGCCCCCTCAAGGATTGAATTCTCAACCCTGGGTTTAGCAGGCTAATGTGCAAACCACTGAGCTATCCCTCCCCCCATCTAGACCATCCCTGACAGGTGTTTGTCTAACCTGTTCTTAAAAATCTCCAATGATGGAGATTCCACAATCTTGTTAGGCAATTTATTCCAGTAGTTAACCACCCTGACAGGATTTTTTTTCCTTATGTCCAACCTAAACCATCCTTGCTGCATTTTAAGCCCATTGCTTCTTTTCCTATCAGCAGCAGTGGCAGTCAAAAAAACTAACAATGTTGGGAATCATCAAGAAAGGGATAGATAATAAGATAGAGAATATGATATTGCCTCTATATAAATCCATGGTACATCCACATTTTGAATACTGCATGCAAATATGATTGCCCCATCTCAGAAAGGATATATAGGAATTGGAAAAGGTTCAGAAAAGGGCAACAAAAATGATTAGGGGTATGGAACATCTTCCATATGAGGAAAGATTAAAAAGCCTGGAACTTTTCAGCTTGGAAAAGAGACGACTAAGGGGGGATATGATAGAGGTCTGTAAAATCATGACTGGTGTGGAGAAAGTAAATAAAGAAGTGTTATTTACTCATCATAGCATAAGAACTAGGGGTCACCAAATAAAATTAAAACAAACAAAAGGAAGTATTTCTTCATATAGCACACAGCCATCCTGTGAAACTCCTTGCCACAAGGTTCAAAAAAGAGCTATATAAATTCATGGAAGATACGTGCATCAATGGCTATGAGCCAGGATGGGCAGAAGTGGTGTCCCTAACCTCCCTCGGTTTTGCCAGAAGCTGGGAATGGGCGACAGGGGATGGATCACTTGATGATTACCTGTTCTGTTCATTCCCTCTGAGGCACCTGGCATTAGCCACTGTTGGTAGACAGGATAGCAGCCTAGATGGACCTTTGGTCTGATCCATTATGGCCGTTCTTATGTTCTTATCCTCAGAGGTTAAGGAGAACAATTTTTCTCCCTCTTTCTTGTAACAATCTTGTATGTACTTGAAAACTGTTATCATGTCCCCTCTCAGTCTTCTCTCCTCCAGACTAAATAAACCCAGTTTTTTCAATCTTCCCTCATAGGTCACGTTTTCTAGACCTTTAATCATTTTTGTTGCTCTTCTCTGGACTTTCTCCAATTTCTTCACATCTTCCTGAAATGTGGCACCTAGAACTGGACACCGTATTCCAGTTGAAGTCTAATCAGCGAGGAGTAGAGTGGAAAAATTACTTCTTGTGTCTTGATTACAACATTCCTGCTAATACATCCCAGAATGATTCCTTTTTTTTGCAACAGTGTTACACTGTTTACTAATCTTTAGTTTGTGATTCACTATGACCCCCAGATCCCTTTCTACAGTACTCCTCCTTAGGCAGTATTTTCCCATTTTGAAAGTGTGGAACTGATTGTTCCTTCCCAAGTGGAGTACTTTGCATTTGCGCTTCCTGAATTTCATCCTATTTACTTTAGATCATTTCTCCAGACCATTTTGAATTTTAATCCTATCTTTCAAAGCACTTGCAACTCCTGACAGCTTGGTATCATCCACAAACTTTTTAAGTGTACTCTCTACGCCATTATCTAAATCATTGATCAAGATATTGAACAGAACCAAACCCAGAACTGATCCCTATGGGACCCCACTTGATATGCCCTTTCATCTTGACTGTGAACCACAGATAACTACTCTCCAGGAACAGTTTTCCAACCAGTTATTCACCCACCTTATAGTAGCTCCATCTAGGTTGTATTTCCCTAATTTGTTTATAAGAAGGTCATGCAAGACAGTATTAAAAGCCTTACTAAGGTCAAGATATACCACATCAACCCCTTCCCTCCTACCCACAAGTCTTATTACCATGTCAGAGAAAGCTACTAGTTTGGTTTGACATGATTTGTTCTTGACAAATCCATGATGACTGTCACTTATCTTATTATCTTCTAGATGTTTGCAAATAGATTGCTTAATTATTTGCTCCATTACCCTTCCGGGTATTGAAGTTAAGCTGACTAGTCTGTAATTCTCTGGGTTGTCCTTATTTCCCTTTTTATAGATGGGCATTATATCTGCCCTTTTTCAGTCCTCTAGAATCAATTCTGTCTTCGATGATTTCTCAAAGATAATCACCAATGGCTCAGATATCTCCTCAGTCAGCTCCTTCAGTATTCTAGGATGTATTTCATTGGGTCCTGGTGACTTGAAGACATCTAACGTGTATAAGCAACAAAGAATCCTGTGGCACCTTATAGACTAACAGACGTTTTGCAGCATGAGCTTTCGTGGGTGAATACCCACTTCGTCGGATGCAAGTGGTGGAAATTTCCAGGGGCAGGTTTATATATGCAAGCAAGAAGCAAGCTAGAGATAACAAGGTTAGTTCAATCAGGGAGGATGAGGCCCTGTTCTAGCAGTTGAGGTGTGAAAAACCAAGGGAGGAGAAACTGGTTCTGTAATTGGCAAGCCATTCACAGTCTTTGTTTAATCCTGAGCTGATGGTGTCAAATTTGCAGATGAACTGGAGCTCAGCAGTTTCTCTTTGAAGTCTGGTCCTGAAGTTTTTTTGCTGCAGGATGGCCACCTTAAGATCTGCTATTGTGTGGCCAGGGAGGTTGAAGTGTTCTCCTACAGGTTTTTGTATATTGCCATTTCTAATATCTGATTTGTGTCCATTTATCCTTTTCCTTAGAGATTGTCCAGTTTGGCCGATGTACATAGCAGAGGGGCATTGCTGGCATATGATGACATATATTACATTGGTGGACGTGCAGGTGAATGAACCGGTGATGGTGTGGCTGATCTGGTTAGGTCCTGTGATGGTGTTGCTGGTGTAGATATGTGGGCAGAGTTGGCATCGAGGTTTGTTGCATGGGTTGGTTCCTGAGCTAGAGTTACTATGGTGCGGTGTGCAGTTACTGGTGAGAATATGCTTCAGGTTGGCAGGTTGTCTGTGGGCGAGGACTGGCCTGCCACCCAAGGCCTGTGAGAGTGTGGGATCATTCTCCAGGATGGGTTGTAGATCCCTGATGATGCGCTGGAGGGGTTTTAGCTGGGGACTGTATGTGATGGCCAGTGGAGTCCTGTTGGTTTCTTTCTTGGGTTTGTCTTGCAGTAGGAGGCTTCTGGGTACACGTCTGGCTCTGTTGATCTGTCTCCTTATTTCCTCGTGCGGGTACTGTAGTTTTGAGAATGCTTGGTGGAGATTTTGTAGGTGTTGGTCTCTGTCTGTGGGGTTAGAGCAGATGCGGTTGTACCTCAGTGCTTGGCTGTAGACAATGGATCTTGTGGTGTGCCCGGGATGGAAGCTGGAGGCATGAAGGTAGGCATAGCAGTCGGTAGGTTTTCGGTATAGGATGGTGTTAATGTGACCATCAATTATTTGCACCGTAGTGTCTAGGAAGTGGACCTCCCGTGTAGATTGGTCCAGGCTGAGGTTGATGGTGGGGTGGAAGCTGTTGAAATCGTGGTGGAATTTTTCCAGAGTCTCCTTCCCATGGGTCCAGATGATGAAGATGTCATCAATGTAGCGTAGGTAGAGAAGGGGCGTGAGTGGACGGGAGCTGAGGAAGCGTTGTTCCAGGTCAGCCATAAAAATATTGGCATATTGTGGGGCCATGCGGGTGCCCATAGCGGTGCCACTGATCTGGAGATATATATTGTCATCAAATTTGAAATAGTTGTGTCTGAGGATAAAGGCACAGAGCTCAGCAACCAGTTGTGCTGTGGCATCATCAGGGATACTGTCCCTGACAGCTTGTATTCCATCAGCGTGAGGGATGTTGGTGTAGAGAGCCTCTACATCCATGGTGGCCAGGATGGTGTTTTCTGGAAGGTCACCAATGCATTGTAGTTTCCTCAGGAAATCAGTGGTGTCACAGAGATAGCTGGGAGTGCTGGTGGCATAGGGTCTGAGTAGAGAGTCCACATATCCACACAGTCCTTCAGTGAGAGTTCCAATGCCCGAGATGATGGGGCGTCCAGGATTTCCAGGTTTGTGGATTTTGGGCAGTAGATAGAATAGCCCTGGTCGGGGCTCTAAGGGTATGTTGATTTGTTCCGGTGTTAGTGTAGGGAGTGTCCTGAGTAGATGGTTCAGTTCCTTAGTGTATTCCTCGGTGGGATCTGAGGGAAGTGGCCTGTAGAATTTGGTGTTGGAGAGTTGTCTGGCGGCCTCCTTTTGGTAGTCAGACCTGTTCATGATGACAACAGCACCTCCTTTATCAGCCTCTTTGATTATAATGTCAGGATGGTTTCTGAGGCTGTGGATGGCATTGCGTTCTGCACGACTTAGGTTATGAGGCAAGCGATGTTGTTTTTCCACTATTTCTGCCTGTGCACGTCGGCGGAAGCATTCAATGTATAGGTCCAGACTGTCATTTCTACCCTCAGGAGGAGTCCATGTGGAGTTCTTCTTTTTGTGCTGTTGGTGGGAGGGTAACTGTGTATCAGTGCGCTGTTCAGTGTTGTCCTGAAAGTATTCTTTGAGTCGGAGACGGCGAAAGTAGGCTTCCAGATTGCCGCAGAACTGTATCATGTTGGTGGGGGTGGCAGGGCAAAAAGAGAGTCCCCGAGATAGGACAGACGTTTCTTCTGGGCTGAGTGTGTGGTTGGATAGATTGACGATATTGCTGGGTGGGTTAGGGGTACCACGGTTGTGGCCCCATGTGGCAGGTAGGAGTTTAGACAGCTTACAGTCCTTTTTCCTTTGTAGAGAGGTGAAGTGAGTGATGTAGATCTCCTGTCTTATTTTAGTGAAGTCCGTTTGTATGGAAGTTTGGTTATTGATGAGAGTCTCCAGGTTGGAGAGCTCTTTTTTGATGTTTTCCTGTTTGCTGTATAGGAGGCTGATCAGGTGGTTCCTCAGTTTCTTTGATAGAGTATGGCATAATCTCTCACTGTGGTCTGTGTAGTATGTAGATAGCAGTGGATTTTTTACCTTTAGTCCATTCGGTATGATGTCCATCCGTTTGCATTTGGAAAGGAAGATGATGTCTGTCTGTACTTGTGCAAGTTTCTTCATGAGGTTGATGGATTTCCACTCCATATGGCTAAATGCAGTGCCTTGCATGGTGTCAAGTATCAGAGGGGTAGCCGTGTTAGTCTGGATCTGTAAAAGCAACAAAGAATCCTGTGGCACCTTATAGACTAACAGACGTTTTGCAGCATGAGCTTTCGTGGGTGAATACCCACTTCTTCGGATGCAAGTGGTGGAAATTTCCAGGGGCAGGTTTATATATGCAAGCAAGAAGCAAGCTAGAGATAACGAGGTTAGTTCAATCAGGGAGGATGAGGCCCTGTTCTAGCAGTTGAGGTGTGAAAACCAAGGGAGGAGAAACTGGTTCTGTAATTGGCAAGCCATTCACAGTCTTTGTTTAATCCTGAGCTGATGGTGTCAAATTTGCAGATGAACTGGAGCTCAGCAGTTTCTCTTTGAAGTCTGGTCCTGAAGTTTTTTTGCTGCAGGATGGCCACCTTAAGATCTGCTATTGTGTGGCCAGGGAGGTTGAAGTGTTCTCCTACAGGTTTTTTAACGTGTATAAGTAATTTTTAACTTGTTCTTTCCCTATTTTAGCCCCTGATCCTACCTCATTGTCACTGGGATTCGCTATATTAGATGTCAAATTGCTACTAACCTTTTTGGTGAAAACTAAAAAAACCCGGCATTTAGCACTTCTTCTATTTCCACATTTTCTGTTATTGTTTTTTCCCCTCATTGAGTAACAGGCCTACTCTGTCCTTGGTCTTCCTTTTGCTTCTAATGTATTTGTAGAATATTTATTTTTTACCCTTTATGTCTCTGTCTAGTTTAATCTCATTTTGTACCTTGGCCTTTCTAATTTTGTCCCTACTTGCTTGTGTTATTTGCTCACATTAATCCTTTTTAATTTGACCTATCTTCTACTTTTTGTAGAACTCTTTGTTGAGTTTCAGATCCTTAAAGATCTCCTGGGTAAGCCAGAGTGACTTCTTGCTATACTTCCTATCCTTTCTACGCAATGGGATAGTTTGCTCTTGTGCCTTCAATAATGTCTCTTTGAAAAACTGTCTTCTATTGTTTTTCCCCTTAGACTTGCTTACCATGGGAGCTTACCTACCAACTCCCCGAGTTTGCTAAAGTCTGCCTTCTTGAAATCCATTGTCTTTATTTTGCTGCTCTCCCTCCTACCATTCCTTAGAATCATGAACTCTATCATTTCATGATCACTTTCACCCAAGCTGCCTTCCACTTTCAAATTGTCAGCCAGTTCCTTCCTACTTCTCAAAATCAAATCTAGAACAAGCTCTCCCCTTGTAGCTTTATCCACATTCTGAAATAAAAAATGGTCTCAATACATTCCAAGTACTTGTTGGATAATCTGCGCCCTGCTGTATTAATTTATAAACAGATACCTGGGTAGTTAAAGTCCCCCATCACCACCAAATCTTGTTCTATGGATGATTTTGTTAGTTTAAAAAACGCCTCACCCGCCTCTTCTTTCTGGTTAGGTGGTCTGTAGTAGACCCCTACCATGACATCACCCTTTTTTTTTACCACTTTCATCCTTACCCAGAGACTTTCAACAAGTCTGTCTCCTATTTCCATTTCAACCTCAGTCCAAGTGTATACATTTTTAATATATAAGATTACACCTCCTCCTTTTTTCCCCCTTCCTTAACCAATTGAGACCCTTCTATATCACTATTCCAGTCATGTGTATTATCCCACCAAGTCAGACTTGGTCATGACAATTATGTCATAGTTGTGTTTATTAACTAGTATTTCAAGTTCTTCCTGCTTATTCCCCATACTTATTGAATTAGTATTCAGACATCTAAGATATTGATTTGATTTCCCCCTATGCTGTCTCTTGTCTCTCCTGCTATAACAGCCCATGCTCCCCAGCCAGGTTCTGACCCTTCTCCCAGGTCTCCATGTTTTTTACTTACCTGTGGGATTTTGTCACCTGCCCCCATCAAACCTAGTTTAAAACCCTCCTCACTAGGTTAGCCAGTCTGTATCCAGATATGCTCTTCCTGTTCCTCAATAAGTGGACCCCATCTCTGCTTAGCAGTCCTTTTTCCTGGAACAGCATCCCATGATCAAGGAAGCTGAAGCCCTCCTGGTGTCACCATCTTCTCAGCCTTCTGGTCCCTTCTGGTCTTAGAGTCTATTACTTTTGCAATAAACTGGCTGAGACTGGCTATATTTTGCCCTGAGTGATCATTCAGAGCACAGAGTTAGTGGGACAAATGCACTTACATGGCTACAAGTGAGATAATCTGGTAACTCAGGACTAACCTGAGAGTAACACATTTCCAGAATTCCAAATAGCACAAAAACATTCAATTTATGTAGACACTGAATCCACTTCTGATATTTGTCACAGCCTCAGTTCTTATTTTATCTGGATTAGTTCACTTAGTAATGCTTAATCCTGAGTGAAGTAGCATGCAGAGACAAGAAAACACAACATACAGTGTTACATTTACAGTCCTGGCTTTTCCATTAAAATATTTGTTGTACAGTACAGCATAAAAACTTGGATCTCCATGAAATTATTTGCTCAGTTGTAATATTATGCAAATAGATGGGAGACACAGAGTGAGACCAGGAAAAGCATTAAGAACATCTTTCTGAAAATGCGGCAAATGGGTTTTAATTTTACTTTTCCAGGTTTTTGTCTCTGCAGAGCACAAAATAAGTGAAATATTTTAATTTTTTGAAATGTCCTTCAACTTGTTAATTTCAAGGCCCCATAGTTCAGTGTGATTCATTGCGGCAGTGAATAACGAATGTCACTGAAATAGTGAGAGCACCCGAACTACTTTAGAAATTAATGGACTGACTGTGATATACTGGAGCCTCTTTCATGCATCTATAATTGGAGTGCCAATTTATTTCCAATCATTTTAAGCACTGTAATTATAGTGCCTCAGTGTTGCCTGCTTAACATTCATATGGGAAGCTGGCACAATAATGCTGGCAGGAACCCAAATACATTACAACTGAAATAAATAGTAAAAATGGGAGGTAATACACAAAGGAACAGATCTTAAATTTTTTTTTTAGAGATTTTGTTTTGGCCAACATGCAATGTGGTCATGACAGAATAAAAAGGAACAAAATAATGCTCATAAAATGTCTATAAAACTGTCTTCCAAATAGATCATAACTCATCGTGGGAAGAAAAATAGAAAAATGATAAATCTTATTTCTTAAATAAAAATCCCATAATCTGTAATATACAACCTGGGATTTACCTTTCAATCACAGCTAGAAGTGAATTTGACAGGAACAAAAACCAACAAGTCTTTTTCTTTGTTTATGGGGGTAAAAGGACGGATTGTCCGTAGCATCCTTCATTCTCTTCTTCATTAGGGATAGTAAAATCGGTTCAGTTTTTAAAAAAAAAAAATCATAATTTAGCTCAATTCTCAAAACAAAAGAAACATTTTTGTGGCTCAAAAATGTTTGCAGAATGTCTTATTCATTATTATTGCTGTTGTTGCTGTTTTCCCCATGCACCTGACTTGCATGTTCCATTCTTGATCAGAAACAGAAGTGCCAAAATGAAGACTGGTTCTTCATCAGATATTTCTGTCCTGAGAGGATGTCCTGGAAATGAATCTTTTGAGAAGTCCTTTTCTTGTAAGATTTGCAGACACAAGATGTTTGGATAAATATTCAAACTTTTAGGCATTTATACAGACTGAAATGAACCTCTGAGTGTTTTGTGGTTCCAGTGTCATGACTCTTTAGCCACGATAACTCAACACTGGGTTAATTAATGTTTATGGGTGTTGTACTGGACATACAGAATAGGTTTCTATTAGGTTGATAGATACATGATACTGGATTCCTGCTACAAACCCCTACTTCTACATGAAGCCCCATTAATGGGACCTGCCCCTGTCACTAGGGGTCTGACTGTGTGAAGCCCCTTGGAGGATCAATGCCATAACAGCTTAATAACTCTAGAAACACCACGAACTTTCAGACCTGATGAAATGTTGTAAAAGCAACGACTGGACAGTGATTCTGCCTTCAGGGAGGGTGGGCTACCCTTTTGTTACTTTATACAGAATTATAGTGAGAATATACTTGAATAGATACCCCTTGATTAGTTGCCTGAGACCCATTTCTTTCAGGGCAGAAATTGGTAGCTTGCTTTGCATTGGTGGCACGATAAACCCACATATTTGTAAGCTTTTAACTGGGAAGACAGGAAAATAGTATCTTGTTTTAAGGAACAGCAATATTGCAAACGAGAACTAGATTTCTCAGTGTTATATACTGGGTACAATAAATATTTTTCACATAGAGAAGTCAAGTGACATATTCCTTTTTTTTTGGTCTTAAGTGTTTTAATATAAAAAAATATATATAGGTAGACAGGAATGTCTAACATAGGTAAGAATGTTAGTGGGGAAAATAACAAAAGAAAAAGGAATGTTGTCCATCTATCCATTTCCCTTTACACAGGGGGGCCATTCTGTGCCTAGTGGGTAATGGGATTTACAAAGCACCTTAACAGGATAGGTTAACATTGATTTCAATACAAGTTAGTCACCAAACCTGCTGAGGTGCTATAGTAAATCCCACTAGGAGACTATCTGCATCTTTTTAAATCTGTCCCATGAGAGAAAAATTGCTGAGTCCAGTAGCAATGCTTCACAGTTCAGGCAGGATGTGGGAGTAAAAGGACAAAATATACATATTACCAACCAAACCAAACAAAACTATGCTTAGGAGAACAGTATGAAATTTGCGAGGAAGGAAAAGTTCACACGGTGAGGAACTGCTGCTGATTAGAATTCAACTGCTGTGGTACCATGTCCATAGAGATACCACTTAAGGTGCAACATAAGGATATTACAGCATTTATAAGAAACACCACCATCATTATCAAGAAAGGTCACCAAAAGAAACCAATTAGAATTCTGAAAGGCCTGAAACTTTAATAATATTCTCCTATGAGAGATCAGCCAAGAGCTCTGCAGCAGTCTCCTGTTCCCATGCAGGTGATGGCCAGATCCTTGCCTGGTGTAATTGGCATAGCTCCACAGGAGCTTCACTGGTTTACACCAGCTGAGGATCTGGGCAGATTTTTCTGAATGTAGGAAATTCTTGGCTGCATCGTAATCAAGAACTGTATACCACTCGCCTCTCAAATCAACTGGAAGGTTTTGTAGGGCTAAATGCAACATAAGGTAGTATCTGCTAAAGGATACACCTTGGACCACAGAAAAACCCTCATTGTCACAGAGGATCAAACAAAGAATATTGAATAGTTTCCACATTTCCTGGCATAGTGGACATCCAGTGGGATTTACATCTTTCAAACCTTCCTGATGACCCAATATTCAGATTTCTCACCTGGGATTTTCCAGCAATTCCAATTTTTTGGGGTCCTTCTTAAAGCCACAGAGACAGCTCCAACAAGCTGTGATGCCAATAGCACAGGATCTCTGCTTGCTGTTTGTATGAGGTATTTTTCATTATTTTAATTATTAATGTTTCAGCAGAGGCTTCACACATGTTGGAAGAAAGGCAACCATTTTACCCTCCAGTATATTCGTAGTATGATAGTAAAAAAATAATGATGTGTGTCTTTTCCCTGTTGCAAGGTTCCCTGCTTACAGTGCTATGGATTATGTGGTGCCATGTACTCCCAACTCCTTGCAATCAGTGACTGTACAGTTATCCAGATATTTTATGGGAGCACAAAAACAATGAGGAGTCCAGTGGCACCTTAAAGACTAATAGATATATTTGGGCATAAGCTTTCATGGGTAAAAAACCCAGTTCTTCAGATGCATGGAGTGAAAACTACAGATAAGGCATAAATATATATTGGCACATGAAGACAAGGGAGTTACCTTACAAGTGGAGACCCAGTGTTGAAGGCCAATTCAGTCAGGGTGGATGTGGTCTTCTCTCAATAGTTGATGAGAAAGTGTCAATACCAAGAGAGGGAAAATTGCTTTTGTATTGAGCCATGCCCAAATAAATCTGTTAGTCTTTAAGGTGCCACCGGACTCCTCATTGTTTTTGTGGATACAGACTAACAGGGCTACCACTGATATATGGGAGCACAGACACTTCCCTAGACATGTAAGGTCCCTAAGACCTGGAATGGTCAGGGGTAAAGTTGAAGGGGAGAGGACATATACAAATGGCAGACCAAATAGACAACACTGTTGTTGTGTGACCCATTTATTTAGCTACAGCATAACCACTCCAATGAGTCCCTTACACATTCCACAGATGTGTTTTGATGAAATGCCTTCCTCCTTGATTGGAGAGGAGATTTGGTGGGGGCGGGATCTACAAACGCTGTGTGATCAGGTTCAGGATTGTTGAGATTTGTAGAGAGACATAAAACTCAAACAGCACAATGGGCTCTGATCTCCACTGAGGCCTCTAGGGCCCGTAGGCTGCTTGTGGCCCAATCAGCACACAGATGCGGCCCATGTGACATTCTCAGGGCCATAGAGGTAGTATTGGATGCGGCCCACAATGGTAAATAGGTTGAGACCCACTGCTTAGGCACTGATGTAACACAAATAATAAACAGTAATAATCCTGATTTCTGGTTGGACCAGAGGTATATGTGACCCTTTAACAAAGCCCCACTAAAAGCAATCTATTTGCTTTAGCCTGCCATTGGCACTAAACTCCACTGTGTGTACATTAGACTCTTATCTGCTATGTCAAAGTACTTACATAGCCCCCTTGCTGTAGTGTCTCTCTTTTCCCTGCCTCTGCCACCCTCCCCTCAGTGTAACTAGACTGCAAGGACACTTACAGAACTACCACTTCTAAATTTCTGCCTACTGTTGTTATCACTTCGCCATCTTTGTTCATCATTTCCCCTTTATACCAGATTGAGACTAACTACAACCAGCATGCCAAAGGCCACTCTTGGAGAGGTGCGGAGCACCCTCAAGTGCCAGTGAGGTCAATGGGAGTTTGTGGATGCTCAGAACTTTGCAGGATTGGGCCGTGGAGGAATAACCCAAAGAGGAACATATGGGGGAAATATAGGAGACACTCCTTTTAACTCTATTGAAATACATTGGCTTAAGGGATTTTTGTGATATTTTGTATGAAGGAGACCACAGTGAAAAGAAGTTGTATCCCATCATGTAATGGCTGCTGTCTTTGCCTACATGAGCTTCAAGTCAGCAAAGCACAAAAGCATGTGCTTAGCTTTCAGCATGTCCTTAAATCCCTTACTGGACCAGGTCTAGAGTTTCTGCAGCGCCAGTACATAAATCATGTTATTCACATAACTTTTTAAATCCCTTCAGCACAAAAAGGGCTAAACAAACCCAAACCAATGCAAAAGCACATTCTAAATGGCAATGTCAAATTGAATGATAATAGTGTTGCAAAGCCTTAATATGCCTATTAGACTAGCATGCCCTTTTCGTCCAAACGAGTTAAGTAAACAAATTAGCAGAAATGGCTTTTTCATTCATCTATTTGTCTCTTCCAACGTAAGCTGCCTCGGAGGCAAACCAAGAGAATGTTTAATTAAAAGAGGATTCCTCATGATGTTCTCCAAGGGACTTACAAACAGTGAATAGGTGCTACAACATCTGTAGGAGGTAAATAGAATGCTGTTATATCCATTAAACAGATAAGTAAACTGAGGCAGAGAGTGGGTGGATTTGTGGTTACCTCAAGTGACTGAACTGGAACTCAGGAGACTTGGTTTCAATTCCTGTCTCAACAAAGTCTTTGTGTGACCTTGGGCACTTCAGCTCTATACCTGTAAAATCGGGATAATGATATTTCTTTTCTCCCAGTCTTGCTTCTCCTGCTTATTTATGCCTTGGTCCTTCCAAAAGTTCTGCACTGGTGCAGGGCTAGCCACACAGAGCAATACAATGCTTTCCGTAGCAGGGACAGCCTCCTACTATGTGAATATACAACATCTAGCACAACAGGGCCTCTACGTGCTACTGTAACACAAATAATAGTACTAGAGAGGTTGTGACCGCTTGCTCAAAGCCACACTCCAAGCGGATGGCAGAGCTGGGAATAGGACCTAGGAGTCTTGATTCCCATTTCCCCATGGTCTAAATGCTAGAAAATCCAGCTGCTCACTTCTAAGTGTTCTATAAATGTAAAGTGATCATTCAAAATGCAATTGACTTATCCCTGTCTAGTGAACTGCAACTGTTGCTCTTTCTTTAGATGATGTTCACTGGTTATCAAAAAAAGAAAAATTCATTTATATAAAATCAGTGCCTCCAAAGAGCTAGTGATACGCATTCACCAAAACGATCACTGGATGACATTAGAATGCAACCCTGAAAAGGACTTTGCAGTAATCAAGCATATAATTACTTAATTTTTATGTTCAATATATGGTTGGTCAGTTATGATACTGGAGCAGAAAGGAGGGAGGCATTTTATCAAATGCCATCTTTGGATTTCATAAGAGACTCATTTGAGGGGTTATGCTGCTGCTAATAAACCAGCATCACAATTTGTCTATTTGTTCTGCTAGTCATGTATCAATATATTTTATTTACATATTAACTTAGTGAATTAAGGAATGCCTAATGTGGCATGAAAGCAAAGTAAAGCCTTCTTTGGGGACTAAAGAAATAAAAACGCTCTCTCAAAAATGCTTTTGAGTTACTTCTTATGTGGCCATAAACACAAAAAAACATTCTTTGATCAGGAAAAAAGTGTCAGAGATCAGAGGAAACCATTTTCCAAAGGGGTTAGCATCTGTTGTCTGGACTATGTTACTGCAGCAGCATAGCAAATAAAGCACAATGGTTTAAAACATAAATTACATTATACTTGAGGCCAGATTATAGTATTACCTGCACCAAGCATTCAAAAATCATGAGCAAGCTTTCCCCATCCGCTAAATTGAGATTTAAAAAAAAAAATCCCATGATTTTTAAGACAATAATAATTTGTGTGTGTGTCTTTTTATTTGCTGTCTGGGTTTTGAGCCTTTGGAGTTCATGTTTCATGCTTTTTTCTACAATCACAATAGTGATTAACATATTTTTTAAAAAAATCTGAGATTCTCTTGCAATCACATGACTCCAGGAGCTGGCACTTTAAGAAAAAACATCAAATATCACAAGAGTTGGCAACACTGATAATTGTCCAACATATTCATGCAGCTATAGAAGATGGAAGGCATGAAAATCTTAACCCTGCTCCCCATGAATACCCTGGACAAAGATTAGGGTAAATTACAATCTCTGAGCTCAGCAAAAACGACTTCTCCATGCAGGTCTGGATGTGTATTGGTACCAAACTGGCAGAACAGGGAGAAGGTAAGTCAATGAGCCTGCCCAGCCCACACCAGCTGGTGGAGTGCATAAACAGGCACAATTTACCCCTAGACTTGAAGCAAATCAGCTGAGTTTGTTGGGAATAACAGTAACAGGAAACAGTGATGGGAGGCTGCTATTGCTCAGTTATCAATAACTCTGTTTTCCTTGCTACCAGTATTTCTGCTGCTATGTGGTGCATGCCTTTCCCTCATCTGTTTCTATAGAGCCTTACTTTGCATTGCACTGTTCCTTTATAGCAGGTATAAATAGCAACAGGTGGAGCTTTTGTAAGCTGTACACATTTTAAATACAAAGGAAAAGCTCTTTCTCCCCACACTATCCACATCTCTCTCTTGCATCCCTCCTGCCAGGAATCAGTTTTTGAATGTAACACAGACTCAATCCCACTGGGACCTTGTCAATTTCAACTTTAAATGCTACAAGGCTTTCCATAGAAAGGGAAGCCAGCCCAGCTGTTTTATTCAACCACAAAGCACCTGAAAAGTGTGCAAAGCCAGGTAAAGTAATTTAATATACTGTGTCTTATTTAACCTGATTTAATGTTAATGTGATCATTTACTTAAGGCGTTCCTTGTGCGTTCTCTTTCCCTCAGTGTAAACGCACAATGTGCCTGTTCATACACCCAGTAGTGCTTTTGTTGCAGAAAGCTGAAGAACTTTCACTGAGAATTTTTCATTCTCAAACTGACACAGACTTCCTGGGTGTCATTTTCATATGTGCTCAGCATTAACTTGAATAGGAACAGAGTTCAGCCAGTGCTTAGGGCCAGATTTACAATGGTATTTAAGCACCTTTAGATGCAGATAGACATCTAGTGAGATTACAGTCACGCCTAAACAAGTCAGCTGCCTATCTCCCATTGAAGTGCATGGCATGGGCCTTAGGTGCTTTGGAAAATCCTAATAGGCCCCCATGTGCAACGTTAGGGGCTTAAATACCTTTGCAAAACTGTCTCTTAGAGCTTTTAAAAATCCAGCCCCTTGTGCTAAAGCCATCCCTGCTGTATCTGCACTGCAGTCAATGGAGTTACCAGGTAGTGATTTGACCCCTTTTGTTCCAAAGGAGGATACACGGCTTTGTCCAATGTACAAACAATGTCATCTGACCCAGGGGTATATTAGCACTCAAAACACCGTAGGTGTAACAACTGTCATTGCCAGTGATTGAACCCCTGGCTTCCAGAACTCAGAGCATAAAGCCATGACTGATTATTCTGAAGGACTAAGAACCTGATTCAAAGACAAGTTATGTCAATGGGAATCATCTTCAAACGGAAGTGGAGGGAAACAATGCCATAGCTGTGACCCTCCTTCCAGATGATGTCATGGTATCCTCTCGCACTGAGGATATCACTCCGGGGGAGGGATTTCCAATTAGACAGGTGATAGTAGTGGGGGATTCAATCATTAGAAATATAAGTAGTTGGGGTTGTGATGACTGAGAGAACCTCATGGTCCAGACAGAAACATTCCGTAGGGAGGATCTATTAACAGAGATTGTCTCTAACCTAGTAAAGAGGAGAGGATAGAAGTTGATAGAAGTACAGACAGGAACTTGACAGAAACAGTCAAATGAAAAAAGAGTTCCACTCAACTACATCACATGAAGCTGTTAGGTAAAAAGCAAGTCCTTACTCACCTCTCCAGCACCCGAGTTCGTGCGGAGTTGGTATGGGGCTCACAATCTGTCAGAGACCAGACACCACTTCGTTGATCAACGGGCTCACACTATCCTTAGCTTAAAAGGCTTCGGAGTAAGTGTGGCAAGTTTATTAGGGGTGAGCATCAATATTTATACACAGAAGTAAACAAAGTGATGAACAGATCATAATGGTCATGCATAATCAATCAAGATTCTACAGGATAAAACAGGTTAAAATGTAAATTTAAAAAGACAAAAGGGGAGATGGCTACTTAAGGGGAGGGGGGTGTCATGAGTAGTTCGCAGGTCAGAGCTTTGATTAAAAGTTTCAGACAGAGACATCAAGTCTGGGTTAAGTTTAAGCTCATCAAAAGTTCAGACTCAACAAAGCCACAGCTAAAAAGTGACAAATTTGTATAGAAATGTTAGAAGACTAAATAGTAAGATGGGTGAATTTAAGTGCCTTATATTAAATGAGCATATTGATATAATAAGCATCACAGAAATAAGGTGAAACAATGAAAATCAATGGGACACAGTAATACCAGGCTACTAAATGTATAGGAAGAACAGAGTAGGTCAAGCTGGTAGAGGAGTCGCAATATGTGAAAGAAAGCATAGAGTTAAATATAGTAAAAATCTTAAATTAGTCAAACTATATTATAGAATCTTTATGGATAGAAATTCTATGCTTGAATAATAAGAGTATAACAGTAGGAATACACTACTGACCACCTGACCAAGATGGTGATGGTGACTGTGAAATGCTCAGGGAGATTAGAGAGGCTATAAAAATAGAAAACTTAATAATGATGGGGGATTTTTTCAACTATCCTCATATTGACTGGGTACATATCACCTCAGGACGGGATGCAAAGATAAAGTTTCTAGACACCATTAATGACTGTTTCTTGGAGCAGCAAGTCCTGGAACTTACAAGGAGAAAGGCAATTCTTGATTTGGTCCTAAGAGGAACACAGGATCAGGTCCAAGAGGTGAATATATCTGAACCGCTCAGTAATAGCATCCATAATATAATTAAATTTAACATCCGTATGTGTGTATGTTTGTGTGTGTGTGTGTGTGTGCGTGTGCGTGTGTATGGGGGGAGGGAGTATACCAAAGAAGCCCATCACAGTAACAGTAGTAGGAAGAGAGCCTGACACATAAGCCCTTGTATCAGAAACCTAGTCTGAGGTCTGGGGCCTGAACTAAAGTGGTCAAAACTTTGCTGATATAAAGCAAAGTCAGGTTGTGAGCAGGAGGCAGGCCCTGCTCACAGAATTTGGCAAGTATAGGGCTGATATTGCAAAAACACATATTCCAAAGAGATGTGAGGTACAAAGCACTCATACAAGCACATTCCAGAAGGGTGGAACCAGAACACCTTGATAAACACATTCCCCAAAGATAACAGGAACATGCTGACCCATTTTTAGGATGACAGCATGATGAATAGAGATGTTTCGATCGAACCTACAGGTACCAGGCAATGGGTGGCACCCTAAGATGTCAGAGGGTGGCACCCTGATACATCGGGGCAGTACATACCTTGTTTGTATTGGTGTATAAAGATGTATCTCAGAGGGAGTGCCTTTGTCCAGTCTAGGGGGCAGTGGAAAGTCCCGCCACTGACTGAGCTGCGTCCATTGTCACGGGCATACATGTCTTAGTATCCTTGTAGAGTCTGCCAGGTGCTATTACCGTGCTTCGTTGACAATAAACCTGGCTGGGCGCCTTTGCACCTTAACGGATGTTGTGGTCATTGGGTGGCTCGCTTGAGATCTGCTGTGCCAGGTATCTGTGCAGAGCTGGGACAGCACACAGGGAGAATGCACACACAGCCAAACATCTGCTGACAGTAACATTTAACTTCAGAAAGGGGAACTACACAAAAATGATGAACCTAGTTAAAAAGAAATTAAAAGGAACAATAAGAAGAGAGAAATACCAACAAGTTGCATGGAAACTATTTAAAAAAAACAAAATACAGACTTAAAAAACAAACAAACAAAAAAAGCCAAACAACAGCATAAAAGAAGTGGTTAGAGGCAAAAAGGCATCCTTTAAATATTAGGAGTCAAATCCTAGTGAGGAAAATAGAAAGGACCATAAACTCTGGCAAGTTAAGAGTAATAGTATTATTAGGTAGGCCAAAAAAGAACTTGAAGAGCAACTAGCAAAAGATTCAAAAACTAACAGCAAAGAATTATTTTAAGTACTTCAGAAGCAGGAAGCCTTCTAAACAACCAGTGGGGCCACTGGATGATCAAGATACTAAAGGTGCACTCAGTGAAAACAAGGCCATTGCGAAGAAGCTAAATGAAATATTTGCATTCGTCTTCACTGCAGAAGATGTGAGGAAGATTCCCACACCTGAGCCATTCTTTTTAGGTGACAAATCTGAGGAACTATCCCAGAGTGAAGTGTCAATAAAGAAGGATTTGAAGCGAACTGATGAATTCAACAGTATTAAGTCATCAGGAACAGCGGTATTCCAAGCAGGGCTGGCTCCAGGCACCAGCACTCCAAGCAGGTGCTTGGGGCGGCATTCTGCAAGGGGCGGCAGTCCGGGTGTTTTTGCCCCCAAGCAGCGCGCCGAATTGCCGCCGCGGAGGGTGGGGGCAGTCCGTGTGCCGTTAGGGCAGCTCGTGCGTTTCCGTGGCGGCGCAATTCGGTGGCAACTTCTATGTTCACCTGTCCTGTTCAGCTGGCTGAAGACAGAAGCTGCTGCCGAATTGCCACTGCCGCGGAAATGCGCGAGCCGCCCTAAGGGCACACAGACTGCCTCCGCCCTCCACGGCGGCAATTCAGTGCGCTGCTTGGGGTGGCAAAAACTGTAGAGCCGGCCCTGATTCCAAGAGTTCAAATTCAAATATAAAATTGCACAACTACTAAATGTAGCATGTAACCTATCACTTAAATCAGCCTCTGCACCAGATGACTGGAGGATAGCTAATGTAACCCCAGTTTTTAAAAAAGCTCCAGAGGTGATCTTGGCAATTACACAGAGGAAACTAACTTCAGTACTAGGCAAATTGGTTGAAACTATAGGAACTAACAGAAGTATCAGACACATAGATGAACATGATTTGTTGAGGAAGAGTCAATATGGCTTTTGTAAAGGGAAATCATTCCTCACCAATCAATAGAAATTCTTTGAGGGGGTCAACAAACATGTGGACAAGGGTGATCCAGTGGGTATAGTGTACTTGGAGTTTCAGAAAGCCTTTGACAAGATCCCTCACCAAAGGCTCTTAAGCAAAGTAAACAGTCATGGGATAAGAGAGAAGGTCCTCATATGGTCAGTAACTTGTTAAAAGACAGGAAACAAAGGGTAGGAATCAATGGTCAGTTTTCAGAATGGAGAGAGGTAAATAGTGGTGTCCCCCAGGGCTCTGTACTGGGACCAGTCCTATTCAACATATTCATAAATGATTTGGGAAAAGGGGTAAAGAGTGAGGTGACAAAGTTTGCAGATGATACAAAATTATGAGAGATAGTTAAGTCTAAAGCTGACTGCGAAGAGTTACAAAGGGATCTCACAAAACTTGATGAATGGGCAACAAAATGGCAGTTGAAATTTTATGTTGATAAATGCAAAGTAATGCACATTGGAAAACATAATCCCAACAATACATATGAAATGATGTCGTCTAAATTAGCTGTTACCACTTTAGAAAGAGATTTTGGAATCACTGTGTAGAGTTCTCTGAAAACATCTGCTCAATGAGCAGCAGCAGCAATCAAAAAAGCTAACAGAATGTTAGGAACCATTAGGAAAAGGATCGATAATAAGACAGAAAATATCATAATGCCACTGGTTAAATCCATGCTATGCTCACACCTGGAATACTGTGTTCTGTTCTGGTCACATCATCTCAAAAAAGATATATTAGAAATGGAAAATGTACAGAGAAGAGTGACAAAAATTATATGAGTATGGAACAGGTTCCATACGAGGAGAGATTAAAAAGACTGGAACTGTTCAGTTTGGAAAAGAGATAACTAATGGCCTATAAAATCATGAATGATGTGGAGAAAGTGTATAAGGAAGTGTTATCTACCCCTTCACTTAACAGAAAACCCATAATAGACAGCATTTTAAAAATTAACATAAGAAAGTACTTCTTCACACAACGCACACTCAGTCAGTGGAATTTGTTGCCAGGGGATGTTGTGAAGACCAAAACTATAACTTGGTTCAAAAAGGAATTAGATAAGTTAATGGAAGATGGCTTCAATGGCTATAAAATAAGATAGTCAGGACTGCAACCCCATGTTCTGAGTGTCCCTAAGCCTCTGACTGCCAGATGCTGGTTGTGGATGACAGTGGATGGAACACCTGATAATTGCCCTGTTCTGTTCATTCCTTTTGAAGCATCTGTCATTGGCCAGTGTTGGAAGACAGGATACTGGGCTAGATAGACCATTAGTCTGACCTAGTATGGCCGTTCTTATGAGCTATGGCTCTGGCCTCAGTCCCCTAGGAGTCATATCTCCAGTGGTTCATGCATAGAGGGAGGCATGTATAGTACATAGAAACATCTATTGTGTATTACATTCCTACAATAGGAACATCTATTGTGGATCTGAGGCTTACTGTTCGCTTTTTGTTTTCCTATGCCTAACTAGCTGGAGTCCATGTGCTCCACAGCTACTGTTGGGTCTGGTGGAGAAGAGGTTGCATGCCCTATACTCAACCCCCTACTCCTGGTTTCTAGTGGTGGGGCCACAAGGGGCAGGAGCACCTTCACAAAGTCTAGATTGGCCCTGGGCAATGTGCATCCACACAGATGCAAGCCACAGTCTGGCTGTATGACTAGTAAAAACTGACTCAAATGTCTAAATGCAGTTGTGGTGTGACTCCATTGATGTCAATGGATTTGCATTGGTATCCACCAGTGCTGAACTTGGCCCTGCATATTCAGGTTAGGAGCGAGGCAACAAGACACCCACTCCTGAGTGGTTCAGCCTCTTGGTTGTTATTTTGTAGTCCCTAGATTTATCTTGTTATTACTATTGAAATGATAAGAATTGTTTGCAAATAGCTTGTTTACCTTTTTATAGTTCATTAAAGCAATGCTTCTGGAAGCAGTATATAGCAGCAATGATAAACGGACTTTCACGGCAGTTTCCTAAGATGCTTACTTTAATAGACTCATAAATACAATTGCTGGTTGTTTATTCTTCCATTTCTGGGAGCTATGGTTTAACAAAACAAACCTCCAGTGAATCTGCAAATATCCCCATATATATTTGAAATGGTTTTAGAAAATTTGGGCGGAGGTTGTCTCTAGGATTGAGGTTCCATATCGAGATGGGCACAATTTTTCAGATGAATAGCTTATTTGCCAACAAATGCAGTTTTGACCTGAAACGATTTGTGAATTTGACCCAATAGTTGAGGCTGGGGAAAAGTTTTTCAGGATCAGCATCAGAAAAGTGTGTGAAATTGTTCCCCTCCTTTATAAGCATTAGCCCACCAGTTAGGGCTCTTGGCTAGGATGTGGGAAACTCAGCTTTGAATTCCCAATCTGGAACAAGCACTTGAACTCAGGTTTCCTGCCCCCAGGTGAGCAACCTAACCACCTGCCAGGCTATTGCCCTCTCAGTCGCTCCTGTTGTAGCTGTTCCACTTTGTATAAATACTGAAATATTCATTGTGCTAAAGAGAGAGACTGTATGCGGTGTTGTTGTGGCTGTGTCAGTCCCAGGATATTAGAGAGACAAGGTGGATGAGATAAAATCTTTTATTGGGTTAGTCCAATCTCACCCATCTTGTCTCTGTAGCCTGGTACTTAAGGCACTCAGCTGGGAGGCAGGAGATGTAGATTCAAGTTTTCTCTCTGCTGGACTTAAAGGAAGGATTTTAATCTACATCTCTTACTTCCTACATGAGTGTCTCAATCATCAGGCTACACAGTTGCTCTCTGTGTTGTGTGTATATAGAGCTTGTGCAATGGGCTTCTTGATGCTACTACAGTGCATATCAGTAATAATGATCATTTATAATGTGTAAGGAGTGACTTAAGGCATTTTTCTTTTCAAATATCACGTCCTCTCCATTTCTACCTCTCTCTTTGCAGATCTCTTGCTAGATCTTTGGAGAACATGAATAGTGACATGAGCTGCCCCGATTCCTCAAATAGCGGACAGGGTTTGATTCCCTCAGAAGGATGAAGAAAAAGCTGCTGTTCCTCATGTTACGCCGCTATTCAGCACCTACAAAGCACTTGGCAGCGAAGTGCCCATTTTGTTTCCTCTTCCCTTTTCTCATGCTCTCTAGCTCTCCTATCGATAAACTCATTGAACTGTTCCATTAACTTAATGTTAGCTACTACAAAAGCCTGGAATTCCCATTATTTCAAGAACTCTTTAATGTATCCAATACCTCACAATACTTCTGTAAGCAGAGTCAGGATGAGCCCCACCCTGACATCTGGTGGCAAATTATGGGGAGAGCGGAAAGAAGTTTTGGTTATTTGCATTGGAACTCCCACCCCACTTAGCATACCGCAAAGCAGCATGGGATGAGTATTTTCACAGCTGTGGGACCCCCAATTTCGTTGTTATTGGGGCAGGAGCAATGAAATGTTGTCACCCTGATTGGGTAAATGGGGAACTACAAAATTGTCTTGTGATAGGGGGTTTCATTGTCAGCAGGATAGCGCTTGCTAGACGGGGGACATGGGTTCCAAAACCCATTGGAGAGAGAGAGAGAGAGAGAGAGAGAGAGAGAGAGAGAGAGGCTGGGGACAGGTATCTGTACTTGGTGGTGCAGGCTCCTTGTGTGAGCCAGAAGCACCAGTTCCACCTATGCTTCTCTCCACTGTGGAATGTCAGAGTTATTTTTTGATTCCCTTAAGAATCTAGATGCAGGTTACTGAGCTGAATTCACTGGTACTGGGGCTCCCCTACTATGAGCTGAAATCACTGAAGAGCTGGACTTGCTGAGCTGAGAGCACTGTGCTAATGAGTGGGGGAGCCTGAAGCAATACTGGCAGAGCGGAGTGGAGCAGTTTGTGCAGCCAGTGGGTGAGTGGAGCTGAGCAGCTCGTGAGGACGGCTGGAGCGGATCACAGGACAGCTGGTGGACCAGAGCAGCTGGCAGAGTGGAGCAGCCCACAGAGTAAGCGGAGCTGAGCTGTTTGCGGGGACGACTAGTGGAAGAAGAACCCCACGAAGAGGCAGGGCAGTTGGCCCCGAACCACGTAAGGTGCCCCTTTCTACCTAGGCTGGGGAGGGGGACCTCTGCAAAGAGACTCTTGAACTCTGGGGCTGCCTGACCCGGGACAGAGACTTTTGAATTGTGGGACTTTTGGGACTGTGGGTGATTTGGGGAGTTGCTGGACTCAAGGGCCCAGAGAGAAGGACACGGCCCAAGTTGCTGGGGTGGGTCTTTGCTCACGGTTTGACCTATGAACTCTAGTTAAGGTATTTTCCAAATTCAATGCTTGTTGTTTATCCTATGTAATTAAACCTTTTCTGCTACACCAAGAGTCTGTGCTTGCGAGAGGGGAAGTATTGCCTCCTTGAGGCGCCCAGGGGTGTGTGTAAGATTTTCCCAGGTCACTGGGTGGGGGCTCGAGCTGGTTTGCATTACGTGGTGGGGAACGGACCCCTATGTATTGAACCTGGCCCTTGCTGCTATCATTTCAGCCTAGCAGAGGGGTTACACTTCATAATTGTCAGCTGCTTAGGACGGCATGGCCACACTGGACTTCACACGTACAGTGAGGGAAAAACTCAGAACCTTATGCTCCCCAATCCCAGAACCCTGCCTGAAGCTAAAGCAAAATTTCCATTAGGTGTACTAATACTAGGGCTTAAATCCTCTTTCTGGTCCCAGTGAGTAGAGGGCAACATGACTACAGAAGCGTAAGCAAGACTGACATTCTGCCCAGTAGAAATAAATCTGGTTGACTGATTCATTGTGAACAATTATCCCCCCCCCCCCAATTTGACCCTTTTACCCGTTCCCAATTGTTTGTGAGTTTTTCAAAATTATTCATCATTAACTATGTTTTTTAAATAGATGCCATGGTTAGTAGGGTGTGCTCATTTGAATATTCAACATCAGGTTAGAGTTAGGTTAGTAACTCTTCCTCCACAATGGCACCTATACATTTTTTTTCTTGGCTTAATACTGTGTTGAAATGAATATTTATGATATATTGTAGGCAGTATGGTAATGAAAGAGAATCATGTCCTCCATGGCAAAAGCCCACTGGCTTCAGTGAGAGTTGTGAATCCTCAGAGCTGAAGGTGCCTAAATATGGATTTAGACCCCTACTTTTAGGCATTGAAGTTAAAAAAAATTGGCCTAAATGACTTGCGCAATGGCAGAACTAGGAGTAGAACTCATGAATCCCAACTTCTAGTCTCCCATTTCCTAGCAACATACTTGTCTTCCCCTCCAGCTGTAAGTCACCCAGTTTGTTCCTTTTAATTACCATGTTGCTTGATTTCATAAGTCAGCTAATGAGTCTGATTTAGTGAAACTCATTCTTTCTGCAGCAGATAATGCCATAGAATTGTATAATGACGAGAATGCTGATTTTCCACTATTGTCGCAATCCAGACACATGCTTTAATGCCTTTTTTGCTAGCTTCTTTCTTATATGGCATGAGCTTCCAGTCTTGAAGGAATAGGCAATGCAGGCTAGAAAAACAATGGAGAGCATCTGGGCTCTGTGTACACAATACTATGCAGAACTCTCATGTCTCACTTTCAAAAAGCCCTGACAGCTGCTAGGACCAACTGCGTTGCTAACAGAATTGTAAACAACAGCAAATAATATTATTTCGGGCTATTAAAAGTGTTTGGATTCCTGGTATATCTCTAAAAAGCATTGATACACTTTTGGGGAGAAATTCTATGTTGTCTTGTTTCTTTTTTAATTTGGAATTTGAGACCATCAGTGTTTAGAGCTGTGCAAATAATGGGTTTTTTTGGGTTCATTTGCCAGATGAAAAATTTGAAAAAAAACCTCCCAACCTTTCATTTTAAGTCACCCTGAAACAAACATTTTTCAAATTTGGGTAAACCCAAAAAGTTGAAAAAAATTCATTTTGAGTTATACAATATAAGAGCAGCCATAATGGGTCAGACTAATGGTCCACTATCCTGTCTTCCAACAGTGTCCAATGCCAGGTGTCCCAGAGGGAATGAACAGAACAGGTAATCATCAACTGATCCATCCCCTGTCATCCACTCCCAGCTTCTGGCAAGCAGGTTACAGATGCTCAGATCATGGTGTGCATCCCTGTTCATCCTGGCTAATAGCCAGGGATCTTCCATAAACTTATCTAGTTCTTTTTTGAACTCTGTTATAGTTTTGGCCTTCAAAACATTCCCTGGCAAAGAGTTCCACAGACTGACTGTGTGTTGTGTGAAGAAATACTTCCTTTTGTTTGTTTTAAACCTGCTGCCTATTCATTTCATTGAGTGACCCCTAATTCTTGCATTATGTGAAGGAATAAATAACATTTCCTTATTCACTTTCTCCACACCAGTCAAGATTTTATAGACCTCAATCATATCCCCTCTTAGTCATCTCTTTTCCAAACTGAAAAGTCCTAGTCTTTTCAATCTCCTCGTATGGACGCTGTTCCATACCTCTAAACATTTTAGTTGCCCTTCTTTGTACCTTTTCCAATATAGCTTTTTTGACCAGATCTGCATGCAGTATTCAAGATGTGGGCGTACCATGGATTTATATAGAGGCATTATGATATTTTCTGTCCTGTTATTTATCCCTTTCCTAATGGTTCCTAACATTCTGTTTGCTTTTTTGACTGCTGCTGCACATTGAGTGGATGTTTTCAGAGAACTAGCCACAATGGCTTCAAGAGCTCTTTCTTGAGTGGTAACAGCTAATTTAGACATAGAGCACTGGCCAGGGTCTCAGAAAATGGGCGTTCTATTCCCAGTTCTGCCACTGGTCCACTGAATTACCTTGGGCAAGTCACTTCCCCTTCAACTGTCTTGTCTATTAAGAGTGCAATGTCTTTTGGGCAGGTACTGTCTCTTATGATGTGTCTGTACAGAGCCTAACAGCATGGAGCCCCTAATCTTGC
Source organism: Mauremys reevesii (assembly GCF_016161935.1). Lineage (NCBI taxonomy): Eukaryota > Metazoa > Chordata > Testudines > Geoemydidae > Mauremys > Mauremys reevesii. Next base: position 24,902,477 of record NC_052623.1, on the reverse strand, counting down.
TCCATGTGCTACCATAAAAATAAACAGCAAATAATAATCCACTTTAAACGGGTGACTTAATAGGGCACGCTGTGCACCCAGTCCAAGAGTGGTGCATTTGCAATGCCCACCTTCCCTTCTGGAGACAATGGGCTTGCCTGAGGCACACTGGCTCCACTAGTCCCTTCTGTTGTTGAGCTCTCCACTGTCGGCCACGTCGTATTGCCACTTTGAACTCTGGGTCTGGAAATGGCAGCAGACACTGAACGGATGGAGTTGGCAGCAGTGATTATTATTCAGAGAGCAGTGGTATGACAGAGCTGCATTTGAGAAGCTTCTGCCTGAGTTTGGCCATAGTTGTACAGAACAAACCGCTGGGAACCGTGTGTGTGTGGGTTGGTTTTTGAGTCACATATTCATCACTCCTCTCCTCCCAAGCTTCACCTGAGTTTCACAGATGAGCAAGGTGTCCTGATACTGCACTGCTGTGCCTTCTGGGGGTGTCTATGCAACTTGGGACAAGGACAGGGCCTCCATTTTCACAGCCTTTGAATCAGTGGATATTTTTGTGATGGTTGCAAGTGGACTAAAACATTTCTTTAAATCAGAAAGCATCCACCTAGGGTTGCCAGATTGTCCAGTTTTCAACCGGAACACCAGGTTGAAAAAGGATCCTGGTGGCTCCGGTTAGCACTGCTGACCAGGCCGTTACAAGTCTGGTTGGCGGCGCAGCGGTACACCCTGCCTGCCATGGCTCCGTGTGGTTCCTGGAAGCAGTGGCATGTCCCCTCTTTGGCTCCTATGTGTAGGGGCAGCCAGGGGGCTCCACATGCTGCACTTGCCCAAAGCGCTGGCTCTGCAGCTCCCATTGGCTGGGAACTGTGGCGGAAGTGGTGCCTGCAGACGGGGCAGTGTGCAGAGCCACTTGGCCATGCCTCTGCATATGAGCCGCAGTGGGGACATGCCACTTCTTCTGGGAGCTGTCTAGGGTAAGCGACACCCAGAGCCTGCACCTCCTCCCGCACCCTGACCGCCTGCTCCAGTCCTGGTCCCCCTCCCACCCTTTGAACCCCTCAGTCTCAGCCCAGAGCACCCTCCTACACCCCAAGCCCCTCATCTCCAGCCTCACCCCAGAGCCCACACCCTGAGCTGGAGCCCTCACTCCCTCCTGTGCCCCAACCCCCTGCCCCAGCCTGGTGAAAATGACTTATTAAGGGTGGGGAGAGTGAGCGACAGAGGGAGGGTGGATGGAGTGAGTGGGGGCAGGGCCTCAGAGAAGGGGTGGGACCTTGGAGAAAGGGGGGGACAGGAGTGGAGCAAGGGTGTTCAGTTTTGTGAGAGTCTAAAGTTGGCAAACCTACATCCACCTTCCTTGTCTTTGAGGCTGCTGTGTGTGTAAAGGCTGCAGAAATCCCTTTGGGGGGCATGTTAGCCTGATCCAATGCCTAGTTCATGCACAGGAAATGCTCCCATGGATGTCAGTGCACTCACTGGATCAGGCAGTTGGAGAGGGCACGGTTTGATGATGTCAGATAAGTGGCCTTTTGTTATCCCCTGTTAATCTCACATCCACCTATGGACCGATTTCATGGGAGGTAATAGCTCTTTTCTAGGACATATTTGGTATGAGCAGCAACAGAGCACTTACGTTCTATTTTGCAGGCAGCAGGAACATTCTGCAAGCTCTGTACAGGAACAAAATCCTTACACAGCTCCTGGATAAAGTCAGGCTCACGGATGGGATGGCAATATTGCTGATGGACAAAAGCAGTGTTCAAGCTTTTCCATGAGGGTGGCATTATCGGTTATTCAGAATGAGAATTACCGACGATCAAAGGGGAATCTTAGTCTATAGACTATCTCTTTAGATGTAGTTTGCATAAGCATCAACTGAGAAAGGGCAAAGGTGAAAGATTGCTTTATTGGTGATAGGTTGGAGGGTATTAATTTGAGAACAGTGGAGAATCCTTAAACAAATAGCCCTGGTGTACGAGAATAAAATAGAACCTTTTGAAAGCTTGCGACTAAAGGGAGATTTGCCTTATGCACAACTTATAGCTGAACAAAAAATATGTTCCCAAAACAACTAAAATATATTATTGTAACCTTTGGAGTTCCTTTATAATTCATTACAATATATGCCTTGATCAAGGCATCCATTTAAAAATGGTACTTTTCTAAAATTAAAGAAATATTTGGTAGATTTAATGTTTTATTCTAAGCTTTATAAAGACTGTCTGAAAATATTGGGCCAGATCTGCAGAGAGTATAAATCATCATAGCATCATTGATATCAATGGAGTAACACGGATTTATACCAGCTGAGGATTTGGCTCAAGGACTGATCTAAATTGAAACCTCCTCAATGGAATCATTCTGAGGATCTGCATTTGGAACTTCCCATTTCAATTTGAGCCACATGAAAAATGAAACAAAATGTTCACCAAAAAATCACAAATTTCAGGGGGGGGTTTCATTTAAATTCTAAATTTTCATGGAAAAAGTCAACAAAATTCTGAATCTCTAAAACTTTTGATTACCCCCATGGCTGCTTGGGGGAAAAAAACCCTGAATTTTTTCACCAAAAATTTTGTTTTTTTTAATGGGGCTTTTTATTTAATTTTTAAAATAAAAATATTTGTGAAACATTTTGAATTTTCAAATTTTTGTCCTGCTCCATTTCTCATCAGCTCCCTTCAGCTCCTTGACTCACTGATCCACAGCTGCTGCCTGACAGGTGAGTGAGCACTGAAGCAAATTCTTCCATTTTGCAGGAAATTCTGGAGTGTTGGCATCTCATTTTGGTGTGAAACAAAAAGTTGATAACTGAATTTTCCATGAAACAGAAATTCCCTTTTCTGGTCAGCTTTACTCATTACACCTTTTCCCCACATGAAGCCATCTGAAAAATACAAACACATTGAACTATATAATTGGAAAATTTCATCCAGAAGCAGAATGAGTCTGCTACTGAATGTGAGCAATTGTACCTTTCTCCTTTGGCTCAAGCAGTAAGACTTAGCTTTTTAGATCTAGGATTCAACCCACACAGCAACCTGGCCAGGGGTGCCATCATACAGATAGCTTTGAAATTCTCCCATCTAAGGGTTTTGGCAAGAGAGGTGGAGAGACAAAATAAATACATTATAATTGTAAAGTGTCTGTCCACGCCCATTTTACCTACTAAAATCCATAGAGAAGGTGGATATAGAAAGACAGAAACTTTAGGATTTTTATGTACGCTATATTGTGGACACCATGAATTTTTCTTTAATTTCCAAATTGAATAAATTTAAAAAATATCAAGTCAAACTCAGCGATATGCCACATATTCCCAGTTTGGGGTTTGAACCATACAAACCCACTAAAATTTTCATTAGAAACCGTGAATCATCTGTTAATCATCTCAGTCTGGTTACATGTTCACTTAAAACTTGTTGGAGGCTTGTTTACAGTTCAAACCAGATTTAGGGTTTTTTTTTAAGAACTAAGCATGAAGTCAGGTGGCACCTTAAAGACTAACAGATTTATTTGGGCATAAGCTTTTGTGGGTAAAAACCCACTTCTTCAGATGCATCAGTGATTGCATCTGAAGAAGTGGGTTTTTCAGCCACGAAAGCTTATGCCCAAATAAATCTGTTAGTCTTTAAGGCACCACCGGATTCCTCGTTGTTTTTGTTGATACAGACTAACACGGCTACCACTCTGATACTTAAGCATGAAGTATTCACAGACTCATAGAAAGGCAGAACTGGAAGGGACCTCGACAAGTCATCTAGTCTAGTCCCCTTCACTGAGGAAGGATGAAGGATTGTTGCTATTAGGCAGGAGATAGCTAAGTTACCAAGCCCAGTGTTGAATTTGTGGCACAAAATGTTTCTAGATGGGATGCAAGCTAATTAGGTTACTGTACTATCCAAATGACTATGTAGTGCAAGACGATATAGAGGGAAGCTCCTTTTTCCCTCCTCCCCACTACATACAAGTCTCAGGCACAATAGGGCCATTACTGATGAACATTTAGGGCCTGATGTATTAGCTCTGTCCACCTCTGTTGGGTTGGGCATCTGTTCACTTGCAGTGAAACTTGGTGCTATAAGCTTATGATGGAATAGGAAGCAACAGGAAATGGCTGATACAGCTGAGATCTTATCTAATGAATTTGTGCAATTGCCTAAAAAGGTTGCTAACCATTGAAGTATTATCAAGACCTAACCTGTTTGTTTCTCTGAATCTTTCAAGTAAGAATAATACTGAGTTCTGGCCTCTAAGGAGGATTGAGTTCTATACCTATCTCTGCCACTGGCCTGCTGAGTAACCTTGGGCAAGTCACTTCAATCCACATGCCTCAGTGTCTCTATCTGTAAAATGAAGGCAATGATATTTCCCTCATTTGGAAAGATATTTGAAATCTGGTCACGAAAAGAGTGCTTTATAAAAGCTAGGTGGTACTATGTGGCAAGAGAGAAAATGGTAGTGTCTGTAGACCATACATACAAACAAAGTGTTTGCTGGGAAACTGAACGACGCTCACACTCCGTGCTTTTCCACTTAGTTCTCTTAAAGAAGGAAAGAATTCCAAACCCCAGAGAGTCAGCTCAGCATTTCTGTTACTGGCTGAACTCTTAAGATGAGAGTTTTCCTGCTTTGCAGTCATCTCTTATTGCGAGACCAATCCAGAAGACAAGAAGAAAACAAAGGACAAAGCAAATGGTCCAGATGAAAGCTTGGAGGGGAAGACAAATACCGGAAAAAACCCAATATGCCAAAATAGGAAGCGAGAGTAAAAGAACAGCTGAACATGAATAAGAAAGCAAAGAAAGAGGGATAATGGGAAAGAGCTAATGACTGCGAGAAGACAAATACTGGGCTGTATTGAAAATTCTAGTCCAGAGATTTTAAAACGAGCACCATTGTTTGGAAGAACAGCTGTGTTGCACACTGTGGGTCAGACGTTGATAGACTTGTTAAGGTAGCATCTACCTCTGCAAGCTGACCTAATGAAATGAGAGCAGAGCTGAGCAATAATCATTGGGTTTTGTCCTAAATCGGGTTTCATTCTCAGTTCTGCTTCTCACTTCCCATGTGACCTTGGGCAAGTCACTCTGTGTGCCTCAGTTCCTACCTTCTGCTTGTCTTACCTATTGATATCACCAGCTGTTCAGGACAAGAACTGTCTCCTACTGAGTGAGGCACTTTGGGGGCCTATAGAAGCTACTGTAAGACAAATAATAATGATGTGGAAACAGTTTGCATGGCTGACCCCCTTGGTCAATACAGGAGACAATAATGCTTTGTGTGTGTAGCAGGGTGGTCACCCGCTCCTGCCTGGAAGGGCTTAAAACAGCCCTCGAGAGGGCTGGGGGAGGGGGAAAAGCTGGTCTGATTGGGGGAAGCAGCCTCAGCTGTGGCCATGCCCCAATCAGGGCCCAGCTGGCCCTTATAAGAGGGCAGTGGGCCAGGCGCGCAAGCTCACTCTCTCTCGCCTTTGGAGAGGGAGGGACCAGACTGCCTGAGGGAGCTGAGGAAGGTACTGAGGGTGGAGCAGTGCTGGGGAAGGGCCGGGGAGCTCCAGTCTAGCAGAGCCCCAGACTGCAGGCCTAAGTAAGGGCCCACTAGAGGGTACTAGAGCTGCAGAGGGGCAGCTCTGCTATAGGTAGAGGCAGCAGGTCCAAACCCCCCTTGCCTGTGATGATTGGCTGGCACTGCAGTCTGCCCCGGGGAGCGGAGGCTCGTTGGTGACTGGCAGTAGCCTATAACTGAGGTGAGGTGGGGATAGTGGGTGTGGGTTCCCCAGGGAGGGGAGACCCAGAGACTGAGGGGTGTACTGCCACAGGGCAGTACCCCGGTGTGCAAGGGGCACTGGGTCCAGGAGGGACATGGGGGCCAGGAAAAGCAGGACACCGGCCTGCAGAGGGTGCTCCGACAGCTGGAGTGCTAATTCCCAGAAGGCACCAGCAGGAGGTGCTGCAGGGGTGAGTCCCATATGGTTACAGTGGGTCATAAAGTATTTTTCTCCTCATCATAATATTTTGGTTACACTTGACCATTACTGAGTTCTTCAAGTAAATCGTAAAAGTGCTATTTTAGCCACTGAATCAGTATCTGTCTAAATTTTGCTTTGTTCCCCATCTAGATGAAAAACTGGGCCTTCCGGCCTGCTTTTCCCTCTACAAGTGCTAAGCCTCAGCAGATTTGATCAAATTTACTCCTGCACTGTTCTTTGCTCACAGCTCTGCTGCATGCAGTCCATTTCTTCATATTGCTGTTTCATAACATGCTCTTTTGCTATAAGGCTGCTATGTATTTCATTAGTCAATGTATATTCACAGTATATTGGTAGGAGGCAGGCACACATTCTGTAGCCTTGACTGGCCAATAAAAATTACATGAGACATGACCCATATATTATATTGATGCATAAAATCAAGTCCCAGGCTGGCCATTATTTGGAGTTTGTCTGCAGAGAGATGAATTCATTGGTATTTGTTTTTTCCCTTTGCCTTTTGAGCAGCAGCTATTTGGATCATTATCAGAAGGTTTTTGAATGCATTGATATTAACTTGAAATATTTTGCTTCACAACCTTTGTGTTCTTATTTTTTTATTATTATGCAGTTTGTACCTTAGTTCTCCTGGAGCTTTATTGATTTTGGATATTTTTGTTTTTCACTTTTTGTTTATTGATTTTAACACTTACTGGCATCATAGGTCAATCTTCAGGGCTCAGAAACAGGGAAGAAGAAATCATAGCAATAGGACCTATTCTGTTTGGGGGAATTTGCCTACGCAGCTGTAAATCAAGCACAAAAATAGCATTCAATAGCCACATATTCTCAATGAACCCATATGCCTTCTTACATCTTGAGCAAGATAGAGGTAAAAAGTGTCCAAAACGTAATGTTAATTCAAAGAACTCGACTGCACTTTATGTAAATATAGCTTGCTTTTTTAAAAAAATGGTTTATCACAGAAACTGTTTTGGCCATCCTTGGCTTTTACATGCTCCCACGCTTATACTTTTTTTTTTTTGTCTGTTTGTTTGCAAGCAGCTGTTTTCCTCCTATTGTGGTTTAGCTGAGAAATAATTTAACAAGTGTGATTCTAAACTGAACAGAAATTATGCTCCAGCTAAGAACTCCCCAAAGAAATATCAGAAATATTTACATCCGAAATGTACAGCATTCAGGCAAGTGCACATCTGCTTTTGAATAATACTAAATCCTCCAAGCTATGTTCAAAGACATTGTCAACATAATTAGCATACTAACAACTGAGTCAGGTACGAACTAAGGCAAATAAACTGACTGGCTGTTGCAAACTTAGATCTATTTCTCCAACATAAAATGTCCAAATTTGCCTTGGTGCAAATTTTTAAGACTAGAAAACTACATTTATAACCAATGTAACAACTGAAAGCAAACATTTATATCTTAGTAGGTTCTAAACTGTGCGCTCATTTCTTATTGTAATCATCCCCCTTCATGGGCTATTGGTGGGGTTTGAACCCAAGCCCTTTAGATCTGTCCTGCTTCAGAAAAAAGGAGTAATTCCATCAGCTGGTAGCAGTAGTAAGCTGCTGTTGTTGCTAATTCATTGTGCTATAGTAACACTTAAAATGACCTCAGAGCCCTATTGTACTAGGTGCTGTACCTACACATAATAAAAGACAGTCTCTGCCCCAAAGAGTTTATAATCTAAATAGACAAGACTGACACACAGCAGGAGAGAGAAAATATCCTTTCCAATTTATAGATGGGGAACTGAGGCAGAGCAAAATTAAATGCCTTGCTCACTGTCAGACAAGAAGTCTGTAGCAGAGGTGGGAATTTAACCTGCTGACAGGTTCCATTCCACTGTCTCTAGCAGAAGCTCATTTTTTGTACCACGGTCAGTCTCTAGTAGGGCATATAACACGCACTTTGTCGGTGTGCTTCAGTATTGTCCATTCATGTACCTAGGCACTTTTAACATACTCATCACTGGCGTATCAGTGTGGCTTGCCATGACAGTGAGTGTTGCCTCCAGGAATTTTGGTTTTTCAGAGGAAGACTTTAAACTCCTGTTAACATTTGAATGGCAAAGATTGTGTAATTAAATTACATCCAATTTCAAACTACAGTTTCAGACCCATCCAGTTTGGAAAGCCCCTCAATGTCAGTTTTAAAACTTCAAAAATCAAATGAGAACAGAAGTAAAGCAATGGTTCTAATTGAACTCACAGTGAGTGGTGGATGCTGGTGGAAGGAGCACAGGTGCCTAGCGATCTTAAGTACTTATATGATCCCTATCCCCTTAGTAGCAGAGTACCTCATAATTTTTTGTGTATATAATCTCACTACACCCCTGTGAGGCAGGGCAGTTATCCCCATTTTACAGATGAGAAACTGAGACACAGAGAGACTAAGTGATTTGCCCAAAGTCATACAAGATGCCTGTGGTAGAGTAGGGAATTAATTGACTCCAGGACTCGTCAGTGCAAGGCTAGCACCCTAAGACCCGTAGCTGAGTCCTCAAGATGTATGCAACTGGGGAAGTGAGATGCATCCCACAATACAAGGCCATCTGCAAACTGCTGAAATTAAATGACCCTAATCCATTTATGTAATATAGAAATAGAAGCATATTTTTATCTGCAGCTTGCTATGAAGTAAATGATTTTAAAACATTACCTAGAAGAAAGTAGCATCATAATAAATTCAGCAGGAACTCAAGTCCCATTTCCATATATATTGCTGGTCTTATCAGTGTTTTGTCTAAAATGTTCAAGTAATCTTAATTACCTGAACTACAATCAAAAATAAAAATCGGCACAGTGTTCCATCTTATTAAAATGTAGGGTTTGGGAAAATGTTACTTTGGAAAGCCTTGCGTGTATGACATAAATTCAACTCGGAAGACTGAAATAAATTACTTTTCCAGCCAAATTATTTTCTCATGTGAAAAACAGAAGCATCAGAAAAACTTTCTTTATAGTATTTGGAGCTGATTTCTGAACAGTGTTAATTATTTATAGCAATTATCTACTATTATTCTACTATAAATGAATATACATGGCTTTTCCTGGTGCATTATCTAGGAATTGGTGTGTGTGACTTGCATATGCAAAACCCACTGTCTCTCACAGAGCTGGAGCCAATTGATTTTTAAACACTTCATTCAACTGTATACATATGTCACAGCTTCAGCAGGGTGGAAATGTTCATTGCATTAAAGTGTGAATTTACAAGGTTAATAAGTGTGCCACATCATGCTGTCTCTCTTTACTACTGTTCCCTCAAGGTGAGATGGGGAGCATTATGAAGCTTCATTTGAGACACTTTCCACTCTTCAGGAGCTTTGATTTTACCTTCTCCAGTGTTTCGAACTCAGCATGGCATATACAAAGGCAGCCTGGTGAAATATATTCCTTTTAGTTATCCTTTTATTTTAGCTGTAATTCAGTACCATAAGCAGAAATTTATGAAGATACTATGAATTTGCATTCCAGGTAGTGAATATGCAAAATAATTTTCTCCCTGCCCATAACCCATGCTACTATTGTCCTTTTATTATTTGTGTTACAATAATGCTTAGTGACCCTTACTGAGATCAAGGTTCCAATAAGCTAGATCTTGCACTGAAGATCTTATAATTTACATAGACAAAGGGTGAGAGAAAGGAATGATTGTTATGCACATTTTACAGCTGGGGAACTGAAGCACAGAGAAATGTAAGTGATTTACCCAAGGTCATACATGACTTCAATGCAGAGATGTGACCCCAGATCCCATGAGCTCACTGCCTAAGCATCAAGATTAGAGTTGGCTGAAAAGGGAGAATCCCTTTCTTCAAAATTTTTGCGCTTTTGAGAAAATGTTTGTTCCAAAATGGCACAACACATCACCAACACACACACATTTTAACTGAAAGGAAGTTCTGTTTATTGGAGAACCAAAGTGGAATTTTTCAGCTTCCATGCTGCCCTTGGGGAAGACTCTTGTCCATTTAAGAGTCTTCCCGCCCAGCTTTTCTGCCTCTTTGCCAGGCCCCCAGCTCTGGGATCCAGAGGGTGTCGCCCAACCCACAGAGCTGTGGTGTTGGGGCAGAGTGCCCCATCCTCTGTTGTGTTTCGATTAGTTTAATCAAATCTGCTATAGATTTGATGAAACATTTCGCTCAGATTCATCAGAAAAGTTTCACCAGAAAATTTTTGACCAGCTTTACCCCTGGACATCCTGTCCCTCTCTTTATGGGCTTGTCATCACTGCGGCATTAGGTCAGGCTATCACTTGAGTGTTGCCTCCTGTCCCCACACAAAAAGCTCTAGCTTGAGTGAAAGGGTGTGTTAAACTTCAGCTTGCTGGCCCATCAGGCTGGGTAGACTGGAGTTCAAGTGATGCTGAAGCTGGAGCTAAGAATGCAATGAGCACAGGGTACCTACAATAGTTCATCAGTTGCCAAGCCAATTATTCTGTGTAGTTGGAGTGTGGGAGCTCTTTCCTCACAGCTACATGGTGCCAGTTAACTAAAACATCCCACCTCTTATTACCTGCAAAGAAATTAAGCTGTTAATTTATTGTCAGGTGTGTGTATATACATAACCATTCTGATGACTAGCTGCATCTGGACTGAATAAAATCCTATTTAAATTTAATTCCAGTTTTCCTTAGACCTGTGAGACTAGTATAGGATCTTTACATGAATATATCCCATTCCTTCAGTAAGTGAGAAAATAATAGGTATGTATCCAATTATTTATTTCCTAGAACTGGAAGAGGCCTTGAAAGGTCATTGAGTCCAGCCCCCTGTCTTCACTATCAGTACTGATTTTTGTCCCAGATGCCTCAGTGGCCCCCTCAAGGATTGGGCTCACAACCCCTGGGTTTAGCAGGCCAATGCTCACACCACTGAGCTATCCCTACATGCTGGTTCCTAAAGTTTGCTGTCCTAGTCACTAATTTAGAAGGGCAAAGCAGCAGAAATAGTAACTAACAGATGAGCATTAATTAGAATGAAGCTGCAGGTCTATGCAAATTAGGAAGGAGGTGCTTTTTGTCTAGCTAGAGGTTTATTCCTTTCATAATCAAATTCCATTTTCAGCAGAGTTTCTTTTTAAAATGAGCTAGGCAGAGATGAGATAAGCCTGTGGTGAAATACAATATCAGCTGCTTTGGATTCTCTTAGCTGCCCAGAATGCCATGACTTACATTAAAAAAAATAGGTTAGGGGTTTTCAATACCAATTAATTTAGTAGTTGATAACAAATAGGGGTGGTTAAACTTCAGGGCAAATTGAAATGTTTCAGAAATGTGAATAAAATCTGATGTTAACGTAGAGGCTATAGTAATAATAGTATTTTGCATTTCCTTAGTACCATTCATCTCAGAGTCCCAAAGCACTTTACAGAAATTATCTGCATAAGCCTCGCAACCAGCCATCTGTGGAAGATTATTTCAGTAGTGTACATCTAAAAAAGGGTTTACCTCATGCCCTGTTTTTGTTTATTCTATTTTACAGTCATCATTATGGATCCTGACTGTCTCCATAATATCTGATCTCACTTCTCTCGTCACTGAAATGCAGCCATCACTGGGGTAGAAGACAGTAGCTGTTTGACAGCAACAGTACCCTATAGATGCTCAGATACCACATTGTTAAAGGCCATATAAGAGACAGAATGGTAACTGTGTCTGGTAAGACACAATGCTGAGGGGTGCAGTATAAATAGATAGATGTATTCGAGGAATAGTTTTTACAATTTATAGACTTTTGTCAGTAGATAAGGACAGTTGTGTTTAAAAAGATATTTGCTGGTTGGGGGGATCCCTAGGGAAAACCATGTCCAGCTATGAGCTGCCTGTGTTCATACTATGTAATGTTATTTAAAAGGTATTAAACACAATTTCTAACATGATACATTTTCCCAGGGTAGACCTGGCCATTGATACATACCCAGGATGGTTTAGGACGAGCAAGCTGATTTAGAGAAGAAAGACAGTGGGGCACAAGATGACTCTTGAGACTGATATTGAGTCTGGAGAATACTTGGTTAGCTCATTGTTATTACAACAGAACCTCAGAATTCTGAACACCTCGGGAATGGAGGGTGTTCATACCTCTGACATGTTCGTAACACTGAACAAAACGTTATGGCTGTTCTTTCAAAAGTTGACAACTGAACATTGACTTAATACAGTTTTAAAACTTTACTATGCAGAAGAAAAATGCTGTTTTTAACCATCTCAATTTAAATGAAACAAGCACAGAACAGTTTCCTTCCCTTGTCAAATCTTATTCTTGAGGATTATTATTGAGGGGACTCCAGCGGAAACAGGAAAGTGGGAGTTAGGCTGGAAGCAACCCAGCCACAGGGACAGAGCAATCCACGGGTTTCAGAAAGTTTCACTTGTTCAACTTGATGTGCGTTCAGCTTCACGCTTTGCAAATGAAACACAACGGTCTGGGTAACTCACTCAGGGACTAACACGGAGATGTTACTCCCCATCACTGCCTTGCATGGGTGTGCAGACCAAGCCACAATTTAGCCCATGCTAGCAAGGATTTTATCTGTTGCTCTTTACCACAACAGTGAAATTTGACAACTACCATACTTGAAATACACAGATTTGCACAAAGGTATGTTTTTAATTGTTGGTTAAGCTGCATTTTCTTTCCTCTTTTGCTTATTGAGGTAGAATTCCAGGCTTGTTACTTATACCCGTAAACAGAGTGTAAGTCAGGGCTTCTGTTTTAGCCCTCATGTGCTGGCTGGCTCCTGCACACATGTTTAATTTACTTCTTCCTTTTATTACTTTTGTTACAAGAAACCAAAAAGCACCAAATAACTGAGGCAGAACATGTGATTCCTTTGATTATTACAATATGCTCAGCGATGTAGAAAACTATATTGAGGGAGTTCATTCATTTTCCAGATTGCTTCCAGTGATGCATATATGTATATATTAGATCAGTTCTGGTACTATAATGCTGTGATCCTCTCCACAAAGATTTTATGTGGCCCTGGTAACCTCTTTTCCTTATGAAGGCAACCTGCGTGAGTGAGTGTCGAAGCAAGAATCACTAGCAGATAAGCAACATGTGGCTACCCCAGTGGGATTTACTGGGTAGCAAAAATATGAAAGCATTTCTCTGCCACTAATTTTTACAGCTTGGGAGAAGGAAAGGAGCAGCCGTGATTATCTATCCAACCAAAAAGCAACAATGTGATTATCCATCCAACCAAAGGCATTAAAGGAATGTAGAGCAGAAAAGACTATTTGCAGCTTCTCCCAGAGCTTTCTTAAAAATCTATCTGCTGACATTTTTATTCTCAAATAATGAGGATCTGAAACAAGAGGTGATGGGTTAGGAGAGAAGGGACCAGGGCGGGTGACATTCTAGCAGTTTTAGATCATTCGGATGCATGCAATTTTCAAAAGTGCCTACACGATTTAGGAGACTGAAGTCTCATTTTCAAAAGTGGCTTAAGCCTAAATCGCCTAAGTCTCACTGAAAGTCAATAGGATTAAGCACCTGGGGCCACAGTTTTGAAAGTATTTAGTTGCCTAAAGATGCAGATAGGCACCTAGTGAGGTTTTTAAACGTGCTTAGGCACCTAAATCCCACTGAAATGCTTTTGAAAATGCTACTAGGCACCACTCTGCAGCTTTAAGCGCCTGAATATTTTTTAAAAGCTGCCCTTTGGGGCCTAAATTCCTTCTGAAAGTTGACTAAAGGTGAAGAGGGAGGTGGTGTGGCCTAGTAGATGATGCATAGACTAGGGACTAAGGAGACTTGCGTGCTAGTCCTGAGCGAGTCATTTCATGTCTGTGCCTCATTTGTGAAATAGGGATAATGATACCTTCTTTGTAAAGCACGTTGTGATCGAGACGTTGTTGTTTATGAGTAATCCCTTATGAAATTTTTACCTTAGGTCTAGTGAGGCACAAATTGATGATTTGAATCATTTGAAATTATTTTTTCCTATACAGATAAATAAAAACAGCTCCCATTATCTCAGGGCTCTTTGGACTAGCTAGCATTTGTCGACTGATTTCCCGCTGAGACACTGAAAAGTAAGTCAGCTAAGTAATGTTGAAGGGCATTCGGAGGTAGCAGATTTCATTACTTTATTTATTTTTAAGATTAAACATTTTTTCAAATGATTTGGAATTGTAACAGAGTGTTCTTATTATCCTTATCTTCAGCCTTCCTCCTGCTATCTACTACTCATTTATTGTATCTCGTTTTAAATCAGATTATTAGCTCTTAGGGAAGGGACTGAATGCTCTGTGTTTGCACTGTGCCTAGCGCAATGGAGCTCCAGTTCTGACTGTGTTTTTGAGGATTACAAAGAAATAATATATATTAAGATGATGGCACTGGGGATTTTTAAAAGAGACTCTTCAAAAATTCTTGACTAGCATGTAGCCACCTTTTGCCTCATTTTTTGCAACCTCCTCCTCTTTGGCCACCCTGAATTTTTTTAAAGTACTTAGTATGATATAGTATATTATATGTTCAAATCACCGCTCTTATTGACTTCAGTTGCAGCTGTTAGTGCTCAGTACTTCTGCAAATTAGACCCCTGAATCTCAGGGTATGTCTACACTATGAAACTAGGTCGAATTTATAGAAGTCAATTTTTAGGGAGTGATTTTATACAGTCTATTGTGTGTGTCCCCACTAAGTGCATGAAGTCGGTGGAGTGCGTCCACAGTACCATGGCTAGCGTTGACTTCCAGAGCGTTGCACTGTGGGTAGATATCCCACAGTTCCCGCAGTCTCCGCTGCCCATTGGAGTTCTGGGTTGAGCTCCCAATGCCTAATGGGGGCAAAAACATTGTCGTGGGTGGCTTTGGGTACATGTCGCCCCTCCCTCCGTGAAAGCAATGGCAGACAATTGTTTCTGGCCTTTTTTCCATGCAGACGCCATACCACGGCAAGTGTGCAGCCCGCTCAGCTCACCAACACTGCTGCTGTTGTGTCCTGGGTGCTGCTGTCAGCAGACTGTGCAGTAGGACTGCTAACTGTCGTCATACACCACTTCCGCTGCAACTCTGCTCTGCTGCTCTTGTCTCAATAGTGAATTTCTCCATGTTGTCTGTCCTGTGCTCCCGGGTATATGTGTTCTTCCTTGGGAAATTTGCGCAGTGCTAACCATCGTCCTCCACCACTTCCTCTGCAACTCTGCTCTCCTGATGCCTTGAATCCACCTCGCAGGTCCTCTCGTCATTCTGTATAAATATCTATTCTTGTGGCATCCTGTTGTCATCCACCGCTTCCGCTGCAACTCTGCTTTCCTGCAGACGCCGTACCACAGCAAGCATGGAACCTGCTCAGCTCACTGCTACTGTCATGAACATTGTAAACACCTCGTGCATTATCCTGCAGTATGTGCAGAACCTGCAAAAGCAGGCGAGGAGGCGACGACAGTGCGATCACAATAGTGATGAGGACATGGACCCAGACTTCTCTCAAAACACGGGCCCTGGCAATTTGGACATCATGGTGGTAATGAGGCAGGTTCCTGATGTGGAATGCCAATTCTGGGCCCGGGAAACAAGCACAGACTGGTGGGACCGCATAGTGTTACAAGTCTGGGATGATTCCAAGTGGCTGCGAAACTTTCGCATGCGTAAGGCCACTTTCCTGGAACTTTGTGAATTGCTTTCCCCTGTCCTGAAGGGCAAGAATACCAGGATGAGAGCAGCCCTCACAGTTGAGAAGTGAGTGGCAATAGCACTGTGGAAGCTTGCAACGCCAGACTGCTACCAGTCAGTCGGGAATCAATTTGGAGTGGGTAAATCTACTGTGGGAGCTACTGTGATCCAAGTGGCCAACGCAATCACTGAGCAGCTGCTATCAAGGATAGTGACTCTGGGAAATGTGCAGGTCATAGTGGATGGCTTTGCTGCAATGGGATTCCCTAACTGCGGCAGGGCAATAGACAGAACGCATATCGCTATCTTGGGACTGGACCACCCTGGCAGCCAGTACATAAACCACAAGGGGTGCTGCAAGCATTGGTGGAGCACAAGGGACATTTCACCGACATCAATGTGGGATGGCCGGGAAAGGTGCATGACGCTCGCATCTTCAGGAACTCTGGTCTGTTTGAACAGCTGCAGGAAGGAACTTACATCCCAGACCAGAAAATTACCACTGGGGATGTTGAAATGCCTATAGTTATCCCTGGGGGCCCAGCCTACCCCTTAATGCCATGGCTCGTGAAGCCATACACAGGCATCCTGGACAGTAGTAAGGAGCAGTTCAACTATAGGCTGAGCAAGTGCAGAATGGTGGTAAAATGTGCATTTGGACGTTTAAAAGGTATTGCTGCTTGCTGTGTGTATCTGTGAGAGCAAGGGGGAGATGTTTATGGTGGGGTGGGAGGTTGAGGCAAATTGTCTGGCGGACAATTACAAGCAGCCAAACACCAGGGCGATTAGACGAGCACAGCTGGGCACTCTGCGCATCAGAGAAGCTTTGAAAACCAGTTTCATGACTGGCCAGGCTATGGTGTGACAGTTCTCTTTGTTTCTCCTTGATGAAAACCCGCCCCCTTGGCTGACTCTACTTCCCTGTAAGCCAATCGACCTCCCGCCTTTGATTACCACTTTCAGAGGCAATAAAGTCATTATTGTTTCAAAATCATTCTTTATTAATGCATCACACAAATAGGGAGAAAACTTGCAAGGTAGCCCGGGAGGGGTGGCTGAGGAGGGAAGCACCGCGTGTGGTGGTGGATGAGGGGAGGAGGGAAGGTCAAGGCCACACCACGGTTTAAAACTTATTGAATGCCAGCTTTCTGTTGCTTGGGCAATCTTCTGGGGTGGAGTGGCTGGGTGCCCGTAGCCTCCCCCTCCCACATTCTTGGGCATCTGGGTGAGGAGAATATGGAACTTGGGGAGGATGGCAGGCGGTTATACAGGGGCTGCAGTGGTGGTCTGTGCTCCTGCTGCCTTTCCTGCAGCTCTACCAGACGCCTGAGCATGTCAGTTTGCTCCCCCATTAGCCTCAGCATTGCATCCTCTCAGCATGCTCCTCCCTCCTCTCATCATGTTCATTTAACGCTTTCCTGGACTCTTCCATGGTTTGCCTCCACGCAGTCTGCTGAGCTCTTTCAGTGCGGGAGGACTGCATGAGCTCTCAGAACATGTCATTGCGAGTGCGTTTTTTTCCGCCTTCTAATTTGCGCTAGCCTCTGGGATGGAGATGAAAAGGGGAGCGTAGAAACATTTGCAGCTGCGAGAGATAAAAAAGGGAGAGTAGTATTTAAAAAGATACATTTTAGAGAACAAAGGGAAGACTATTTCACATTGATTCGAGCGATTCACATTACATAGTACATGTGTTTTTGGTACAAGGTCGCATTTTGCCTCTTATATTGAGTGCCTGCCGGTCTGATGTGAGACATCACACATGCTCGGCTGAGCAACAGAATTCAGCTTGCAGGCAGCCATGGTAAGGCAAAGGGTTTTGGCTTCTTCAACCTTCATAACATGTGGGATCGGTTTCAAACAGCAGCGCCCTTCTTTCCCATACCAAGGAAGGCCCGTTGGGTTGGCCATTTAAAAGGAGGGGCTGTGGTTTTAGGGTGAACGTGCAGCACAATTCAAGCCCCCCAATTCTCTGGGATGACTGCTTCACCCCCCGCCCCCGCCCCCAGCGCGTGGCTAGTATCAGGGAAGATATGCGAAATGCCAAATGCGAACAGCTCAGCATGAACAGGCCTCCCCACACCGTGTGGCTAACAGTGCAGATGATTTCTTTTTATGAATGTCCTCTTAAACAAATTTCCAGGTGACCATGAATGATATCACTCTCCTGAGGCTAACACAGAGCGATAAAGAACTGATCTTGCTTGAATGCCACCAAAGCCCGGGCCCATTCGCTGCAATGTTTTGTTCTGCGATGATTCCAGACTACTTGCTACTGGCTTGGTGTGGTAAAGTGTCCTACCATGGCAGACGGAAAAAGGCTGCTCTCCCCAGAAACCTTCTGCAAAGGCTTTTAGAGTACTTCCAGGAGAGCTTAATGGAGATGTCCCTGAAGGATTTCCGCTCCATCCCCAGACACATTAACAGACTTTTCCAGTAGCTATACTGGCCACAAATGCATCCCAATTCTTCAGGGCAAATTAATCATTAAACACTCACCAGAGGTGCCTTCTCTGGCTTCATCGTCTGGGAGCCCTCCTTAGGAGGGTTGGGAGGGTATTGGCTCCAGGGTGATGAACAGTTCCTGGCTGCCAGGGAGAAGGGATTCTCTGCTTGCCTGCTGTGTGCTATCCTCAACCTCCTCCTCCTCCTCATTTTCCTCATTCACAAAATCCTCATCCTTGTTGCGTGAGACTCCCCCCTTGCCACGTGTCCAAGGACAGTGGTGGGGTAGTGGTAGGCCCCCACCCCTAGAATTGCATGCAGCTCATCATAGAAGCGGCATGTATGGGGCTCTGACCTGGAGCGACCATTTGCATCCTTTGTTTTTTGGTAGGCTTGCCTCCTCTCCTTAACTTTCACGCGGCACTGCTGTGTGTCCCTTTTGTAGCCACTGTCCATCATGGCCTTGGAGATTTTGGCAAATATATTGGCATTTCTTCTTTTGGAACAGAGTTCTGCCTGCACGGATTCTTCTCCCCATACAGTGATCAGATCCAGTACCTCCTGTTTGGTCCATGCTGGAGCTTTTTTTGCGATTTTGGGACTCCATGGTCACCTGTGCTGATGAGCTCTGCATGGTCACTTGTGCTGATCAGCTTGCCATGCTGGCCAAACAGGAAATGAAATTCAAAAGTTCCCGGGGCTTTTCCTGTCTACCTGGCCAGTGCATCTGAGTTGAGAGTGTTGTCCGGAGCGGTCTCAATGGAGCACTCTGGGATAGCTCCCGGAGGCCAATACCATCAAATTGCATCCACACTACCCTAAATTTGACCCAACAAGGTTGATTTTAGTGCGAAACCCCTCGCTGGGGAGGAGTGCAGAAATAGATTTTAAGAGCTCTTTAAGTCAACAAAACAGGCTTGGTCGTGTAAACGGGTGCAGGGTTAAATCAACCTAACGCTGCTAAATTCGACCTAAACTCGTAGTGTAGACCAGGGCTCAGGTTGAGCGCCCAGAAATGAGGAACACACAGTTAATGGTCATCTGTGAATAGTCTGGTTTACATGACTTGACCTGCATCACACAAAGAACTCTGTGGCAGAGGCAGGGATAGAATCCAATTATCCAGGTCCACAATCAAGTGCCTTTAGTACGAGACCCTCCTGTCTCTTCCTACACCCCCCTGCCTCATTCACCACACCTTGTACCAGACATTGCAACCACATACAGGATCATTGGGGACCATATTGTATTAAATTTATAAATGTTCTGTGTTCCATTACAGGCTAGGGATTGTGTTCAGTTCAATGGGGGAAGGTAACTACAGTTCCTCCAGGAACTAAAAACTGGGTGGTGATTATTGCAATCCCTGGGGTATGTCAACACAAGAAATGCTATAGTGGCACAGCTGCAGCTTTGTAGTGTAGACCCTTAGTATAGCAATGAAAAGGGTTCTTCCCTCACTGCAGTAAAACCACCTCTCCACGGGGCAGTAACCCAGTGGTGTAAACACCAGGGCTTAGGTTGGTTTAATTACATTGCACAGTGTGTGAAATTATTCAGTCTTGAATGATGTAGTTAAAATGACCTGACTTTGTAGTGTACACCAAGCCTGGGATTTTAACCTCATGTCCAAAGAAGTATTACCCCCTGGAGCGGTTTGCATATACTTGTTCAAACAGCTATAAGAGGCTCAGGAGATAAAGACAGGACCTTTTTGGTATATAAGGACCAGCTTTAATTGAGACTTCTTTTAGATTCAGCATATGGACATAATCTATTGTCCAAAGGAGGAGACCACTCAGCTGAAGTGCTAAAGAGACTGAAACTTACAAGTTTCTGTATAGGCCTGGTGGGAACCTACTGGCAAAGCAGTTAGATCCTGTTTTGGTTTAGTATGTTTTCTCTGCTTTTGTCCTTGAATAAATGTACTCTGCTTTGAGAGAGCTGGTCGGTCACTGGTACATCACTGTCATTGTTCTTGGAGAGAAACTAAAGAGCAGGGCCTGGATGCTAGGCAGACCTGCTTGGGATAATCACAGCGAAGTGCAATGGGACTGCAAGCTAAAACCACCAGGTCAGGAGGGGGTGTAGGTTCCTGCCCAGAGAGAAGTGACAGCTAGAGGCCTGAAAGGATTTCCTTGAGCAGACCATTGCAAGGGACTAAAGATGTACCCCAAAACTGTGACACCCCCCCAACTTCAGAAACGAGCGAGCCAAGGTTTCTAGGCACAACAGCCTCCTGGACTGCATAGCCCTGATTCATCCCCAGAGCAGGCCCATCCTGGGCACTGAAAGAGGCAGAGGCCTGTGGAAAAAAATCATATGTGAGTGAAGATGGTATGAAAATGGATATGCATACGGGGGCTGAAATAAGGTTGTTTCTCTGCCACGGACTTCCTGGGTGACCTTGTGCAAGTCATTAAAATCCCTCCAATGCCCACTTGTAAAATAGGGACAATAATACGTTGTCTTGTCCATTTAGATTGGAAGCCCTTTGGGGCAGAAACTGTTTTTTTTTTTTTTTTTTAACTTCATAGGACCCAGCACAATGGAGCGTTCATCTTGGTTGGAATCTCTAGGTGGCACTGTAATACAAATAATATACTTTTAGTGGGATTGGGGAATACGCTATATCCCAAGAATCTTACCTCGTGAGCCTCCTTCTTTCAAGAAAATTGGAATGGCCTCTATTGAGATGGAAACACTAACACATTCTGTGCAAGTGCTTGTAGCACCTATAATAAGATTATTGCATTTAAGTTGCATATTTTCAAGGATAAGTATAATGTTATGGGAATAACAGACACATGGCTGAACCAGCAAAGTGATGGGATTTAAAATACCAGGATATAGAGTTCACTTAAGAGGTAAGCAAAAATAAAACAGCTGCAGGAAGAGGGATGCGACTATTGGCTGGGGATTATACTAAGTCTGCAGTGAGAAATTATATCAGTATTTAGGGCTGACACAGCAGAGACTATATAAACTAAAGCCAAGGACAATAAATGGAGGCAGCTTATTCCTGAAAGTTGCCATGGTGAGAGAAAATAGATCAGGAAATGTTTTGCCTGATAAGACAGGTCTGCAAGGAGATCGGAAGAACTTTAATCATGGGGAATTTTAATTACTTAGATATTGATCAGAACAACTATGGCTCCTCCTCCCTTCCCCTGCACAAATACTAGAGAATGATTCTTGAGGTAGGGCAAGCTGACTCGCTCATGCAGTTTGTAGAACCGCCTACAAAGCACATGGGTAGTCGCTATTCTGAGCCTGTACCTTGTCCTAGGAAATGAGCTAAATAGGAAACGTCAGGTAGACTTGAAAGGCCTGTTTTGACTGCCCCTTCCAGACGCATGCAGAAATTTGGGAAGGGGGCAAGGATCCAATATGGGGAAATTTGCTGTGCTGGTGCTCGTCTATGGGGAAATAAAGGATTTAAGTCCACAGGACTGTCGATCCAGCACTTAATCACACGCACATTACTTAAAAAAACACCTATCTATATATCACTTGTAAAAATGAGTCACTGTTCTCTCTGTATGTTAGTGGTCCATCTTTGTGTTTTACTTGGCAATTTTTATAGGCGCTGCAGACAGCTGTAGAGTGAAAATACTTCACTGATTGTTCTTGGAGCTGCTGCACTAATACATTCCCAACCCCCTGTCTGTACTTGACAGAAAAGCTGCCATCCTTTTGTTTTAGACTCGGTTGTACAGCTTTTGAATGATTTACTCTTCATTTGCTGGCCTGCTCTACAATTGGTTACGCTGAGTTATTTTTTTGGCTGCTGTCGATTGTATTGCAAGGGGTAATATATAGTAGGCAAGGTTTTCTCTTGCAAGAAGAAGTACGTGTATTAGTGTACCAAAAGGTGGAAGTGTGGGTCATAGCAATGCTAATAAAGTAAGATTTACTGCTGCTTACCTAGCAAGACTAGAGTATAATGGAGCAGCAGCAGCAATGTATCATCATCTCCAGAGACCTCTGGCAGTACAATACAAACCATTTGGGCCAGCTGCCGCAAGGTGCATAGTGCCTCTTGCAAGTTGCCCGCAACCCTCACTGCCCACTGATATCACTGGGTATTGAGGATGCTCAGTACCCCACAGGATCAAGCCATTAAGGTAGCACATGGTTCACAATTTCATCTCAAGGCATTTGACAACATGATCAAATCTCACCAATACAGTATTAAGCAAGAAATTTTAAAGCACAGCTTTAAAAGCTTTGCTTCACTATAAATTAAATACAACAGCAAACACTCAGGAGTGAATTCCATACACGTGTAATACGAACAAAGGAAATTCTCCCTGTAGTTTTCTATAGTGAACATTAGTGGGATAGCATTTTAAAACTGGGGGGCCTGATTCTGCACTCAGTTACACCACTGCAGCCTCCATGAAGCCACAGGGGTTGTAATGGTGTAAGTCGGATCAGAATATGACCCCAGAGGTTTAGAAATCAGTGGTGCAGTTTAGTCTGATCTGTAAATGCTGCCCATGTCTCTTGCTAGTATACAACTCTTTTTTTTTTTAAAAAGTGCCATCTAATGATTAGAATATTGGACTTGGAAACAAGACCCAGAGGCCTGATCCAAAGTCTACTGAAGTCTGAGTTTCTTTGATATATTAAGTTAAAGGATGCTAAGATAAAAATACAAAGTATTAAATAGTATATTAATAACTAATTGTCTCTCTAAAGCTTAGTGAGTGGCCAATGTGTACTTGTTCAGTAAAACTGTGGTGTTTCTTTAGAAAATGTATTTAATTTTACCTATTTGTCATTTAGGTATTTGATATTTTTTAAAAGTGAGGCTAAAGATTAAAGTGTCAGATTCCAAATTGAAGACTATATTTTAATATTAATATATAACGCCCACAAATGTTCTTGGGTGCCTCAGAGATAGTTCTTTTTTTGGAGGGAGGAGGGACCTGACTTTTTACCTTTTGGTCTAATTAAGATATTTTAGAGCTAGAGGGATACAACACAAGATTTTGTTTATTTCAGCGATGAAAGGTACTATGCAATAACAAGAAAGGCGGCAGACTCTGGCCTTTGGGGTTTGTGTCTAGGTGAAAGAGGAATAATAGTTGTGTAAATAAAAAATATTTTCAAGATGTGAAGTTTTAGATACTGAAATTAGTTAGTGTGAAGTAGTCTAGGGCCACCGAGTGGAGTCAAGGGAGCAAGGCTTTTTTCACCTAGGGTGACAAGATGAGATGAAGAAAATATCTAGACACATGGTGGGGTGGCGGGGATCCGCTAGCAGAGCAAAAAAATAAAGCTGAGTGCGGGACAACCACCCAAATATCGGGACGGTCCCGATTTTATCGAGACGTCTGGTCATCCAATTTTCACTACCTGAGGATCTGGTCATTAATCTTTATTGGGCTTCGGTCGACATGTATGTCTTGTCGTTTGTGAAGACTCCTCGGAAATATTACTGTAAAAGTAACTTACAGGGATGGGAGGTAAGCTGTCCACTGCCTCAGTTTCCCTTAGATTGGTTGCTCAATTTCCCTTCTCAGCAGTCATCCAGGAGCAGTCATGTAGGCTCCTTTGTAGGATCTGTGGTGCTTTGCTAGCGCTGAGGTGGCTTAGCTTTCTGGCTCCACCCTTCCAAAGTTAAATCAAAGGCCAAAGGAAAACACAAAACTAGTCATCAGAACACCCAGTCAAAAAGGGACCCTATCGGCTCTAGTCAGCACCGCCGACCAGGCCGTTAAAAGTCCTGTCGGCGGTGCTGTGGCGCTAAGGCAGGCTAGTACCTACCTGTCCTGGCTGGCACCATGCTGCGTGTGCCCAGAAGTGGCCAGCAGGTCCGGCTCCTAGGTGGGGAGGCCATGGGGGATCCATGCGCTGCCCCTGCCCTGAGCACTGGCTCCGCACTCCCATTGGTGGGGAACCGGCCAATGGGAGCTGGAGTGGGGTGGTGGTGCCTGCAGGCAAGAGCAGTGCATGGAGCCTCCTGGCCCCGCCGCCTAGGACCCAGACCTGGTGGCTGCTTCTGGGGCATGCACAGCGCGGTGCCAGGACAGGCAGGGAACCTGCCTTAGCCCCCCTGCTGTGCTGCTGACCGGGGGCTGCCTGAGGTAATCCTATGCCCCAACCCTAAGCTCCGACCCCAGACCTGAGCCCCCACCCAAACCTGGAGCACCCTTCTGCACCCCAAACCTCTCATCTCTGGCCCCACCCCAGAGCCCTCACCCATACCCTGAACCCTCATCCCTGGCCCCACCCCAGAGCCCTCACCCATACCCTGAACCCTCATCCCTGGCCCCACCCCAGAGCCCTCACCCCCTCCTGCACATCAACCCCCTGCATCAACCCACAGTCCCTGCCTGCATTCCAAATCACTTGGTGCCAGCCTGGAGCCTCTTTCTGCACCTCAAACCCCTCATCCCTGGCCCCACCCCCGAGCCAGCACCCCCAGCTCAGAGCCCTCACCCCCTCCCACACCCCACCCCGCAGCCCCCTCCTGCACTCTGAATCCCTCGGCCTCACCCCCTCAGCCTGGAGCCCCCCTGCACCCCAAACCTCTCATCCCCAGCCCCACCCCCGAGCCCGCACCCCTAGCTGGAGCCTTAACCCCCTCCTACACCCCAACTCCCTGCCCCAGCCCAGAGCCCCCTCCTGCACTCTGAACCCCTCATTTCTGGCCCCACCCCACAGCCCTCACCCCCAGTTAGAGCCCTCACCCCCTCCTGCACCCAACCTCCTGCCTCAGCTCAGTGAAAGTGAGTGAGGGTCGGGAAGAGCGAGCCACCGAGGGAGGGGGAATGTAGTAAGCCGGGGGACAGGGCAGTAGCAGGGCAGGGGCAGGGCCTTGGGGAAGGGGTGGGGCTAGGGTGTTTGGTTTTGTGTGAGTAGAAAGTTGGCAACCCTAGTTGTCTGTCCCAGACTCTTGTCAGGTGCAGCCCTTCCCATTTGGGTCTGTCTTGTTCCCCACCAATCTTTAGCTCTTCCACTGGTTCAGCTTCCAGTCCTCCTGCACATCCCTTCTTCCCTCTGTTAACCCCGGGTATTCTTAAAGGGCAACTACAAACACATCAACATATGTTTTACCATCCTAGACTAGACCAGTGTATGAAGTGCATATTCCTCCTCTGGCAAAAGCCTGTGCCTGATGCGTCACAGGAAGGTGAAGAGCACTCTTAATAAGCCTGGCCAAATATTCATAATATACCTGCTGTCTCTGAGGGACATAAATTCTTTTCTGACCTTTGTGGCAATCAGCTGATGTCCTGAAGCACAGGACTGGGTTATCCGAGTCTTAGTGTGTGTATCTTCAATAGATTTTACTGGTCACAACAAACTCCTACTAGAGCTTTCTGTATCAGTGAATTCACTGGCTGCCTATGTGCTGTGTGAAGAAATATTTCCCTTCATTTGCTTGTTTACAGTGTTTGCTTGACATCTTCCCTCTGTGAGCTTCATCGATGACTTCCTTGTTCTTGTGCCAGCGTTAAAGGGAAGAATGATCAATTTTAAATGAAACCTTTCACAATAGTAAATGCCATGCCAAAATAAATACATAAGATAGCATTAATGCACTTCTGGGACCAACTCCTTAGTTAGTATAAATTGACGTCTCTAGTGTCTTGCAGCTAATTGACGGACACAAGTTATAAGCAGGGGCGGCTCTAGGGATTTTGCCGCCCCAAGCACAGCAGGCAAGCTGCCTTCGGCGGCTTGCCTGCAGGAGGTCCGCTGGTCCCGTGGCTTCGGTGGACCTCCCACAGGCGTGCCTCGCGGCGACCAGCAGAGCGCCCCCCGCGGCTTGCCGTCCCAAGCACACGCTTGACGTGCTGGGGCCTGGAGCCGCCCCTGGTTATGTCTGTTGGCCAGAGCCTCAGCTGCTGTAAATTAGCACAGCACTAACTTCAGTGAAGCTAAGCTGATTTACAATAGGTGAGGATCTTGCCCAATGTATTCAGATTGGAACAAGCAGAACCTCACAAAAAATCTTTAGTTAAAGACACTCTTGTTTCCCCAGGTCTAATTTACATTAAACTGGAGCTGAGAAAAGTTTATTAAATGATGGAATGTTTCTCCAGAACAAGAAGTCTTTGCCCAGATGAGGAGGACCAAATTCCCAAATAGTAGGTCATATAGCCTTGTACCAACTGGTATACTTTGCCCATGATGATTGAAGAGACTCATTTGGGGGTCTCCAAGTGAGTCCCTTCATTGGCAGCCAGAATATAGCAATTAGAAATTAAGGAATAAAATAAAACAGAGCAAAACCTTGGCAGTGGCTTGTCCCTAAAATGACTGCCAGTACCTTTAGCAAAAAGAACTTGCATTAACAGTCATCCCCAATCCAATGAGTGTTACAAAATGTACTTCAAAGACTTTAAGGTGACTCCAGTGAGTTGTAGAGCAGATGAAGAGAACATATGGAAGGCAGAGCTAACATGAAATGTAAAAATAGACTCATTAAGTCAAACAGGCAGGCAGGATTGCCCTCACACTTCATCTATATTTCATCAGGTCAGTCACTGGCTAGTATATTCATAATATTCCATGTTGCTATAAGGCAGGGTACATGCAGCAAATCTGCAGGGCAAAGAAATATAATAATAAAGATGAGATGCTCAGAGTCACAGGGAGAGAGCAGGAGATAGATAAGGAATGGAGTTGAGGTGATGGAAATGGTAGCCCATTATCAACTATTAGCACAGCAAACCTCTTCTCTCAGTTCTTCCATTACATCTTGATCATGAGCAATAAGAAGTTTTTAGAAAAACTTATTGGTACCACTCTCTCTCTGTTTCTATAAGGTTTTCTGCCACTGTGGTGGCCGAGTGCCAAATTTGGATGACTGTTGTCTGTTATCCAAATAGTTTTGCCTTCAGCGCAGATTGTATATTTTTCTATGCACAGCAAATTCTACTAACTAAATTCCACTTCTTCATCATAAAATTCCACTTTTTAAACTTAATGAATTATAAGCAAATACAGGTTTTGCTTTGTTTATAAAGCTACCTCTGTATTTATGCTTCATTTTCACAAACACTTTTTTGGCTAAGGAAACCGGTGCATATGGTCTTTATTACATCCTGTCTAGTTTGGCATACAGATCTTTGGGACATTCCATTATGTTAGACAGGATTCCATTATGTCAGATCTTTTCCCATTATCTGTAGAAGCAAGTAAAAAGGTGCCATGGAATTTGGCCCTGTCTGACAGTTTATGTTTACCTGTCTTGTCTAATTATAATGTAAGCTCCTCAGGGCTGGTACTGTCTAACTAGGACACTGATCTTGCAAAGACTTGCACATGTGTTAAACTGGGAATAGTCCTAATATGTACAGTTAATCATGTGCAGGATCAGGGTCTGTATGTGTGACCAGTGTCTAGCATAATGGGACCTCCATCCTGATTGGGGTCTCTGGGCACCACCAGGATGAATAATAATGTAATAAAGTTACTGTGGTGGCTGGGTGATTTTTTTTATTTTATTTTATTTTATTTTATTTTAGCACAATCACATACAGCCCATAAAGGAGGTGACTCTTCCCATATGAGAAGGATCCTGTTCTGGAAGTAATTCTGAGAGGAAGTTCAGAGTGGATGTGTGAGCTTCTTGGCTTGGCCAAATTGTTCTGTATAGCAGTACCAGCACAGGAGGGCAACTCCCTCTACCCTCTTCTAATAATAAATAGATGTGGGTTGTAGTTTGAGCCTGGGCCACCTTCTTCATTCTGGGGACTCAGCCTGGTTGAGCTAACTCACCAAGAAGTATATCACGAGGTTGTGTTTGAATCTGAGTCCTTCCTGCACTGTCTCATTTAGCTTAGGGCATGAACAAAGTCCCACCTTTCCTGTTCCTGGGCCACTCTTTGTTGTTAAGTCCCATCAGTTTTCCTTCCATGAGCAATATTCGATAGAGGGATTCCTTTGGTCAGGTCCTTTTATGTGTTCCTCCAGCTGCCCACTGGCATACCTGCTCTGACCGATGCTCTGGCTTCATTCTTAACACATCCCAGATATTTCCATCTTCTCTTCTGGATAATTTTAGAGATAAAGGGTTGTTGAGCTTGTGACGTTGTATTAAAAGAAAGATGACCATGTTTACACTAATGTACAACCACTGATGTATCGACACTGTTGCAACCACTGATATATCAACACAGTTGCAAAATTGTGATAAATCTTATACAAAGTATGCCTAGTAAGGTATCATTGGAAAAGTTTAAATCCATTGAACAATGTTATCCTGTTTATATGCATGTATTTTCATTGCATATGAAATTATGAATCTCTGTTCTGTGTTGATATCTCAAACACGTCGTGTTCCTGGATAACACCCACAAGACAGAGTTACATCAAGACCAGCCAGCCATGGTGATGGGTCATTATGGAGAATCAACTCTCCCAATGGGCCCCTCCTGAGGACGCCTCAGAGAGCCTGTAGACAATAGCTACCTCATGACTCAGCAAGAGCACATAAGACATGTCACCCCTGACTCCATGTTTGTGCCCATAACTTTCCATGCACTGGGAGGTATAAATTGGAGATGGTGGCACCATCTTCTTCCTTTTTCCTGCGCCATACCTCTGCACTGTAACTTATAACAAAGGAGAGCTTTGAACAATGGACTGAGGACGCCAATGTTTGAGATGAACCAGAGAGACTTCTTGCCAACTGGCAGATTTAACATCACTGCTAGTATCCTGATCTACAGACTCTGTAATCAACTGTAATGTATATGATTCACATTAACCATTTAACAAACCTCTTTTCTTTTTTATTAATAAATCTTTAGTTAGTTTACTAAAGATTGGCTGCAGCGTGGTATTTGGTGCGATCCTCAAGTACATATTGACCTGGTGTGAAGTCTCATTTGAGAGGCTAGAGGGCTTGAAGGGGATTGTCTGTGGCTTCATCATAATTCATAATTCATCATCATTTTGGAAGCACGGATTTGTTACCGGCTTAGTGAAGTCTTATGATAGCGTATATCACCCGTCTAGGGTATATGCCCTACATTCTGACAGTCTGACCTGAGATTGGCACTCTTAGCTGGTCCCATACCAGGCACCATGACTGAGCTCTCTAACAAATCTTGATAGTTATAAATTAATTCTGTTCGAAGTAGTATGCTTTCAAAGGCATTTGGACATCTGACTGTACGTGTGATGGATTTCCAGCTTTCACTCCCATATGTTAAGATGGAAATAACATTTGAGTTGAAAATTTGTTGCTTGGTCTTTAAGTTGTAGATTTGCAATGACCAGATCTTGTTTAAGCTGATAAAAGCAGGTGATGCCTTGCCAATTCATGATATTATTTCCCTCTGGATAACTGCATTGGCTTTCATGTTACTGCCAAGGTACGTGAATTCATTCACTTCTTGTATTCCTTTGTCGTCTTGAGTTCAGCATTGCTAGAGTTCGCATTAGATTTGTTTTTTCGTAATAGATTATTAACCCTCTTTTTCACTATGCCATATAACAATAATTTATTATTATTCCTGCAGTTCCTAAAGGCCTGAATAAGCAACGTCTACGGTTTCATACAAAAAAGAATAAAGTATGAATGTTTGGGCTTAGAGCGTTGCCAAAGGATGGAAATTTCTCCTTGATACTTTACAATTCAAATTTTGTTTATCCAATTTCTACCAAATGGTTTTGTTTACATTGAATTCAGAATGTTTTTGATGTGAATTGATTTGAGTTTGGAAGAAATGTAGAAAATTGAAATTGTCAGGGGTTTTCCTTGAAAAGAAACCCACTTCCATCCAAGAAGATGCTTGTTGTTCAATGACAAATCGGGACATTTTAAATTTTTGTAGCAAGTTAGAAAATGTGCTAGAATCAGGTTCTCCATGTATTTAGCCTCTGGGTGATTTTCCTCCCCCCTACCACGTTTACAGATACTCTGTGGTTTTACAGATTCATAAATTTTAAGGTCAGAGGGGCCATTAGAATCAGTGTGACCTGCATACCACAGGCCATAGCTCTGACCCCTTGATTGCAGCATCTAGGCCAGCAACGTGTGTTTGAACTACAGCATATCTTTTAGAAAGACATCCAATCTTAATTAAAAGACTCCCATGGAAGGAGAATTTACCATGTCGCCAGATAATCTGGTCCAATGGGTACGAGAAATGAACCTATAGTATGCAGTTGCCAGTTACGTTCATGTAATTGCAATATATGTGACATCTCTGGTTAAAATTGAGTAGTAGACTTAGAACCGAGTCACTTTGTCTTAAACCAGGCTCCCATCATGGTAGTGGTAACATGTGGAAAACACCTGTGTCCATTCAGCACTCTGTTGACTTCAACAGGGTCCCATGTGGACTCAGCAATTCACCTGTGTCTGTCGATTGCAGGATTGCAGGCTTAGGTTTTAAGCTCTTCAGGTAGAGATGGGTCCCTCACTATGTGTTTGTAGAGCATTCAGAACAATGGGTCCCTGCTCTAGTTAGGGCTTCTGAGTGCTACTGTAATACAAATAATAATAAATTATAATATTACATCAAAGTACTAGTACAAAGTAGCTATATGTTTCTTAGCCTGAAGAGCATGTCTTGAACTGTGAAGCCATTAGTTGAAGATCTTAAGTAGAAGAAAGGACACAAAGGCTAAGCTACATCTTTTACCAAGTCTTACAAAGAGAGAGGTGATCATTGACAGAGGATCACATTTGCCATTTCAGAGGAAAGGAACTAGGAAAGAGAACGCCTCATCATTCAGTGAAAATAGAAGTTCCATCTGCATACATAAATGTATAAGGCTTTCTGCATTCAGCACTGAGGCTTATTAATAAGAAGAAAAGGACAGGAGGAGAGGTAGTGCTGACCCCTGAAGCACTGCTACATATAGACAGACAAATTCTGACAAAGAGCTCCACTACAATGGAATTCTTAGGGAGGGAGAAAAGGATGTTAAAATTAAGGCTGGGACTACAACACAGAAATAGCATCAGGTTATGATGTCCATATCAGAGAGAGAGTGAGAGCACAAATGCTCTGCAGTGTCACACGCTCTCTTTGTATAGATCAAGGAAGACACCACTTTGAAATGGCTTCGTTACAAAGGAACACTTCTGTGATCAGTAAATGGAAGCAGTGGTGCCATAGTTGGCTAGAAGAGGGAGCGGAGAAGGTAAGGCTGTTGGGGATTCATTATTAATTGTGATAGAATTAGTATGAAATCTATGTTCGAACATCCACTGCTCTGGACTCCAAATAATGCAAATTGGTGGGTGCCCCACAAGAGAAACTTCAAGCAATTCCATAAATAAGTAAAGAAGACTGGCAAAGCCCTGAGATTCCATATAAGCAGCCCTGATCACACAAAGGGAAGGTGACTCATCTTACCTTATGCTCAGCAATAGAAACTTACTCCTAGAAGGCTCCTCACTGTTTTGTCTGTCACACTTGAGAGAGGGAGATTAGCCTCGTGGATCAGGCCCTGGATTGGGACTGGAGAATCTGGAGTCACAACCCAGTTCTACCACAGTTGTCCTGTGTGACCTTGGGCAAGTCATTTAATCTCTTTGTACCTCACTTCCCCACCCGTAAAATGGGGATTATAACACTGTTCTCCCTTTCTGTCTGTCTTGTGTAGTAAGACTCAGCTTTTTGGAGCAGGGACTGTCTCTTAGTATGTGTATTATATAGTGCTTAGCACAATGAAGCCCAGATCTTGCTTGGGACCTCTAGGTACTACTGCGACCATAACAGAAATAATACTTTCGAGAGGGAGGGCAGCCACAAACTATCTCAAAATGGAAGCCCAAGGTAAATACTGTGTCATAATAACAAAAACTAAGGATGGACTGAAACCAGACTCAGATCTGAGTATCCTTAGGAAGGATTTGGGGCATGGATGTGAGGAAGCAACTGCTTTGTAGCATGCTCCCTCCTGCCCTGCGCCTAGGGAGGCCCCCCAGTGGAGTTGGGTGCTTTGAGGTGGCAGTGAGGAGAGACAGAAATGGGAGGGCTGGAGCTGGTACCGTACATGCACAGCAGAGACTCCGCAGGAGCAGTGCCAGTGAAACAGAAGCCAACCCTTGCCAACCCTTGCCATAAAAAAATCACCAATCATTCCTCCCCAAATCATGAGACCAGCTTAATATCCATGACATTAAAAAAATACACATAAGGGATTTCTTTTGATTTCTCTTCTGGTTTATGAAGCTTTAGAGAACATTTGGGTCACAATTTCAAGCTTCCCTCTGTTGCCTTGAGGGTTAGATACTTCTTTTTTTATATAAAAGCTAAGATTCTCACATCTTCACCTGAATCCAGGAGCTGGAGCTTTAAGAAAAGCATCACATATCACGAGTAACAAACATTGGCAAGTTTGGGAGAGGGAACAGAGGGGCCTTGCTCAACAGCCTCGGGAATCCATGCATTTTGCTTATAAATTCTCAGATTTTGCAAGACGTATTGCTAGCTGCTCCATGGGACCTGAAACTCCTTGCTTTAGATAGGAGTTAGTACATAACATAAGAATGGCCATACTGGATCAGACCAAAGGTCCATCTAGCCCAGTATCCTGTCTTCTGTCTTCTGTAAACTCATTTTCTGCAGAGCCTTCCCCCTTCCTGTACATTTCTCTATATGAGGAATGGGTTTGTTTTTAAACCATATTCAAGAAGGGAAGAAACAAAATAATTTCACAGCCAAGCAAGATTGTGTCACTGCTTTTTTCACATTGGAAAAAATAACCCCAACTATACATACAACATGATGGGGGCTAATTTAGCCACAACGAGTCAGGAAAAAGATCTTGGAGTTATCGTGGATAGTTCTCTGAAGATGTCCACGCAGTGTGCAGAGGCGGTCAAAAAAGCAAACAGGATGTTAGGAATCATTAAAAAGGGGATAGAGAATAAGACTGAGAATATATTATTGCCCTTATATAAATCCATGGTACGCCCACATCTCGAATACTGTGTACAGATGTGGTCTCCTCACCTCAAAAAAGATATTCTAGCACTAGAAAAGGTTCAGAAAAGAGCAACTAAAATGATTAGGGGTTTAGAGAGGGTCCCATATGAGGAAAGATTAAAGAGGCTAGGACTCTTCAGTTTGGAAAAGAGAAGACTAAGGGGGGACATGATAGAGGTATATAGAATCATGAGTGATGTTGAGAAAGTGGATAAGGAAAAGTTATTTACTTATTCCCATAATACAAGAACTAGGGGTCACCAAATGAAATTAATAGGCAGCAGGTTTAAAACAAATAAAAGGAAGTTCTTCTTCACGCAGCGCACAGTCAACTTGTGGAACTCCTTACCTGAGGAGGTTGTGAAGGCTAGGACTATAACAATGTTTAAAAGGGGACTGGATAAATTCATGGTGGCTAAGTCCATAAATGGCTATTAGCCAGGATGGATAAGAATGGTGTCCCTAGCCTCTGTTCGTCAGAGGATGGAGATGGATGGCAGGAGAGAGATCACTTGATCATTGCCTGTTAGATTCACTCCCTCAGGGGCACCTGGCATTGGCCACTGTCGGTAGACAGATACTGGGCTAGATGGACCTTTGGTCTGACCCGGTACGGCCTTTCTTATGTTCTTATGTTCTTATGCTTATTTGCATTGAACATCAGGCAACAACCAGGAATGACTGGCAAAAACTATCACTCAGTATTACCCGGTAATTCCTTTAAGGCAGTGGTTCTCAACCTTTCCAGACTACTGTACCCCTTTTGCAAGTCTGATTTATCTTGCCTATCCCAAGTTTCACCTCACTTAAAAACTCCTTGCTGACAAAATCAGACATAAAAATACAGAAGTGTCATGGCACACTAGTTCTGAAAAAGTGCTTCCTTTTTCATTGTTATTGTATCATTATAAAATAAATCAATTGGAATATAAATATTGTACTTACATTTCAGTGTGTTACTTGAGCCTCTTTTTGACCTGTGAGCTTTGTCTGAAGCCCGAGCCCCAGATGATCGGGTTGAAGCCCATGCCCCTCCACCCAGGGCTAAAGCATACAACTTAGCTTTGTGGGGCTCTGGGCAGTGGTCCCACTTGCTACCCCCAATGCCAACCCTGCACTTGCAACCCCTCTAAACCCATCCTGTGACTCCCTTTGGGGTTGTAACCCCAGGTAGAGAAACACTGATCTAGACGAGTTGAGTACCCCCTAGAAGACCTCTACATACTCCCCAGGTATGCATACCTCTGGTTGAGGACCACTGCTTTAAGAAATTGGCATGCTAACAAGGGACAAATAACGTATGATCCATTTCCTATTCTTTTTTTCTGGGTGCCAGACATCACAGATGTTTTTACTGGAGGATGCAACTGGAAAATCAGAAAGTGATCAGATTCTCTTGTTCTCACTCACGTGTGCATATGCAGTGGACAGATCATTGTAGCAATTTAACTCATGCAATGAAAATGACTGTCAAAGTAGCTAGAAATTACAACATTAGTCCAACAGAACTCAATCGACTAAACCCCGCCAGCCAGTGGAAATGGTAACAGAAGCTGTATGAGTCTTGTAAAATCAAAACTGAATAATTTCCAGAGGATAAACCAAGCTAACCATAAGTATATGTTGTGTTTTACAGCACCTTTTGAAACCGAAGTGTCCCAATGTATGATCGATCAATTACTTTACATTCCACTGTACCAGAGCCACATCTGGTGTCTAACAAAACAGGACAATGATAGTGCCAAAGAGGAGGTAGAGAGATGGATTATACAGATTAGATCAAAACTACATAACAGTTAAGAGAGGAAGTGAAAATGCATATCATATGCCACGTACAGCTGTTTTTGAGTGGTACCTTTTGGTTAATTTTCCTTACTAATCTTTGATCCCACCCTTTCTGGTGCCACCCAAAATCATTTACCTGGGCCATGATTGATCAAAATTACAGCTGGACGATTTTTTTTTCAGCAAATAGTACATTTGCCAAAAAATGCTTTTTTTTTCCAGGTCTCAGAAACTATTCATGAATTTGACATGAATTTGTTGAACAGTTTGCCCCCCCAACCCTCCAAAAAAGTTTGATGGGACTGAGGTGTCATTCACAAAATGGTGGGAGGAGGTGTTTCCCTTAGAAGCTTTAGCCTTGCAGCTAGGGCACTCCCCTGGGCTGTCAGAAAGCTCATTTCAGTGCTCATTTCTGCCTGATAGGGAGAAGGGTTTTGAACTTGAGATCCCCACATGCAAAGAGAATTTCCTAGCCACTGGGCTATGGGATAGTATAGTGGGGGTATTCTACTGTCCAGTTAATTAAATAGGCCAGAATAGCAGTTGCTTCCACTCCATTCTCCTATGCGTGGGTTTCTGGCCACCGAATCTATACAAATTTGGTTAAGTGTCCTCTTTGTTGGCCAAGTCCCCATTCTCCCCACTGCAATAGCCTATTTGGAACTAGCAGAGAGGCCAACCCCACCTGCACAGTGGGTGTGGCTGACTCCTGATCCCTGAGCCCTATCTCTCCAATGTAGAGGCATCATGACTTGTCCACACAGGTGCTGAGTGGGCTGTCCACCAGCTGGTGAATTTCCCCTAGGCTGATTGAAGTCTGCCGTAGTTTTAGACTGTTACTTTATTTTCATAAGCTAGTCATAAAGTGTGCTACCCTTACCAGGAAAGAAAACTCTTGTTTTTTATCCCTTTAAGCCCCCCAAATGGATCTGAAATGGATCTGTAATTGTTATAATTTGTGGCATTTGTTTTTTAGTCATGTTGTAATTACGTTCCATCGTCCTTTACATTAATGAAGCTGAAACGTTAATGACAAATGCCTTGGTGTCATCACGACTGACTAAATTAACAGCAGAAAATGTCAATTTATTTAAAAATACGGGGATTCCCTCTGTGTTATTTAAGGGGTGCTAACGCAGACAAAGAAAGGCAGAATCATTTACCAGGCTTTTCTATTTAATTCCAGACATCTCCAGTGATGAACGTCTAACTGACTAGAGATGAGTCATCCATATTAACTGTGGGAGATAAGACTGTAAAGACCCAGCTCAGCTGCTCCTGTAAAAGCTGTGGGATGGGGCTGTAGGAGAGGAAATGTCAGTGAAGATCCTCCCACAGAGGTCCCCCTACAGCATCAAGGCTATGGGCTAGGGGTGCTAGAACAATTTGTATAGTGGGGGTGCTGAGACCCATTGAACCAAACTGTACACCCTGCATATGACAGAAACTACTTCAAGTCAGGAGGTGTGGTAGCACCCCTAGTTCCAGCACCTATGCACTGCTCTGGACCCATCGCCTTAACCCTGGCTCCATGGCAAAGGCTTAATTGGAGCCATGGTACCTGGGACTTCTGACAGCTGCAGTTGCCCTCAGGAACTCTGTCTGCATGGGGAACACTTGACAGAAAAGGCAATACAGCCTCAGGTTATATGATCTTTTCTGCCTAAACTCTGTGGAAGAGGGAATGATGTGAATCCCCTGGCCTGGTCTCTGATCTCTGATCTCTCAGTGTGGGCTCCTGACCCAAAGAAGAGGGCTGTGTAGGGTTTGATAGAGGGATGGTGTCCTTGAGGTTGCTGAGACACTTGCCTCTGTATGGTAGGGCGGAAGATCCATGTGCGGATAGCCCCATCCACACACAAAGCTAGGGGGCATGATCTGGGCCAAAAGGCCCTTAAGGTTGAAAATTCAAGCACTTAAATATTAGGAAATGACAGAATTAAGGTTCCTTGTGCAACCTTAATTTAGCTCCCTTGTGCCTATGCATAATGATAGTCTTAAGTCACATAATCACATGCTATTTTTTTCTACAGGAGCCTTGCCTTATTTAACCCCCACAAAACAAACAGCCCTCCTTCCTCACTCAGCCTGAGGCACACACCCGACATGTCAAATATCAGCCTAAATGGTTTAAATGTGACAAAGTTATGAGCAACTGAAAACAGGTTCTTATAATGGGAAATGTCAGATAACCTTAGTAGTGGTGGTACCAGCCCTGCCTATAATTAAAAAGAATAACAAGAAATAGATATTCTCTCCTTCTACAACATTAGCACTGATGCTTTTCAATTACAGAGCTGTGTTCTAATCAACCAGAAACATGTCTGCATAATTAGCTATAGAAAGATTTGACTGATTTAACAGCATTAGTAGAGCAGGAGAAAAAACATAATATCAATAATGCTCTGATAATTAACAATTAGAAACAGAAACTGTGCTATCTGCTATTTGTTCTTTTAAGGCAGAAGGATCTTACCCCAGGAAGATTGAGGGAAGGGGTGACTGGTTGTTGAGAGCCGAATCCAAAGCCAGCTGAAGTCAGTGGAAAGGCTCTCATTGGCTTCAGTGGGCTTTGGATCAGGCTCTTCATGGGTAGAGCAAAGGAGGGACTATCAGTCTTAAGGACAGCATTGCAAGAGGACAGCATGAAACCAAGTGGGGAGAGGGGTCGGGACGGCTCCAGGCCCCAGCACGCCAAGCACGTGCTTGGGGCGGCATGCCGCAGGGGGCGCTCTGCCGGTCACCGGTCCCGCGGCTCCGGTGGACCTCACGCAGGCGTGCCTGCGGAGGGTCCGCTGGTCCCGCGGCTTCGGTGGAGTATCTGCAGGCACGCCTGCAGGAGGTCCACCGGAGCCGCGGGACCGGTGACCGGCAGAGTGCCCCCTGCGGCGTGCCGCCGTGCTTGGGGCGGCGAAATGGCTAGAGCCGCCCCTGAGAGGGGTTGTTAGGAGGCGTGCAAGGGAGGTGTAGAGCCAGCCTTCCTGCAACTCTGCTTCATCCTTCCACACCTCTGTACGAACGCCAGCTGGCACTATCGAGTCTCCTGTTCCTGTACTCTTCCTACTTGCCTGGGAGATGGTGTGCGTGTGAGACGCTGCACACAGTGAGGTCGTGTCGTGCTTTGTTTTTATTTGTGTGTGTTGAACAAAGGCCCTTCTCTGCCTGATTAGTGGGGCACTCAGCACACAGGGCCAATTCCTGGCCCAGCTGCATACAGGTTTGCCGACTCCTCAGTGTTAGATAGGGGAACTCTGCTCCAGCTTTGCTGAAGCTGAGGAAGGGGCTCAGCATGGCTGTTCCACAAGTCCTGTGGAGCTGCTGATCGGGGTGGGTAGTTAATGCTAATGAGCTCAGAGCCACAACCTAAGTTGGTCCCCCATGTATTTTGTCCTTTGCTGAGGCTACTGTAGCCCTGGAGCTGCAGCAACCCCCATGAACCTGCCAGGGCAAGATATGTGGGAACAAAGGTAGGCGGAGGGCCTTCTACTTAGGTGCCAGCTCCATTTCAGTCTGGTGCCTTCTCTGACAGAATCCCGAAAGGTACTGGATTGAGTCACGCTCTCACCTGCTGCAGTGATGGCAGGCGGCTTAGGAAGGAGAAGGTAGCCCCCTCATGATGCTATTTCACTCCAACAGATGGATCCAAAGCACACTGTGTTATGCTTAAACAAAGCACATGAGATCTTTTATAGTCTTTTTTCTCTGTTGAAGTATATGGATTTTGCTCCGTCAGCTTATGACCAGTTACTTCTTAATTGGTGTTATCTTTTGATGTAAACATTCCAAAACACCTCCGAGAGGGTCATCCTGTCCCGGATTTGATTTAATCAATTATCTTTAGGGGTGCCAGCCTCCACCTCAGGGACATCAATCTGCCCTTCCTCAATCATGGATGTGCGTTGATGGTTCTCTGGCATCAATAAGTCTCGATAAGTGTCTTCGCTCCTCCTTTCTTGACCATCTGGTTAACAATGGCCTTCATACCTTATCTTTTCCTGATGCATGCATTCCTCATTCACACAAACAGCCTTTTACAGAGACCTTTGAGAATACAAACAGCAGTATATTATATTGAGCAAAAAGACATTGTAAATTAAACCTTGCTAAGTTTTATAACCAAAACAATTCACATTGAGGCCCAGGCCTTCAACATTCCTCTAATCGACGTAACATAGACACAATACAGGATCCTGTCTCTTACTAACTTAACCTTAAAACAAAGAACTAAAAAGGGCCCAATTTGTAATGCATATGGGAAACAGAATCCCATAGTCCCAGAGGGTCATTCCTTTCTGCTGTTCAAAAAGGGTGGCTGGCAGGATAAAATCAAATCATACATTAATTCTCATAGTACAATTATAGAATCCTGCTCCTACAACTGAAGTCAATGGAAATAATCTCATTGATTGGCTTTGGATCAGTCGCCAATGGCAGGTTGCACCACAGAGCTTCAGTGGGCTCCATGATGCAGAGTTCAATGAGAGAGAATTTGTCTAATACTGCTTACGGCCATTACATTCACGTTATTTTGTTTTATGTACAGTCCTTTTTTAATTATTATTTAACTGATTCCTCAACTGGTGTAAATCAGCATAGCTCAGTGGAGACCCACCTATTTCCACTAATTAGGATCTGGCCCATTATTTTCTGTACATAATTTTTTTCCTATTCTATGTAAAAATCCTTTAAAAAAATCAGAAATATTAATGGTTTGCCAGTATGAGCTGCTGATCACTTTGAGCATCGGATATAGCTAATTAGCTGCTGCAATTAAAGTGGTTCAAGTTAGACCAATCTATATGTTTTAAAAATAGCTCCTTTATAAATACTCCTTCATAATCAGAAGCTTTGAAAATCCAAACTCCATTGGCTTTATATTTTATTCACATTCAGCTCAGTTCATTAGCAGCCAGAGATCCAGCAGAGTAAAAATATCAACATCTATTTGTATACTTCAGGGCCTCTCAATCAACTCATTCTATTATCCCAATTTGTAAGGATGGCCAGCTAAGTGTGTTGTCTGTATTGCAGCGACACATCCTGTAATCACTAGAAAGTAAAACAAATCTCCCATAATGTACCATTTCAGTCATTCTGCTAGAGGAAAACAAAATGCGGTATGTTGAACATTTCTCATTCCTCTCTTGTGCTGGATAATTATTTATTTGTAGTTTAATTACTCTATTATGCATGTGTTAGGGTATTTTAAGCAGTAATAATAACTGTATTGAATTGATTATGTCTTGCAATTAAGCACTGTTTTTCAGGGAGCTGTATGATGGGTTTTTAATTTTATAAAGTGTGTGGGAGGATGGAAGAATCAAACAAATTATTGGAACACTGAATTAACTAAATGGACTTCAGTCACAGCCTGCATCTGCACTGGAAAAATACAACATAGACCAGGTATAATGTCCCTGAATGTACATTAAAGCTGGAGGAGGTTGGGGCCACAACACTTTGCTCCACCATTAGCCCTATCCCAAGTCCCTCCCCACTTGTTTCCTCTGTACGGGGAGATTTTGGCAAACCAGTAAAGTGCCTGAAACCACTATGGCTTATTGCTAAAAGCAGCCAAGTCAGCAGGCTGTAAAGTGGCCATGCAGCAGCCTCAGCTTGACCAAGGCAGGAGGGGAGGGGGTTTTGGGTGCCACAGAAAGGGCAGCTTGACCCCGTGTCCTTCCTGATAAGAATTGTGTTAAAGTTGCTGACACATGCATTTTAAAGGAGCAGGATGTGCCCTCAGGAATGTATCTAACAGGGTTTCAAGGCTGCAAACTCTGGGAAAAACCCACATCTGGTTAATCAGTAATCAGAAGGAAGCCTCTTGCTTGACCATTGAAACTGCTTGCTTAACAAGTTTTCTTTAAGGGAGCTAGGATGGGTAAGAATGGTGTCCCTAGCCTCTGTTCATCAGAGGATGGAGATGGATGGCAGGAGAGAGATCACTTGATCATTGCCTGTTAGGATCACTCCCTCTGGGGCACCTGGCATTAGCCACTGTCGGTAGACAGATACTGGGCTAGATGGACCTTTGGTCTGACCCGGTATGGCCATTCTTATGTTCTTATGTTCTTATGACATGTCTTTGTGTTACTAATGTATAACATAAGGGGGAAGAGTTGGGACGGGGGACTCTTCAGGACTGGACTCTCCCTCTGGATGCATCTTGTGTTTCCCACCAGCAGACGGGCTGCCGCTGTGCCACTCGAGAGCCACACTCAGCTTCAGTAATTATCGAGGGTTGGGTTTTTTTTTACTAACCTGTTGCGGACGTGTGTAAGTGCTTGAGGCTAAGTAAAGTTTAGCTTTAAGTGAAAGCACTCTTGTGTTGTCCTGTTTGTGCCAGCCATCTATCAGTTGTACGGCTGTGTCTCCCCTGATTTATTTCCTGACACCATCTCACATAGAGTAAAAGTTACCAAGAGCTTTGGGTTGAAAGAACCCCGGGTAACACCTCCACTTGCTCTTCCTACTCTGCCAGAAAAATAGTTTGGGTTGGTCAATGTGGAAATAAGGTGTCTTTCTTGCAGGGGACAAGTTTACAACATAACAGTCTGCTCTGAGTGAGGGGCGACGCGCACGTACCTTGCCTGAGGAAGAACCCAGAGAACTAATTCTCACTCAGCCGCAATTGCTTCCCTGCTCCCCCATTTTTCTGGAGTAAGAGTCAAGTATCTCACGGCTCTTACAGGAGTAGCTTATTCCCCCTGTGTATTTGGCCAGCTATTCTGGCCACAGAGCAGAGCTCCTGCCCCTCCCCACTTACTTGCTCATAGCAGGGAGTGTCTGGTGATGAACCCTTGCTCTCTATGCTGCAGCTGGAGTCTGAGGCTGAGCAGGAGTGAAAGGGGGTGGGGCTTGCTCCTTCTTGCTCCCACGGGTGCCCACAGAAGGAATGTGCTGCATAAACCCAGCCCCTTGAGTTTGTCAGCCTCTTTCCTTCCTGCCTCCCTTTGCCCCCAAACAATCAAACAAAAATACTGAAGAAACCAACCCAAGCTCTGGCTACTGCTTCTGCTCAAACAGTCAAATGCAAGACCGTTTTGTTTGTCAGTGGATATCTGTGACTGGGCATCATTCAGGGTCCAGCTCTGCAAACACACGTGTGTGTGTACAGGATTGGGGCCCTTGAATGAGTTTCTCTGAATGTATCCGTTCAGGTGCGAGAAATGGAAGAGAGAATTATTTCACGTAAGAGGATTCAGTGCAAGCTCTAGGCTATACTTACACCATGTTATACCTAGAAACCACACCTCCGACATGAATATTGGCCAGATATGAAACCAGAAACTCACTGTGAACAGAGGGAGAGGGGACTAGAGGAATCAGATGGGGAGTGGTGTGGGCACTCTGCGTTGGGTGTGAGGGGTGCTTCTGAAACTCAGTTGAGGGGGGCGCAATGGCTCTGGGCTGAGAAGGGGGTCCTGGCCGTTTGCATCTCTCTCGCTGGCCACCAGGGTTAGCTGCTCCTGGCCCTAGCCTGATCACCTTGCTTCCTACCTGCTCCCCAGCCCAATCCTGGGTATTGTGATGGCCACTCCAGCCTCACCAAGTCCTGTTCTTGCCTTCTCCCTCCGCCCCATCCCCAATGTGTGCAGTTTACAGGGAATGCTTGTTCTCAGAACATTCAAATAGCTCAATAGTTAACAAGATTAATTTTACTAGATATATAAACCCCCCCCTTGTTGGGGAGAAAACCCTGATGATTATTTTAATACCAGGTTACATTAGCTATATTCTGAGAACCAAGCAAAATAAAAGAACTGTAACTATAATAGAGCTATTAATTTTACACTAATAGGATGATGGTTTGCTTAAGGAATTTTTTAATCGTAATTTGGGTTTTGCCAAACAACTGGCCAGATTGCCTGACAGATTTTAAATGAAAGCTAATAATAAATATAAATAAGAGTTAGTTTTACATAAATTGTTTATTGAGACAAACATGCCTATATTTTTGACTGATTTTTTTTATAAAGATTGAACCACCGTAGGTGTTATAAAGGGACAGACACCATGGTGGTTAGATTTTAATTTTACTCCTGAAATAGTGTGGTACCACAAAGAAAAAAATATTACTAATAATTGCGCAAAAGATTATTGTTGTAATACATTTTTTTTAATATGTGCGCAGAAAAGAGAAAAAGAAAAATGGTTTAGTTATGTGACACAAAACATAAAAATAACTTTAAAAGAAAAATAAGTTTATAAAAAGTTTAAACAAGTAATGTTAACATACCACCAATGAATTAAACATTGTTATTTAGAGTAGGTTTGGGAATTTTAAGGGTTGAAATTATTAGG
The DNA here is from genome assembly GCF_016161935.1 of Mauremys reevesii. Classification (NCBI taxonomy): domain Eukaryota; kingdom Metazoa; phylum Chordata; order Testudines; family Geoemydidae; genus Mauremys; species Mauremys reevesii. Next base: position 24,859,403 of record NC_052623.1, on the reverse strand, counting down.
TATATATATTGTTTTAGGTATATAGCCTTGGTTTGCCTATAACATAAATGTGATTATTAAGTTAGGAACTGCTTTTTTTTTAAATTTTTTTATTTTAAATTAAAACAGAAATGGGTGGGAAAAAAAGAATTAAAGCAGGTGCCAATATTTTTTAAGAAATATAAAGGCAAAACTGTAATTAGGTTAATTTAATATTTTACATTGATGAATTAGGACCTATAATGATAAGCACGATTTATTTTGTGGGTAGCAAAGTTTGCTACATATTGAAGAAGCTTTAACACTTTTTTAAAATAATGATTTTTGCATAAAGCAGAAAAATTATATGTTGCTGGCTGTTTTATTGTATAGTGTAAGTTTGGAGTTGTAACTAACCTGATACCTGTTCATGGAATAATAATTCACAACTGATTAGTTAGATTAAGAAGGTCTGTAGAATTCAAACATGCAAGTAACAAATACTGAATGCTTGAACTTGTTTTAAAGGCATTACCTTGCTTGCTTTTATCACTTACAGGTTAGGAGTAGTAAAGGGTTTTTTTACCTTGTACTAGACATATTAGACAGAAACTTTTTTTTTATTTAAAAGGAAGTTTTTTTACTTTTTTTTACAACATTTAATTGCTTATTTTTTAAGATGAAAGTATTTGGCTTACTTTTTTTTTAAATCACTGTTGCTGGAGGACTTTCTATATACAATTAAATGTTTACGGGTTTTTAATTTTAATTATTTGTTATTATTTTGTTATTAATTAACTGCTAAGCTTCAGTTAGAAGCAGTTTGCTATGCCTACTTTTTTCATTTTTTTAAAGCACAGAGTACAAAAGCACTTTTTTTTTTTTTAGCAACGTATTAGCTGCTGGTTAAAGCCTTAATGATTTTTGCTGCTGAGGATTTTTTTGATATTATAAATTAAAGGCACAGAAACTGTTGGCTTGGTGGGTTACATAATATGGGGAAAAGGCATGGCTATAAGGTTTTTATGACCCATGGGGAAAAAAATTTTTTGGTACCTTTTGGTAAGGTTTTTTTTTTTTAATACCTTTTAATTACCCATTTTTATATTATTATTTTATTTAGTTTTTTGGGGATTTTAACACCCTGCTTAGGTGAAAGTTGGGCTTGTATTTACAGCTGTGCTCAGACCGTTTTGTATCTTTTTATTTATTTATTTTATTAATTATTATTAACTACTTAATTAATTTGAGTTATTACTTACCAACTTTACTTTTTTAAACTTACTTAAAGCTTATGTAAGTTACATGACACATATACAAATATAGGGACGTTTTATTTTAAATAATTAACCCCTTAACTGGTTTAACAATTACATAAACAAGTTTTAAGAAAAACAGAAGGGACAATGGTTTTGCTTTTTTTTTTTTTTTGGACGGATTAATTTACCAAGAGGCCAGTTACCTAGTTGGGACCTACTGAGCAGCAAGGGGGAAGCTGGTTAGAGATGGATTTAGGTGCAGCACAGGAGAGCTGAGGGGACTGACATTAAGGTAGCTTGAACCGTACTAAGTTTTGAGGTACTGCAGCCTTTTGGAGTCAATTACAGGTAGTTAACTTTTTTGTGGGTTACCGTGCACATGTGTTACTGCTATTTTAACAATTACTGATTATTTTAAAAGCCCCCTTAACACATGTATAAGAGATTTTTGCAAGATTTTAACCCCAGTGACTAGTTAAATATATGCAATAAAGAGTGCAACCAGGCTGATGTTTTACATTACTCCACTTGAATTTTGTTTTTGTCATGCCTGATGATTAAAAACTTGAGTTTAGTGCACCTTTTTTTGATGTTTGTTTGTGTTACTGCTTTTCCTGTTTCTCTAAGAAAAGTGGACATAGTAGACTAAAGGCAAAGAACCAGAAAAGAGGAACAACAGATGAAGGGAAAAAGAAGTTTTTTGCTGAGTTACATTGCGTGTTTTTGACAGGCACCAACTTTTGACTGAGAGGTTGTTTGGATTTTTAATTTAGATTTTAATTTAGAATTTTTAAAGGTGAGTTACCTATCCTGGGTAGGGAGGTTACCCCGTGTGCCCCTTGGGGTCCCATCGGGGTGCCATCTGTAGCCTGACCCAAAGTTGGGTAAATATAATTGTAACTTGAGGATTAATAGGTTTTTATTTTAAGATTAGGCCCAGTAAGATTGTAAAATTATTATATAATTTGGGAACCCAGGAGTGCATAAGTGCAACACTTACACTATAGGAACATTTTAGATATATAAATATATGATTTATAAATAATTTAGCAGAGATTATACACACACAAATTTAACAAAGCAGATAGAGATAATACAGAAAGTACATTTGGCCATTTATTCTTACACTCTTATTTTTTATAGTTAACCATTTCTTTTATTACTGTTATTGTTTTTATCTTCCCCAGTGGCCATTATTTTGGCCCCTTTCAAGGTTTACATTTTTTTAACCTATTTGCTGCCCCTGGGATATTACTTTTATAGTAGGTTACACTGATGCTGCCATGACCAATGCATATTTAATAGAGGTTTTTATTTGTATTTTCTCCCCTTAAGCTGTCCCTTTTCTATAGGTTAGTATATGTATGATGTTCCTCTGTTAGCATATACGTTAATTTGCTGTCATGGCAGCCTTGAGGTCGGAGGATCTGTCTGGAACTTTCCGGATGGTGGGGTTAGCTATGTTTTGTGCTGGTGTTAGCTATGTTTTGTGCTGGGGTTACCTGTGTTTTCTGGGTAGCTGATGTTAGTATTTTGGACAAAATTCCCCCTCTTGCATGCTACTTTTAGTTTCCTATAACTTATGAGTTACTTAAGTTTATCTATACCAAAGGTTATAGGCCTTAACCCTCACACTATTTACTAAAGCCAAATCTTACCAGATAAAAGCCTGTAGGATCCTTGCATTACTGCTAAATATAATAAAGTAGGATAACAAAGCAATGAATACAATACAGGTAAGCTGGCCCACTGGGCTACAATCCCCAACTCTGACATAGCAAAAAATGCTATCCCACCAAGCTCAGTAACAGGCAATAGTCCATGACCATCTCAGCGAATCCTCAAGATCTGCCATGTAGGAAAAGCGTCATGACAACCTCTGACATAATCAGAGTGCCTTCCCCCCTCTTGGTATATATGAAATTCATCTCCCTCTGACATACGCAAAGCTGCGTGATAGGCACTCATATAGGCCCATCTCTGGCACTGCTGAAGCCCTGGTTATGTCTCAGCTTTTGTTAGAAGTGTGACCCAGACAGAGCCTCATCCTCATACCTGAAATAGCCAAAGCGTCAAGCCCATCTCCAACACAGACAAAGCTCTATTATTAATACCTATCTCTTATATCTTCCCATCTCAAAGCACTTTTCAAAGAAGGTAGTTATCACTGTGCCCATTTTATGGGGAAACTGAGGCACGGTGAGGTGAAGTAACTTGACCAAGGTCACCCAGCAGGCCAGCAGCAGAGTGGGCAACAGAGTCCAGGTCTCCTGAGTTCAAGTCCAGTGCTCCATTTGCCCCATAAAATGAACTATATCACTATCTCTGACATAGGGAAAGTTTGAGGGTACGTCTACACTACGGGATTATTTCGAATTTACATAAACCGGTTTAGCAAAACAGATTGTATAAAATCGAGTGTGCGCGGCCACACTAAACACATTAAATCGGTGGTGTGCGTCCACAGTCCGAGGCTAGCGTCGATTTCTGGAGCATTGCACTGTGGGTAGCTATTCCGTAGCTATCCCATAGTTCCTGCAGCCTCCCCCGCCCCTTGGAATTTCCGGGTTGAGATCCCAGTGCCTGATGGGGCAAAAATCATTGTCGCGGGTGGTTCTGGGTAAATGTCATCAGTCACTCCTTCCGCTGGGAAAGCAACGTCAGACAAGCATTTCGTGCCTTTTTTCCCTGGATTGCCCTGGCAGATGCCATAGCATGGCAATCATGGAGCCTGTTTTGCCTTTTGTGACTGTCACCGTATGTGTACTAGATGCCGCTCACAGAGGCGATTCAGCAGCGCTACACAGCAGCATGCTTTTGCTTTTGCATGATAGCAGAGATGGTTACCAGCCATATTGCACCATCTACCATACCATAAATTGGTAATAAGATGATCGTGGCTACCAGTCCTTTTGCACTGCACCATTTGCTGCTGTCATAAGTGCCCCTGGCTGAGATCAGCCAGGGGCGCAAAAGCCAAAATTGGGAATGACTCCCTGAGTCAATCCCTCCTTTTTGGTATCTAGAAATAGAATCAGTCCTGCCTAGAATATGGGCAAGTGTACTAGAGAACCACTGTATCATAGAACCAGAGAGCACAGCTGCTCTGTGTCAGATCCTGCATAGATTATGAGCTGTATGCTATTCACAGGGGGTGCTCCTGCAACAACCCCACCTGTTCATTCTGTTCTTCCCCCAGCCTTCCTGGGCTACCATAGCATTGTCCCCCCACTTGTGTGATGACACAGTGACTTGTTAGTGAGAAATGAGTGGAAGGCAGCCTCCAGCTGCTATGATAGTCCAGACAGGACATTAAGCAGTGTGTAGGAGAGGAGCCCAGCATCCCACTGCTAGTCCAGGGGCAACTGAATCTTTTCTTTACACATGAAGGGTGGGGGCTGATGGATCTCAGCCCCCTGTTGCTATGATGAAGACGGTTACCAGCCATATTGCACCATCTACCAGGAAAAATTAGGGGCAGGCACCCTTGATTGACCTAACTGATGCTAGTCGGCATGGTTACCAGTCCTTTTGCACTGCCCCATGTGCCAATAGGCTGATGATGACGATGGATATCAGTCTTACTGCACCATCAGCCACCCATGGCAGGGGGGGAGCAAGGATGTTGGTGTTGAGTGCTGCAGCATCGCATCTATCTACAGCATTCATTAAAGATAGGGTGACATGTAAAAGAGTCAAGAGAGGATTGTTTTCCCTTTCACTTCTGGGGGTGGGTGGGGGGGTGCGTAAATTGCCGAGCTATGCCCTGACCCACCGCGGACACTGTGTTTGACCCTAGAAGCATTTGGAGCTCAGCCAAGAATGCAAATACTTTTCGGAGACTGCAGGAACTGTGGGATAGCTTGAGTCCTCCAGGCCGTGAGCGTCCATTTGATTCTTTGGCTTTCCGTTACGCTTGTCACGCAGCAGTGAGCTGAGTCCCTGCTATGGCGTCTGTCTGGAGATTTTTTTAAAAATGATTTTGAATTTCGTCTTCTGTAACGGAGCGCTGATAGAACAGATTTGCCTGCCCTTACAGCAATCACATCCGCATGGTCCATGCTGGAGCTCTTTCTTTATTTTGATTTTTAACTGCATCGCCACCCGTGCTGATCGGAGCTCCACGCTGGGCAAACAGGAAATATTCAAAAGTTCGTGGGGCTTTTCCTGTCTACCTGGCCACTGCATCCGAGTTCAGATTGCTGTCCAGAGCGGTCAGTGGTGCACTGTGGGATACCACCCGGAGGCCAATACCGTCGATCTGCGGCCACACTAACCCTAATCCAATATGGTAATACCGATACTAGCGCTACTCCTCTCGTTAGGGAGGAGTACAGAAACCGGTTTAAAGAGCCCTTTATATCGATATAAAGGGCCTCTTAGTGTGGACGGGTGTGGCGTTAAATCAGTTTTACGCTCCTTAAACTGGTTTAAACACGTAGTGTAGACCAGGCTTGACATAGTCAGCATTTCACCTTCATCTCTCAAGTTCATCCTGATACGCTGAGCTCCACTACAACTCTAGTTACAACTCAGTTTTATAAGCAAATGGAAGAGGAAACTAACAGAATGATAAATTCTTGGACACAATTAGCAATCAAATATGATATTCTCTTTACCAAATAAGTAACAACAACATCTTATTAACTGCATTGTAACATTTCAAACAAGCATCTTCGTCCTTTCTCTCGTGTCATCCATCAAGCTTGGGAGGCACTTCCTGTAAACATCTACAAAGCAACCCTGTTATCATCCATCAAATCCTTCCTTAAAACTCTCCTTTGCTGTGAAACCTACACAACAACAATCAGGGTATTGGTGTGCTGTGATCAACAATATTGTCTCATTGTTGCCTTATCCTCCCCCATCTTTCTGTACCCATCTCTTGTCTCATCCTCAGATTGTGAGCCAGGAGACTGTTTTTGTTCCGCATTTGTACAGCACCTAACACAGTGAAGGCCTAGTCCATGACTAGGGTGCCTAGGCACTACAGTAATTCAAATACTACTACTACTACTAATAATAATAATAGATAAAATACCATGTAAATAATTCAATTTATAGATACAAAAATTTCTGAATTATGAGATGCACGAAAAGAGAATGTGTATTAATTCTGGTCAGACTATACTATAATTACAACAGTTTTTCAATGATGAGATTCAGGGGATATGTGCATGCTCTCAAAAATCCTCATTATTAATAGTCTTTCAGCTATTCTGAATGCTGCAAAATGGTATTTAACATTCCTTTGAATTCTGAACAGCTGTTAAACCATGTTTGTACACTTTTTAAATTCAAGTTTGTGCAAATGAGCGTCTGTTTGTATATTTGGGGAATGGCTGCCCTTTATATGTGTACCCATATTTGTATGTGAATAAGGCATTTGTTTGTGAAATTGAATACCTAGTATTTCCTATTCATTATTTACCTGTTTAAAAAGTTGCAGTCATTCAGTTGTGAACCAGAAAAAATGCCATGTGACCAGTCACACACCACAAAGCTCTCTGGAATTTGAGACGTGCATAGGGCTTGTGCTGCATAGGTATGAATTTCACCCATGATGAATAAAGAACAGATGCAGTGAATACAGCCCATCCGATAAAACTTGTGCACATAAACTGTTCTAACAACTGTGACTAATGAATGCATTCATAAAAATAAAAATCTGTAGAAGAATAATTTGCCAATGAAAAAGAAGGCTAAATTATTAATTTAGATTAATTATTTGCAATGACTAATTTGATCAGCTCTGCCGAACAATATCTATTACAAGAATATGATAGCTGATTGCCCTAGATCTGTGAAAATACTTAATGTATAGTTTATTCACTGCATCTTTAGAACATTTTGCAGTATTCTACAGTGCTGTTTTGAGATTTTCAGAGCAGGGCAGGATATTTCAGTTAGGTGGGTGGCTAATGAAACAATCAAGTTCTATTTCCAGGACTTGAAATTCATTTCAGAATAGTAGTCTGGTTTCCAGTTTCCATGGGAGTCATATTAAAGGCCTGGATTCAGAGAAGCTTAACAGTGAGCACATGCTTGAGTTTGATTGAAGTCATTTCAAGGATTGGGGGAAAACTAGGTTGATTCAAGATTTGGCCATGGAAAAAAGCACAGGAAATAACATAAAGAAACCCTACATGTGATACAGCAAGGGAAAAAAATCTACCAACGCTATTGATTTATAGTGCTTTGAATTCCAAGGGACAGATTCACCATTATGTTTTGGCTGCCTTGTGCTGTTCCGGTGATGTACAGCAGCCACAAATCCAGCTTAACTGGCCAGATCATGCAACCTGGACTACTGATTCTCCCATCACCAAGTATTAGGAATCTATAAATATATTTATTTGAGAGGGGTTGCTTTCATGGCATATTCTGCATTCTGAGACAGATGGCGATTAAAGGAAGTTATAATTTGACCCTGCAACTGGATTTGTGGAGGCAGGCTCCTGTATCTACATGGAGCCCTATTGATTTCAATAGTTCAGGAACTATAGGAGAGGAAGGAAAATCTTGTAGTTAAGGCACTGGATTGAAACTGATGAGTTTTGGGTTCAGTTTTTGGCTTCTGGTGTGACCAGATAAGCCACTCAATGTTTCTGTGCCTCACTTCCCCATCTATAAAATGGGGAGAACAATGCATACTTTTGTGGCATGTCTATTTAGACTATATGATCTTCAGAGCAAGGACTACTTCTATGTACAGCTTCTAGCACAACGAGACCCCCAGCTCTGTTGGGATCTCTAGGCCCTACCACAATAGACAAATAATAAATAATATTTCTGTAAAAGCTGGAGGAAAAAAATAAAACAACAACAACCCTCTCTCCAAAACTTGCAACCACAAAAAAGATAATGTTTTCTTCACCTTAAAATTAAAGGCATTTAGATAAACATAAAGAGAAAATACCTAACTTGGGCTGACAATCTGAGGATCAGGTAAAACTTAACCCCTTCAAAATAAGGTATAATGGAAATGCTGAGAAATCTAGAGAACAGGGACACTTAGTGTAATGCTGTAAATAAAAACTGCATCATTAAATATTTCCCCAATAAGGTATTAGTCACTTGATCATTTTTATAATTACAAAATAGACCCCATTTCCACAGGACACAGTTTTTCTTTACTAAGTATTAATGGCTTCAGAGTGAAGTGTTATGAGTGTAATGAACAGATGTAGGGTATAGCACATCTGTAAAAACCACAATAAGGGAACCTCCTAAGATCCACAATTCAAACAAAGCCGTAGAATAACTCGTAAACAATTTAATTGTAGCAGATAGCACTCAGTAGAATTCTAGCCATATGTGCCATAGTAACTGAAATAGAACAATGCTTTTAAATTGGCTTGCAAAAGATATTTCAAGATGTGCTACAGATATAAAGTCCAATTGTCTACTATCCAGAACAGTCATTTATACTCATGCTATGTGCAGGTGTAAACAACTGTACAAGGTGAAAGGCAGTGAAGAATCAGGCCCCAAAATTATTAGCTTAAATATGGCTCCCTAACTTAGTTATTCTACCTCTGCAATAGTGCATTATATGCTTTACTCAGGAGTAGCAGACACATTAACCTTTGTCAGGACTAGCAGATTGTTGACTCAAAGAAATGAGGCCAAATACTTCTGTACTCAGCAGGAATCTGCACGACGGCTGACAAGTAGTCATTTCAAATGCTGAGCCACCGACACTTTCCACATTTCATTGCTGTGCCAACCAGCAGTTGACCTGTATCATGGTCTTTATTCTGTCTAATTGACCATCCAGACAGTCTTCTTCTGATCTATGTTATCTCCAAATATTGCTTTTCTGACATTTTTGGCCCATCACTGCTTTTTGTTTGTTTTCATATGTGGCCTGAGTGTTACCATTGGTCTCAGATGTTCTGTCCTGCAGCTTTCTAGTCCCTGAAGACTCAAGAGCCAGCCAACAAATATGATGTTCTCTCATTTGAGCTCAAAGCACCAGACGACAACCCCATGGTAGCAACCTTTCTCACAGTGAGGGTCACGAAAAACTCAGTGACACCAACAGTTCTATTAAGCCTGAAATATATCAGCATAATAAGCCTCCAAACAGGCCATACATTTCTCTCTGTCATCTGTGGCCAATTTCCCAGCTTTCTGGCATTCCTGGTAACATATCCTGTAGCTTGGTTTTTCTATTAAGTCTTTTCTTTAGCGGCCAAGTGCTTATTCTTAATACTGTTTGTAGTAAGAAGACAGCCTGAGACATAAGCCCTTGTAACAGAGGCCTGGTATGAGGCCTGGGCTAAAGTTAGGGGTCAGAACTTTGCAGATTAAAGCAAAATCAGGCTGTGAGCTACAGGCAGGCCCTGCTCACAGAATTTGATAAGAACAGGGCTAATATTGCAAAAACACATATTTCTAAGAGATGCTAGGCACAGAACACTCACACAAACACATTCTAGAAGGATGGCACCAAAACACCCCAATACCAAGTATGGTACAAACACACCCCTCAAAAAGCAACAAAGAATCCTGTGGCACCTTATAGACTAACAGACGTTCTGCAGCATGAGCTTTCGTGGGTGAATACCCACTTCTTCAGATGCAAGACTTGACACCCCTCAAAGGTAACAAGATGAGGTCAGGATGACAGTGTAATGAATAAAAATGTTTTAATTAAACCAACATCTACAAGGTAATGGGTGGTAACAACCCACCTCAGGGGGCAGTGACTAACCATGTCAGAGGGGCAATTATGCAACTTGTTTGTACTGATGTATAAAATGAAGCTTTAAAGGGAGTGTTTTTGTCTGGCCGAGGGAGGAACGGAAAGTCCTGCCGTTCACTGAGCTAATCCATTGTTGCGGGCATACATGTATTAGTGGTCCAGTAGAGTCTGCGGGATACTACTACCATCCTTCGTTGACAATAAACCTGGTTGGGCGCCTTCATACCTTAACGGATCTTGTGGTCATTGGGTGGGTCACTTGAGGTCTGCTGTACCAACTGTCTACACAGATCTGAGACAGCACACAGGGAGAACACACGCACTCAGCAAAACACCTGTCAACACTGTTCAAGGTACTGCTCACATTACTTTGCACTGAGAACATGTATCCACACCACAGGCTTGATCCCATTAAGATGTGGAGCAAATGCTGTTTGGAGTGCTCTCATCTCCTCCTGGAATTGATGGAAGTTGAGGGTGCTTAGCCATATCACAGGATTAGGCCCCTCTGCCTACATGCCACAGAATATATGCCACTACCCATGTGGGTGGAAGGAATGTGTATTCTGTATATGTGGTAATAGATCATATTTTAAATACATGTTACACAAGCATGTGAACTGAAAAATATGAAAGGGAGTGTTTCATATTAGAGAAGTTCATACAAGTCATATAACACCAAGGTAAATTGTATTTCTGTACCACACATGATATCCGTGGAGCTCCATTTTTCTTTTCTCAGGCTAAACATGCACACAGAGGCATTCACAGCTAAAAATCATCGCTTCCAAGGCCAGAAGGAACTATTGTGATCATCTAGTCTGACCTTTTGTGTAACACAGGCCGTAGACCTGCCCCAAAATAATTCCTAGAGCAGATCTTGATTTAAAAGTTGGCAGTAAAGGAGAATCCACCATGACCCTTGGGAAGTCATTCCAATGGGACAAACCGCCTTCCAAGAATTAAGGACAATCACAAGCCCCCTCCCACCTCTGCTTCAGGTGCAAGGTTCATTTTGTTGACCTTTCCTTCTCTAATATAAACACCTAGCAACAGGTATATTTATATTAACCTCCCCCTCTTCCCCCGGAAAAACAAAACTAAACAAAACCACACACCCTACCAAACCAAGACACTCTGCTGCACTCGTAGTGCAACTCTGGAGAGAGGCTGAGAGAACAAACACCACATTCCAGATGTGTAGTCGCATTGCTTAATGCACTTCCAGACAGCACTCACATATTAGGGTGATGAATGTAGTACAAGAACCTGAACAGAACAGAGTAGCTGGGTATTATTAATTAACAGTGTTTGTGAAATGCTTCAAGAGCCTCTGATGGAAAAGTGCTATAAAATGCAAAGTACTATTTGTGTTAACTCTGACTTAAAATACTGCTGCTTTGATTTTTAGTTCTATGAAATGAGAGGATTATTTAGCACAAAAAGAAATCTGTGCTGTATAAGTCTGTGCTTTTATTTTTAAAATGACATTTGGCCCCCTGTAGTGCTTTCAATTTAGTACCATAATCCTATGTCCAAATTATGGACATTTTTCATTATTAATACTGTCTCAATTATATTTTTCTTTAAACAGCAAAAATATTTGTTAATAATTAACTGGATAGAATAAAAGTGAAACTCAATATTATGAAAACTTCTATATTCCAAAATACACTGGGACCAGTACTTTCAGCTGTAAAGCAAACGTGTTCAATTTGACAAATCTGTCAGAAACTGCCACTTACAATGTAATGCTTTTGCCACTGTTAGCTGCTGTCAGAGCATGCAGTACAATATAACTGAAATGTATAGCACGTCATTCCACATTTGATCTATTGCTTTAGTAAGTTGATTGTGCCAGCCACCATGTTAAATTCTTAATATTAGTCAAATTTTCAAATATATTTCCTGAATAATCCCTTTCCTTTTCCCAGGGGGTTCAGAGCCTTGAGGGCTTACAGAAAGGACTACTGATGACCCCTGTGCTCTCTGTACAGCTGGGATAGTTCACTGTTAACGGTGACATTTTCAAGTCTGTGGAGAGATCTGTTTATGAAGAAAACACTGTCTCAATCCTTGAGGGATCGCAGAGGGGGGAAAGAAAAAGGACTTGAAAAAGAAGTTATAATGTGGCTTTTATGGGAGGAGATGAAAGACTTGTTTTGTTCTCTCTCTTTTTGCCTACATCAAAAATGCTGTTTACTTTGCAGAAGCAGCTACAAGCTAGACTTTAAACATTGACTGTTTTTGCTCTCTACCAGCATTCAGAATAATATTGACAGGTGGAGCAGGGACGCTCAGCACCTCTATCCTTGTGAGAGGTGAAAGGGGGACTGTAGCTCATAGGTAGGGCGTATTCTTCCCAGGGCCACATCATGCTGGCTACTTTTTTGGATATTAGGATTTACTTGGTGAATTACAAACACACACACATTGTTTTTGGTCTGCTTGTGCCCTTTGCTGCTCCTTTAAGCTATATGAAGTTGGCTTTGCAAAGTTTTGTTGAGACTCTCTCTGCTTGCATTTTATTTTGGAAATATCAGGCCTTGGCTTGCTTCCCTTTATGTTGTTGTAGGGATTTGGCAAGATCTTTGGGAGGACCATGCTGGAGACATCCCAGGAGGTTGAAACCAGAGTTGCAGCTGTCCCAGCACCCAACTGACAGGATGAAGCACCGGGCAGAGGCTAGGAGCTGTGTGTTGTATAGGTGTATTCTATTCTTAGCAGTTCTGTCTACACTGCAGCTGTGAGATGTAATGTCTAGCTAAGGTAGACGTACATGCACTAGTTGTAATTGAGTTAAAAAAAATAGCAGTGTGGCTGCAGCATCATGGACAGTGGTTCAGGCTAGCCACTTTCACAGGTACCTATGATCTCAAACAGGACTGTACACAGGCAGCTAGCCGGAGCCGCTGCCCATGCCGCCAGGACCACACTGCTATTTTTAGCACACCAGCTCAATCAAAGCTAGTGCGTGTACATCTACCTTAGCTAGGAATTACACCTCCCGGTTGCATTGCACATGTCCCCATATACTACAGGCTAGAAGAGCAACAGCTCAGGTTTCAGCATCCTTTCGTGTCACCAGACAAAGTCTTCAAGGAACCTCCCTAGCTTGGTCATGTTGTAAATATGTACTGTCAAAAGCAGGGAACCATTCACTCTGCTGCTGTAGAGAGAGCATTCAACCAACTTTATTAATCATCTGCACTACAAACCTAACACAAGCAATAGCATCTAGGGGGAGGGATAGCTCAGTGGTTTGAGCAGTGACCTGTTAACTCCAGGATTGTGAATTCAATCCCTAAGGGGCCCATTTAAGGACCTGGGGTAAAAACCTGTCTGGGGATTGGTCCTACTTTGAGCAGAGGGTTGGAATAGATGATCTCCTGAGATTCTATGATTTACTATGCACAAACTCTGACATGGCTGTAAAAAAGGTAAAGTGCTCTACTACTGAGGTTTGAAGGACACTGTATCCTCCACAAAAAGAGATGAATAAGGATCTGATCTTCAATGTAACATATTGTACAAGTAAATAAAGTAACCTTTCTGAAACTATCATTATGCTTTATAAAGCATCAGGACAGGAGATACACTGTTTCTTAAACTTTTTTATTTTACAATGAGAAAAGTATTTATGGAAACAGTTATCAAAGGGAAAAATAAAAAGATGGAGCCCAATCCCCCGTGCATTAGTCTGGTGTTAAAGTAGTGTAACTCCACTGAAATCAGCTGCAGTAACACAGAGGGGGCTTGGGCCCCTAGGATCCTATTCAGTCCCAATGACCTTTGTGGAATTCTAGCCACATACAGCACGCCTGAATTTGTCCAATAGTGTTAGTTTTATAATGAAATGTTAACTCGCTTAGTAATCCATTGTCAAAATCCCTGTCTATGCACTGTCACTGGTCTGCATTCTTTAAAGGGACGGTATTTCTTTTAGATGTGACCAAATAAGTGAAGGGCCTGACTATTTGTGCTCAGCAAAGTTCCCATGGCATTTCAAATTGGGTTATTTAGGGTTTGTAAACCCCAGCTACTATGGCAGATTCTAGTTTGGCTCAGATACCAATTTCAACAAACATACTTATCTCCTTTCTTTAGTCACCTTTAATGGGGCCTGATTTTCAGAAAGGGCTGAGCATGTGAAGCAGGTTCATGCACACTGAAAATCATCTTCTGGTGTCATAAATCAGGCAGACAAAATCTGACGTACTCAAACTTCATTTTTGAAAAGTTAGTTCCATATTTCCAGGAGGAACGATTTCATACATTGGGGTGGTTGTAGTCATTTGGCTTTTGATCTTATTTCTCCTCATGCGTCCAAGATGCACAAAAACATCCCTAGAATAGTTTATTTGTTGAAAACATGTCATGTGTTATGCTCTAACAGTAGCTATCATTCATAAGAGACTGGCTGACAGCACATTGAAAACTTTGGAAACTGCTATATTAACAGCAAGTTCTGGTTACAAAATATAGCAATATACACCTCTACCTCGATATAATGCTCTCCTTGGGAGCCAAAAAATCTTACAGCGTTATAGGTGAATTCACGTTATAGTGAACTTACTTTGATCCACTGGAGCGCGCAGCCCCCCGCCCCCCACCGGAGCAGTGCTTTACCGCGTTGTATCCAAATTCATGTTATATCAGGTAGAGGTGTACTATGCATTTCCATCCCCTCTTTTTTCATTATTTCAGACATTTAATAAAAACAGTTTATTAAGTTAGGTTTTAAGCATTTATTTCTACTGTTTTTTATTTCTCCACATGTTCACCTGGTCCAAGAAGTCTTTAGGAAGCCAATGAATATAGATGAGCTTGGCCCACAGTCTTATATTTTCATTTCATGCCCATAGCAACCAGTTGTCTGTTGGGGACCTATTTATTGCCCTTGAAAGGGGATTAATTGGATGATCTAGATAGTCATTTCAACTGTAGCTGTAAATGACAATACCACTGATGTACACTGTGGCATGTTGCCCAGGAGACTGGAGTATGCAATCCATCAGGTATCGGAATGACATGGATACACAAACACCAAAATAGTATGGTCTTGAAATGATATTGGCTGAATGGGGTGGAGAATAAAGTCTTTTCTTGTGATTTGGGTGTCAAAGGAATCTTCCAGTACCACTCTTGACCTGACAAAGGGGGGATATATTTGGTGGCCTCTAATCTCTCCAGCAACTTGTCCACTCTAGACATAGCATATGTGTCAAATGCCGATAGCATATTTATTTTCTGGAAATCAATGGAAAAATGGGTTGATCCGTTCAGGTTTGGCACAAGTACAATGAGATTCCTCCACACACTGGGATATAGACATACATCACCATGTAAGTACTGGAAATAGATGGTACCTACAAAGGAGTCTCCACGCCCTGCTAGCTGTTTCCTAACCAACGTTTGGCTGCAGTCCTGATACCTCTATCCCATTAATCTATACTGGGATTGATGTCTTAGCCAGGCCTCTTTTCCGAGCCCTGGTGTAAGCTGTTCATGGCTGCCATTACAATTGCAGTCCATGAAGGGGCAGTCACAGTGGAAATGACCATGCTGTCCACAAACAAAACAGCTTCCCATCAAGGTATTGCCCTCATCCCCTTGCTCATCAAAGGGAAGATGGATGCCCATGGAGGGTCCTCATTTGGGATAAGGCTTTTCCATGGCTTTATAGTCTACATGATGTTAGATCTCCAGGATCTGCAATAGCTGTGGGTTGTCCATGGATTTGGGTAAGATATATAGTTTTCCAGAGGCCACCCTCTTCATCTGGCCCACATGTCTGCAGGAAGCAATCCTCTGAGATAGATGGCTTCAGGCCTCAAAGATTCAGTGACTGCCTTATAATTCTCCATCGGGCTCACCACATCAGCTGGTATCTTGGGTCTAGGTCGCAACAACCATTCTGGTCCCGCTGCCAGGAGGATCTGCGTGAACTGCTCCAGTACAATCTTTTCAGCCACCTAGTTGGAGTTAGAGTCATCAACATTTCAGAAGGGTCTGGGCCATTGCTCAAGGTCAGGTCCTCAGTGGGTCTTTCTCCCAGCAAAAGCACTCTTGGGTTTTGGCTGTGATGTCAAAGATGTTAAGATGGCCACCTTGACCCATGGCCATGGCATCAAGACCATGGGTATGGGGCTTTTGCCGGCTCCATCAGACAGTGTGCCAACAAAAAGTGCCATAATTAGACATTTTAGCACCCCAGGATGAGCAAGCATATTTGCCTCTCTACTAGAGCCCAGCATGGGAATATTTTTTAATCCTGCCCTCCCACCCCAGGAGACAGAAATGAGATTAAAAGAATAGTCCTCCCACACCACAAACAACATGAATGCCCTGGGCAGCAGCCACGGCTCTCTGGCTGCCTAGTTCTGAATGCAGTGCCACCACCGGGGGCAGCAGTGAAGAAATAAGGGTGGGCCATGCCACCCTTATTTGTATGCTGCCTTCAGAGCTGGATGGTTGGAGAGTGGTGACTACTGTATGGCTGCTCGGCTCTTCAGGCAGCGCCGCCACCAGCAGCAGCACGGAAGTAAGAGTGACAGGGTATGGTATTGCAGTCCCTACTTCTGCGCTGCTGCTGGAGGCTGCACTGCCTTCAGAGCTGGGCGGCTGGATAGCAGTGGCCGCTGGCCACTGAGTTCTAATGGAAGGAAGAAGAGAGTGGGATCCATTAGCCTTCTACTGTCAGCTCCCGGTCTCCCCTGGGCCAGGAGTCTCTGTCCACCAAGTCCCTCTGCAGGAGATGCTGGGAGAGAGGAGCTAGAGCTAGATTCTTAATTCTCACTGCCCCCAAGGGAGCCTGGAGCAAAGGGATGTGGGCAGGGCCCTCCATGAGGACTTGCTGCCCCAGCTGCTTCAGGGTGACAAGAAGGGATCCAAGGCTAGGCCCAAACCTGGCAGGAGCAGGGGCTGGAGCATGGTATCCTGGAAGGCCCAGGCTCCTACTTAGGCAGGAAAAGAAGAACGTGACTGAAACCTATCTCATTCCCTGATCTGACTCTGCCTCCCCCAGGGGAACATTCCTAGCCCACAGCCCCTGCAGATCCTACTATCTGTCAGAGCCAGCCCACTTACACCTAAAGTCAGGAAGCTGGGGTCAGAGGTCACTTACATCAAATTCAGGGAGGGCGATGGTGAATTGGAGCAGGGCTGTACTGCTCCTTATGGCCCTGGCTTTCTCCTGGGACACTCTGGTCCTGTTCCAGAAGTTGACATGCTGTGGGGGAAGGAGGCAGGTCAGCGTCAATGGGCAGGTACACATGCTGTGCAAATGAGCCCCTCCCCATCCCTGAGGGGCTAAGACTTCGTGTTGTCACTGGCTCTTTCCTAGAGAAACAGGAGGATCTCCAGGGAATCAGCCCATATCTCCTAAGGGCACTGAGATAACTGGGGGGGATTGTCCTCACAGTCACTCCCTTCATCCCACCAAGCACTTTAGAGCTGGGGATGGGCAAGGGGTGTGTCTCCTTCCTGATGAGCTGTTCATGAATCAGGAGTTCAGAGAGGATGGGACCTGCCCCAACACTGAACATTGTCCCAGTCTGGAGAGACAATGGCAAGTTGTGACCTGCAGGATACAAGCATTGTCCTAGGTGCAACAATCCCTTTCTAAAGCTCCACGATCACTGAATCTTGTTGATTTCAGACCAATTCTCCAATTTGTCAAGGGCATTTTGAATTCTAATCCTGTGCTCCAAAGTGCTTGGTGTCATCTGCAAATTTTATAAATGTACTCTCCACGCTATTATCGAAATTATTACTAAAAATATCAAATAGTGCTGGACCCAGACTGACCCCTGCAGAATCCCACTAGATACGCTCTTTCATTTTGACAGCCAAACATTGGTACCTACTCTTGGAGTATGGTCTTTCAACCTGTTGTGCACCCACATTATAGTAATTTCATCTAGGCCACATTTCCCCAGTTTGCTTATGAGATTGTCATATGGGACTGTGTCAAAAGCCTTATTAACACCAAGATATATCATGTCTATTGGTTCCCCACATCCACTAGGCCAGTGACTCTGACAAAGAAGGAAATGGGGTTGGTTTGGAATGATTTCGTCTTGACAAATCCATGCTTACTAGTCCTTATAACCCTACGTGCTTATAAACTGATTGTTTAATAATTTGTTCCAGTATCTGTCCAGATATCAAAGTGAGGCTGACTAGTCTGTATGTCCCCGGGTTCTCTTTGTTCCCCTTTTTAAATATAGATACTATCTTGTTAATGGATGTGAAGATATTCTTCTTCTAGGATCTCAGAAGAGAACTGCTGTATAGCACCTGGTTTGTTAAGGCAACAAATGCTGAGCCAGGAACCAACGGTTAAAATTTGTCCCCAACCATTTCTTGTTTCTCTAGACAAGACATTTTAGCAAAGTTTAGAATGCCTTGGCACTCAACACCTTGAAACAACCCTTTCTCCTCCACAAAGTGCTTTATGCCCATTATCTCACCCAGACTCACTACTGCCAGGAGTTAGAGAAGTGTCCCTCTTCCCATTGGACAGATTGGGACCCTGAGGTACACAGAGAAGGGAGATGACCTACACAGCAAGGCGATGGCAGAGCCAGAGAGAAAAGCCAACTGTTCTCACTCCTGCTCTAACCAACAGACAACAAACCCTGCAGAGCTGCAGATAGAGTTGAGGAATTGAGATAGTGGGAAATTTTTCATCAAAACAGTTTTCTGTTTGAAAATCCATTAAGATTAAATAAATATGTTTCTTGAAATCATAAATCGATTTGGATGAAAATTCTTTGCAAATTTTTTTTTTTGCAAAACAAAAGCATCTCCTATTTGTCACATACTGTTAAATTGTCTCATTGCACACAAAGAACAGACACTTTGATCAAGAAAACTAGGTAAAATGCTTCAGTCTGGGCTTAATAGTTGCTCCTCGTAAAGATTTTAAAATAATAAAATAGAATTAAATAAAATAATAGAATAATAGAATATTTCTGCTATTATATAGCAGAACCCAATTTATCAAATCTAATTGGGACCGGGGTCAGATCGGATAATACAAAATTTAGATAATCCGAAGAATGGGAAAGTGAGAGGCTGCAACACCATCTAACAGCCACAGGAGAAATCAGATGCTTCTGGACCTGTGTGTGCTGGTTGTTCAATATGGTGAGCTGGATAATGGAGGGTTGGATAAATGGGGTCCTACTGCATTATGTCACAATTTTCCATGACTCAACATGACAGAACACCTCATATTATACACTGCTACTAGTGACGCTCTTGAATGTATCTTCACAAATCCCCAACCTTCACCCACCATGAAGCAGTATGAGAGGATTGTTCTAATTGACAGAGGGAGAAACTAAGGCTGAGAAAGGTGAAAGGACTTGTCTTACATCATACAGCCAGTCAGTGGCAAAGCTGGGAATAGGACCCAGGAGTCCTGACTTTCAAACTGCCTGTCCTGCATGGCCGTTGTCAGGGTCTCTCTGTGAGGTCACCACCTCCCGTACTCTTTTGACCAATAAGCTGAGGTCCTGCAAAAGGCCCTTGTGATGTCACTGCCACACTCATCCTGCCCTGCAGGGCTCATGTCCTGCCCCTAGCCAGCCCCTTTGGATGTTTGAGCTGCTCCCCCTGTATCACCCCACTCATTCATTGTTAGTTCTGGGGATCAAGCAGGCTACACATGAAAACATTAGAAACTGCTTAATGTGACATACTCAGTTTTTCAGAGATTTGTAGACTTTAAGGCCAGAGGAGACCGTTAGCTCATCTAATCTGACTCTCTGCATAACTCAGGCCTCCTGTATAGCACAGGAACTAGTTTTTGAGCAAAGCACACTCCAGAAAAGCATTTACTCTTCATTGGAAAACATCAGGAGATGGAGAAACCACTACTTCCCTTGGTAGTTTGGAGGATGCAGTGAGGGGAAGGGAATTGACCCCCTGGCCACACTTGTGAGTCTGCATCATAATAATATGCACAATGGAACTGCACTAAGGTGGTACAAGCAACCTTAATTCTGGTGTTTCCTAACATTTAAAGGCCTGGTCTACAAACTGTTCTTTGTACATATGCATCTATTTTGGGTAGGGATGCATTTATTTATTTATTTTTACCTAAATAGTTGTCCCGACACAACTTCTAGTGTGGACACATTTATGTCTTTATAGAAGTGCCTTACACGGATATAGCTTATTCCCATAGCTGCACTGGAATAGCTAAACTGATATCAAACACCGTTACACTGACATGACAGTATGCCTGTTAGGGGGATTGTACCCCTTTAACTATACTTGTAGAGCTCAAGCAGTACAACTCTCTATTGGAAACAAGCCCCTGCTCACCAACACTCATGCACCTTTATGTTGAATTAAAACAAAAAAGTCAAGCTCTTGTTAAGAAGGAAGAGAAATTGGCTCCCCTCAGGAAAAATGACACTCAGATACTTGGCCTTCAGATACTATGGTGATGGGGACCAACTGAAAACCTAGATAAATAGCTCCTGTATTCCATGCTGAGTAATGAATGTCAGTGCAGAGGTGTCATGGGATTGCTGGTCTCTTTAAGGGGAGTTTGGGCCCAGGCTACTTATGGGAAGCTAATTTAAAAGGAAAGAGCCCATATAGGCAGTTGATTGTCTGTCAAGCACCTGGACCTGATCAAAGGCCATCAGGAAGGACTCAGTTGCAAGGAGGTGCTCTTGCTGCTGCAGGAGAAGGAGAGTTATACCCCGTTAAACACTCTAAGCTGTCACGTAAAATGATGGAGTCGAAAGGGGCCCACTTTAGCCCCCAGCTCAGCCTCAGCATTACGACTCTGAGGGGCAGGAAGCTGAGGGTCCTCATCAGTAAGTGAAATCATCAGAAGATCTGATAATGAAATGAACATAGCATGGATGGATTAGCTTTGACTGTAATGCTAGCATTAAGATGCATCATTCATAAGCACAATCATCAGAAATGTATTCATTTCAAAGAACTTTGTATAACCTACTGAGCTGCATTCACTATAGTTTGTTTATGTTGCTTTCCAGAGTTGAAGGGCACTTTTCCTCTTCTCCTTATAGCCCAAATTTAAAAGCCCAAAGCCAAATTTTTAAAAAAGCTGCAATCCTGGCTGCTGTAGCCTATTGGTCATCCTTGGAACGATTCGTTCCCTAGAGATATACTGATCATTTTTCAGCTACAACCACTATTCATTCATTTTCTCTGGAGACACCTTGGTTCACTTTCAGCCTTCCAAGTACACATGTGAGATTCCTTTTCAAAGAGGCATGTGTCAGTGAAATTCTTCTGCTGGGTTTTCTCCTATTAATTGCAAACAGGGAACTAGTTCTCTTTTTTCAAACAAAGCCACAATTTTTAAAATCTTCCCTGAGCGTAGCCGTGGTTATAGACCCATATAGTGCATAAACTGTGATCATGATAATGTGACGCTTTCATCTTAGCTTGAAGTAGCATCTGTCCATTATGATGTCTTGGAAATCTTGATTGATAAAGGATCTAGATCTCTTTTTAATTACCGTATAATGTACCGGTACTTGGCAAAGGGTAAGGTTTTGCATCAGGAAATAGATCAGGATATAATTCCTGCAGCTAATGCAGAGAAGGGTGTAGAATTCAAACTTGTATGTGCCTACACCAGGGGTCGGCAACCTTTCAGAAGTGGTGTGCCGAGTCTTCATTTATTCACTCTAAGTTAAGGTTTCGCGTGCCAGTAATACATTTTAACATTTTTAGAAGGTCTCTTTCTATAAGTCTATAATATATAACTAAACTATTGTTGTCTGTAAAGTAAATAAGGTTTTTAAAATGTTTAAGAAGCTTCACTTAAAATTAAATTAAAATGCAGAGCCCCCCAGACTGGTAGCCAGGACCCGGGCAGCGTGAGTGCCGCTGAAAATCAGCTTGTGTGCCGCCTTCGGCACGCGTGCCATAGGTTGCCTACCCCTGGCCTACACCTTTCAACATTAGAGAAAACATAGATTTTATAAACTGAGATATTTACTATTTTTATGAGAAATAGGGAAGGGTTTTACTGCTTTTTTGTGTGTAAAAGAAGGCTTGTTGGCTCTGTGTATTTGGGACTGAAAGGAATTCACCTACATTCATTTATTTAATAAATTCCCACTTCCTAAAACAAAAGGAAAGAGAATTTGGTAATTATAGTCTGATTTATGTTTTTCTACTAAGTGGGCCAAATTCATTGTTGAATCCTCACTAAAGACAGTGGAATTACGCCAGTTGCTAGTTCAGCCACATTTCTCTGACAAAGTGAAGTTTAAAATGTCTACAAATTCTGGTTTTGCTATCTGGACTTGTGCCAGTCAAATGAACCATACGTTATATCAATAGCCTTGAGTAATGCTGAACATGTCCTGAGAAATGTCATCACAATCTAGATATGGTTCTTTCTTTTTCCATCTTTCAGATGTTTTGAAAACTATGTCATGACTTTTTTTTTCTGGATGTCTGTGTAATCAAATAGCATTTTAGGTACTATATAAACATTTATTTAGTGTAACAATTCTAGCAAAAGAACTTGCAAACTCTTAATTGCTAAGACATGTAAGGAAGTGTTGTAGTGTGATAATTTCATACATTTAATTCATTTGCTAGATAAGATTTAAAGTTGAGTATTTTCAGGAT
This sequence comes from Mauremys reevesii, assembly GCF_016161935.1. Classification (NCBI taxonomy): domain Eukaryota; kingdom Metazoa; phylum Chordata; order Testudines; family Geoemydidae; genus Mauremys; species Mauremys reevesii. The sequence continues at coordinate 24,836,834 of NC_052623.1, read as the reverse complement.
CATAAGGATAATGTTTGCTCTGGAGTGCATTAGTGTGATTTTAAAATGTCTCTAAAGATTAGCCGGGAATGGATGGTTCTGAGGATTAGTAATGAGATATAGTTTAACTCCTAGATTTCTGTTTAATATCTACCCCATGTCTCTAGATTCCAAAAGTTATCATTTGACATATTTTCATTGGTAAGAGCTCTGATCCAAATGTACAAAAGAAAAAAAAATGGAAAGGTGGCACTAATTGGTATCATCCAACTAGTCTCAGCAGAGAGGACAAGGATTGAAATGGCATAGAGATTAAGCTATCCTTTACTCTCAAGAGGTGATCTCTCCTAGTTGGGGTTAAGACATATGGATTGCTGTGGTCTAGTTGGTATTATCATTGTATCTTTTATGTAAACACATAGAGGACATCAGTGCCCGGGGGTGGTGCGAGGAGGAGGTATTAAATGCCCTATTTGTTGAGGAACATCATGCCTTCAATTAGAATTGTCATGAAAGATACCGGGTGTACAGGAGTACTTTGAGGAACGTTTGGGACCATCCAACCTGTTTGGTTAGAGTTGTTGAGTAAGGATGTCAGCTACTTGTGAATCTTACAAAAACTCTCAGGTTTAAGGATATTTGGGTAGCTACAGTCTACCTAACAATCATTCCTCCTGTAGTTTCAATTGGGGACAGAATCCCTCTGTGTTTCTTATCTTAAACCATTGCGCAGCATTGTTGTGCACTGTCATGGCCCTAAATCTATCTATTACATGGATGAATGCAAGACTGTAGTCTCTGGAGCTGCCTATCAAGAGAGTTCACCAGCACTAAAACCATTTTAAATAAACCTATTTAAAAATATGAGAGAACTAGAAAGGGGTTTGTGTGCGTGGCAGTTCCTACTAAGAAAACAATTCTTAGGCAAATTGCCAATTTGATTAATTTTGCTAGGGTCCAGCTGCCTCTGGAATTGGAGCTGTGTAGTAACAAGTCATGCCAGAGTCCAAGCAAAACCAAGACCCTACCTGACCTTGCTGATCTCACATCTCCCATTGGCTTTAATAACAGTTGCGGGCATGCAGCACCTCTGCAAATCTGACTAGAAATCAGCTGTGCTCAGAATGAGAATGGGGGAGTTATGAGTCACTGAAGAGTAGTGCCAAGTCTATCTGTATGGGAGAAGGCACTCTATGAGTTTATACAGAGACCAAAACCTCTCTCCCAGAGTCACGATTTGTTTAGCCTTTGCTGCCAGGATGCAAATGATGTTCTCCTGCATTAGTTACATGTCAAGAGAAGATAAAAGAGGGATTTGCTTCTCAATATGCTAACGCAGTTGTGGTGTCTGGGTTACTCTGAAACTAGGATCGAACTACCAAAGGCCCACTCTGCACAATCTGCTCTGGGGACAATATTGTTTCTTCCTGAGGTCATTGACCTTAGCAGGAGGCAGGGTCATTGCTGCAGGCTGACCCAGACTCCAGACTGGGAACTGCTTGATGAATGATATTATGACCATGCTCCTCCATCCTTGCTCCCCTACATTGTCCTCCAGCACCACACGATCTCCCGCACCTCCCTGTCTGGAATTTACTACTTGACAGCCCTTTGCACAGACTAAATGGTATTCCAGCCACAAACATCCATTTACCCTTCACAAAGCTCCTCCCACAAAGTTAGCTCCCAGATCCTCTCACTCCCTCAACAGATTCCTAGTTCCCAGTTATGCTCCCTTTCTGCAATACCCCAAACAAGCTATCTGCCATGGTGCCCACGATTAAGACACCAACACCACCTGTCCTCACTGATTCTTCGGCCCAACATACACCCACACCATCCCCATGAAGTTCCTGGTTCCTCACTCCCTGTGAGAGGTTAGTCACTCTCCAAAACCTCCTCTCCCTAAATTTAGCAGTGCTCTCCCAACACTCCATCCTCTCAGACAGTGTCCAGTGCTGAGTGGCAGGGGCTGTCTGCTGCCTTCTTGTACCTCTGAACAGATAATCCTGGTGATCTGTGGCTTTCCCACGGGGCTCTGTGTGCCAGCATGCGAGAGATCTGCGTCTGTCCATCAGAGTCTTTCAAGCTCTATAACTGTTGTACCCAAGATCCCACTGGTGGTATGTTTGGCAGAGAGAAGTTTTTAACTTTTCTAAACTGATCTTTGTTAACAAGTGTAGTGGAGGTTTTAATTTTGGAAGGACGTGCATAGTATAGAGGCCAATTTTCATAGAGAAAATCAATTACCAAGGACTAAAGGATATAATTAATAATAAAAAAATAATTAGTGACACCTGCTATTTGTCACAATTTTTTTCTCTCCAATGACCTTGTAATAAATCATTATTTAAAACTCATATCCAGTGTGAATCAACCACTAGAAGGTGATGTAGTCACATCACTTGAATGCCTCAGGCTAGAACAGGATGAAATTGGTGTGGGAAGATGTTTGCAATGACACCAATTCCTATCCTGCACTTTACCATCTACCGGGACCTGCATTTTCTCTGTGAACTTCAAGAAACTGCCATGGCAGCCATCTTTGGCTATATTGGTGTGTTGTCAGGAGACAGAAGAGAAGGATCAAAAAATAAGTTAGTAAAAAATAATATAGGGGCACATGGGCAAGAAAAAACAGCACAGGAGGATGAGACGTTTCCAGGGCATCATCCATCTTGATAAATACTCACTCTAGACACTTTTGACTGTGAGGATATAGCCAAGACTGCTGAGATCCAGTCAGGTAGAGCAGTAACCCAAGGTAGTAACACTCTGATAACACCTCTGGAATTTGGGACCAAACATTGGCATGTTACTACTACAGACTAGAAATGAGTCGTACGGATGGGATTTTCAAAAGTTCTCCATGTCGGCCAAACTCTGCTCCCATTGAAGGTCACGTTCATATAACTCCCAGTGCTTTCGAAAATTGCACCCTAAAATGTTGAAATCATCCTGTGAGTAGAACTTCTGAGCAGTCCCATATGTGGATTTCCTCTGAACAAAAGCCCTGATGTCTCACCGTTCGAGCCATTGGGTCACAATTGGGTACATGAATGGGATAATATGGTATCCCACTATGTCTTCAAAAGTGTGACATAGTGCATTTGCCTAGCATTCACGCCCATTATTGAAGGACTGTATATTCGTAACATCCATATTATAGAACAGAAGGACAAATGACTAGCTGTATTTTACATACAGCACTGCTTTGACTTGTGCATGTTAATTAATAGAAAAATACCATTATAATCTACCCAATCCACTTAGCACAATCAAAATGGCTTTGAAGGGCTTTGATGCATGTAGTCATAAACAAATGAAACAACAGTAAATGCCCAATTAACACAAATAAAAATAGATTGCAGGATTTTGTGTCACTCCATTGTAAACAAACAAGGAAGAGAGAACAAATCCCCCTTCATGGCATGCTTTACATCGAACAAGAAGCAAAACTCATTTAAAGCTGTTGTAGATTTTAAATTATTCATTTAATCCCCCAGAGGTCATTAAAAATCCTCTTTCAACCTACCACAGTGGAGAACATTTCTTGTTCTTGGGCTGGGGAAGCTTAATCCCAAAGGAACATAAAAACTGAAAAAGACAGAGCAAGCAGAACAGATATGAGGACATTTGAATTCTTGTGGATTTCAATATCTACGTTGGCATGAGTAGGGGTAGTGGCGCATATGGTTTTCTGGGAGTCATGCACTGCCTAGGTGGTAAAAGAGCTCTCCAACAGGGCTATATTCTGGGCTTCATCTCAGAGCCTGTGGACTAAGCATTTGTTCGTGCAAGGGGGTACCTGAAGGTGTCTGGGGCATGGAGTATGTTCAGCAGCCTTATGATGGTGCTGTGCTTCCCTGCATAGCCACAATACAAGCTCTGCAAGAACATACCATAGGAGCGTTTTCACTTAAGCATTACACCAGCAATGTAGACCTGCCCTTGGATTCTGGGGAATAACAGTCAGTTGTTTCAAGATGCTACGGGGTGTATATAAAACTCCAACTAGTCTACGACCACTTGTCTATTTGGAGATAGTACATTTATTCAGGTAACATACATACCCATCAATTCTTAGTTCACCTCTTCACTGTAAGGTATCTTGCTATATACTGCTGGGCTCTTACCAGCCCAGGAACAAACCAGCGCCATACCCAAATCTGTTCAAGCCCTTCCCTCAGATTTATTAACACAATACAACATGGGAGACAGTCCCCAGAGGCCTGTCTCTTGCTTCTCAGCCACCAGAAAGGGGGATGCACCATTCCATTGAATCACCGTCTGGATCATGTGACAGGCAAGTGGCCCTTAGCCCTTTCCTGGCTGTTTTACCCTGTCAAAACTAAGTAGGGGCCCCTTACATGTTGGTGTTGGTAGAGATAAGAACACAAAGAGTCTTGCCTTCTCTATGTGTGGCCTGAGTGAGAGCCAGCCAAAATTACAGCCCATGTGCTCCTTCTGTAGCCTCTGGGGTGCAATCTACCCTCTCACAACCCCTTTGGGGTAGATTGCACTCCAGCAGGTACAGGAGGAGCACATGGGCTGTAATTTTGGCTGGAACCGGGCTATGGCTACCCGCTCTGCTCTGCCCTGCAAAGCAGGACTGGCTTGTTGCTGGGATAAGGGGATGGAGAGATGCTGCAATCCTGAAGGGGTATAGGAAGAGCACACCAGGATGCTTGGAGAGTATTCTGATAACATAAAGCAGAAGCTTTAAGCTCCCCTCAAGGTGGTGTGGCTCTATAGCTCCTGTCACCATATACACTATCCAGACTCAAGCCCAGGGATCGGCAACCTTTGGCATGCAGCCCGTCAAGGAAATCCGCTGGTGGGCCTGGACGGTTTGTTTACCCGCAGCATCCACAAGTTCAGCTGATTGCAGCTTCCACTGGCCGCGGTTTGCCATTCCAGGCCAATGGGGGCTGCGGGATGCAGCGGCCAGCACATCCCTTAGTCTGCGCCGCTTCTCGCAGCCCCCATTGGCCTGGAACCGCGGCCAGTGGGAGCTGCAATCAGCTGAACCTGCGGACGCTGCAGGTAAACAAACCATCCCGGCCCGCCAGCAGATTTCCCTGATGGGCTGCGTGCCAAAGGTTGCCAATCCCTGCTCTAGCCCAATGTCTACATCTCAGCCTGAGAAAAATCTGTAGTGAGCATTTGCCAGCCTAGAGACAAAATCTAGTCTCCTGCTCTTTACTAGGTTGACCAAGGACAATAGAAAAACCAGTGGTAGTTTTCTGAGCAAGTCTATTAGAAACAAACAAAGTGTTGCTCCTATTTGTATTACGTTTTCTTACTCAGGCCCTGGGTCTGTAACTGGCTCTGCGTGGAGCCTCAATGGTGTCCGCAAAGGTCTGTGAGGAGCTAGTTGCAGGATAAGATTTTAAGGGCCTTGTCTTCATTAGGAAGAATGGTGTGTACTTGCCTTGTGCTAGTTAATAGGTGGTAAGTAGCACAAGGTAAAAGCCTAGAGAAACCCCTTTGGTGGTGTCAATATGGGGAGGATATGTAGTTCTGGTTTTGGGAACTCTGTACCTGCACACTTGCCAAGGGTGAGTGAGTGACTCTGCCGGATGGTCTGGAATCATCCAGAAATTGGATGTGTCAGACACTAGGTATACTCATTAGCTGTTTGAAACTACAGGGTGATTTTCATTGTGAGCAAGCAGCCTGGCAGAGCATGCTCAGAGTCATTCTGAGCATGGAACCAGTGGGAGCTCAAGGGGAGGGGCAAGAGTTTATAAGTTGAAGGAGAAGAAAACAGATTGGAGGACTCACTGGTGGACCAAGACATGGACTGTAAGGATTGGGTTTCCAGGACTTTCCCATTTTGTTGGGTTGGACTGCAGGTTCCCTTACCCCACTAGAGAAAAGGACTAGAATTTGCTGCAGATGGAAACTGCAAAGATTCAAGGGAAATTTGAAGGAGACTGTGGGACTATCTCTTGTTTCCCAACTTCAAGGAGCTGTCATGCAAACAGAGGGGTTGGACACCATTGCACAGACACTGAGCAGGGTAAATCCACTGAAAGAAGAGCCTGAGGAAAGTGTATGTAGGTGTGTGACCGTAATTACAATTTGCCTTACACCCAGGGTAGCAACAAGTACTAAAACATGTGGAAAAGTCTCTGAAAGTGTTATCTTTTAAAGTTGTTAGACAATACTCACAGGTGCATAACAAAATTATAGGTAAATTTATGCATTTTTATATGGCTATATATTTAGTAAACATTTTTTCTCTAGAGATTGTCACTTGTGCTCTCAGAGATTTAACTCTTTATATATACAGCAAAATTGCTGTCCCAACACCCCCAGCTCCCGGCTGGCTGTGGCACTGTAGCATCTTTGGCTTCAGTTTTCCCCACCTTCTTTTGGCCTATCCCAGCCATACAAGTCTCCTGGCCTTCTGGCCGGAGCACTTTAGAGCCCTGCCCCTTCTGGGGCCACAGGATCTTTTATAAAGCCCAACAAAAAAAAGTATATGACCCAAACCTTCAGCCCAGTGCTTTCTCTGTTGCTGCTGCTCCCTGGTTTGATCACACCTCCAATCCAGGTGCTGGCATGTGCCTCCCCTTACTCAGGGTTTTCCAGCAGGTTTCAGCTCATCAGGTCCCCTGCCTCAGTCAGGCTTCCAGCTTGCCCCAGGAGAAGCCTATCTGGTTCCCTTTCTCTCTCTTATCTTTCTGTTCTGGCTCCTTCCCAGAGAAAGGGCAGTTCCTACCTGATCTCCTCTCTCCATCTGGGTTCACCCAACTCTTGGTTGAGACAAATACTACTCTCCCTGCAGTGGCTCGAGGGCATGTGTACCCACCTCAGGACAGACTATTAACCAGAGCATAAACCCCAACTTGGTTGTGAGTTCTGTACTTTCACCAACCAGTTATCCAGTGTAACCTCAGGCACTATAACAACCTTAACATGGAACCACAGACATTCCCTGTGGTAGGCCTAACTTTGTGATAGATGATTCCTCTCCACAAAGCATCACAATAATATTCAGGTTACTCCCAGTCCCAAACGACCGGTCACTTACCACCCGTCAATTGCACTTTAAGTCGCACACCAAAGACAACTCTTGTAGCCAATCCTATAATAAACTATCTAAAGATTTACTAGGAAACAAGAAAGTTATTCAGAAAATTAAAGTAGGAGAACATATACACACAAATAAATTACAATCTTAAGTTTCAAAGGGTAATAGAAGCTTCTATAATAAGCAAGTTCTACATGCACTTTAGGGGTCACCAGGACTAAGCACTGGGGTTCTCTTGCTTATGCCTAGAAACCTTGCCCTTCTCAGAGTCCAAACAACATAGAGATATAGGCTGTGTCTAAACTAGCACTTTTGTCAGTATAATGTATGTCACTCAGGGGTGTGAAAAAAACCACCCTCCCGAGCGACATAAGTTACACTGACAGAAGCGCTAGTGTGGACACCGCTATGTTGGTGGGAGATGCTCTCCAACCAACATAGCTACCACTTCTTGCTGGGAATGGTTTAATTATGTTGACAGGACTGCTCTCTCCCGTCAGCACTGAGCGGCTACATGGGAGATCTTACAGTGGCGCAGCTGCAACAGTACAGTTCTCTAGTGTAGACATGGCCACAGTTCCTTCTTCTTAGGGCCCTTCTCCCTTCTGCTCTGAGCTGCAAACACCTTCTGCTGAAGACCAGCATTTCATACGTGCTGCCTGTGAAAACAGCATTGAAAATAGAAGGGCCATTGTCTAGAAAGTGTAATTATGATTTAAGTGGATTAAATGTCTCTTTCCTGTCTGGGGATTTACATGGTTACAGAGCAAATGCTCGAATATTACCGTACAATATGGTATACAGGTGTTATAAGTGAGATTAATGCAGGCAGCAACCTACCAGCATTCCATAAATGCTAAACACTAAACAGATTCTGATCATTCTAAAACCTATTTTAACAAGACTAACACACAGGTGTGCCAGATGAATTCCAGCTATGTATTTGTCAGTATTCCACTGAGGCATGGGGTGCTTGGCATCACAGGCCTTTATTTCTAATTAGTTCTGGCCCACCGAGGCTAGTAAACTGGTCTCTCAGGCTCCTATTAATGCTTTCACAATCTGTGTGAGGTAAGCACCCGATCACTATATGCAATAGAACCTCAGAGTTACAAACAGCAGAGTTACGAACTGATGGGTCAACCACACACCTCATTTAGAACTGGAATTATGCAATCAGGCAGCAGCAGAGATAAAAAATACACAAATAAATAAATAAATAAAATATAAAAAAGCAAATATAGAAATACAGTACAGTACAGTGTTAAATGTAAAGTACTAAAAGAATAAAGAGAATTTAAAAAAAAAAGATTTGACAAGGTAAGGAAACTGTTTCTGTGCTTGTATCGTTTTAATTAAGATGGTTACATGCAACATTTTCCTTCTGCATTTTAAATTTTCAAAGCTGTGTTAAATCAATGTTCAGTTGTAAACTTTTGAAAGAACAAGCATAACGTTTTGTTCAGAGTTCTGAACATTTCAGAGTTCTGAATAACCTCCATTCCTGAGGTGTTCGTAACTCTGAGGTTCTACTGTATATATATGTTCTAAAAAAAATCTAAACTCTGCTCTGTACCACTGCAGCTGAGGTACAGAAAAGAGGAAAATATTATACTTAACATTTGACTGGTGCTTTCCCCATGCCTGTTACATTAACAGGTTGAGGTAAAGACTATGGAGGAGGTGTGGGTGTACCTTGACCTGCTGACTTGTGTTAAAACTGCAATCTGTCTCATCATCACTAGGATTTTACCTAAGGTTATGTGCCAAATTAAGTGCAAGAATGTAATAAGAAAAGCCAAAAAGGAGTTTGAAGAACGGCTAGCCAAAAACTCCGAAGGTAATAACAAAATGTTTTTTAAGTACATCAGAAGCAAAAAGTCTGCTAAACAACCAGTGGGGCCCCTTGATGATCAAGATACAAAAGGAGCGCTTAAAGACGATAAAGTCATTGCAGAGAAAGTAAATGGATTCTTTGTTTCAGTTTTCATTTCTGAGGATGTTAGGGAGATTCCCAAACCTGAGCTGGCTTTTGTAGGTGACAAATCTGAGGAACTGTCACAGACTGAAGTGTCACTAGAGGAGGTTTTGGAATTAATTAATAAACTTAATATTAACAAGTCACCGGGACCAGATGGCATTCACCCAAGAGTTCTGAAAGAACTCAGATATGAAGCTGCAGAACTATTAACTAAGGTTTGTAACCTGTCCTTTAAATCGGCTTCGGTACCCAATGACTGGAAGTTAGCTAATGTAACACCAATATTTAAAAAGGGCTCTAGAGATGATCCTGGCAATTACAGACCGGTAAGTCTAACATCGGTACCGGGCAAATTAGTCGAAACAATAGTTAAGAATAAAATTGTCAGACACATAGAAAAACATAAACTGTTGAGCCATAGTCAACATGGTTTCTGTAAAGGGAAATTGTGTCTTACTAATCTATTAGAGTTCTTTGAAGGGGTCAACAAACATGTGGACAAGGGGGATCCAGTGGACATAGTGTACTTAGATTTCCAGAAAGCCTTTGACAAGGTTCCTCACCAAAGGCTCTTATGTAAATTAAGCTGTCATGGGATAAAAGGGAAGGTCCTTTCATGGATTGAGAACTGGTTAAAGGACAGGGAACAAAGGGTAGGAATGAATGGTAAATTCTCAGAATGGAGAGGGGTAACTAGTGGTGTTCTCCAAGGGTCAGTCCTCGGACCAATCCTATTCAACTTATTCATAAATGATCTGGAGAAAGGGGTAAACAGTGAGGTGGCAAAGTTTGCAGATGATACTAAACTGCTCAAGATAGTTAAGATCAAAGCAGACTGTGAAGAACCTCAAAAAGATCTCACAAAACTAAGTGATTGGGCAACAAAATGGCAAATGAAATTTAATGTGGATAAATGTAAAGTAATGCACATTGGAAAAAATAACCCCAACTATACATACAGTATGATGGGGGCTAATTTAGCTACAACAAGTCAGCAAAAAGATCTTGGAGTCATCATGGATAGTCAAAAAAGCAAACAGGATGTTAGGAATCATTAAAAAGGGGATAGAGAATAAGACTGAGAATATATTATTGCCCTTATATAAATCGATGATACGCCCACATCTTGAATACTGCGTACAGATGTGGTCTCCTCATCTCAAAAAAGATATATCGGCACTAGAAAAGGTTCAGAAAAGGGCAACTAAAATTATTAGGGGGTTGGAACGGGTCCCATATGAGGAGAGATTAAAGAGGCTAGGACTCTTCAGCTTGGAAAAGAGGAGACTAAGGGGGGATATGATAGAGGTATATAAAATCATGAGTGATGTGGAGAACGTGGATAAGGAAAAGTTATTTACTTATTCCCATAATACAAGAACTAGGGGTCACCAAATGAAATTAATAGGCAGCAGGTTTAAAACAAATACAAGAAAGTTCTTCTTCACACAGTGCACAGTCAACTTGTGGAACTCCTTACCTGAGGAGGTTGTGAAGGCTAGGACTATAACAGCATTTAAAAGAGAACTGGATAAATTAATGGTGGTTAAATCCATTAATGGCTATTAGCCAGGATGGGTAAGGAATAGTGTCCCTAGCATGTGTTTGTCAGAGGATGGAGATGGATGGCAGGAGAGAGATCACTTGATCATTGCCTGTTAGGTCCACTATCTCTGGGGCACCTGGCATTGGCCACTGTCGGTAGACAGATACTGGGCTAGATGGACCTTTGGTCTGACCCGGGGTACAGCTGTTCTTATGTTCTTATGTTGCTAACATGAGGCAAGAAAGCACCTTTTTTCTAGTAAAGATGGACCCCAGGAGTATTCTTTCTTGTACTGCACAATTGCATATGCTGAAGTAAGACATTGACTCAGGTAAAGGGCTAAAGGAAGTGGATTATCTTGCTGCCTGTGAAAACAGCATTGAAAATAGAGGGGCCATTGTTTAGAAAGTTTAATTATGATTTAAGTGGATTAGGCTGAAATGTTTGTCGCTCAGTCAATTACTTAGTGAAGGCAGATGCAATTTCCACCAATGTTCTTACTCCCCAGTGGCATTTCTGATCTAACCGAGTGCAGAATGAATTACACTGAATTGCTGAGTAATCTAGCAATATAGATTAGCCTCAGGCACTCTGGGTTTTCCCCAGTAGTGAATTTTCTAGCATGACCGCATGGAGCACAGCTTTTAAAGTGGTCATCCAGGGTGTATTTTGTATATATAATGCTGGGGCTGATCAGTGAATAAATTTGTGGGGTACTCAGCACCTTCATGACAGGGCCTTAAGGTGGGAAGAAGCAGCAAAAATAAATGAACAGAAGAAACAAAGAACCTGGCTTCATGAAAAAGTCCCTAGTAATAACAAATAAATAAAATACCCCCCCCCACACACACATAATAACTAGCTCCATAGGTCTTGAAATGGGTTGTGAAGGATGTCAGTATAATTATCCATATTTTATAGTTGATTCTTTATTTGCTCCTAAATTTAATTCAGGGTGTTCTCTTTAAAGGCTTCCTTAAGCCAGGCCTTATCTGTTTAGAAGACTGTCTCTGCCTCATCCCTCCTCTTTGCAGCTGAATCAGCAGCTGCACTTTCATTAGATTGGAATGTATGGAGACAATTCCATTGGAGATCCCTCCATTTTGAATTTGTTTCCTCTGTTGGGCTGACAGAGCCCAGGTCCATTGATCTTCAGAATGCAATGGTAGCCCATCATGGAACACCCCTCCCCCGTAATATCTAAGTGAGGTAAAATCTGCTTGCGCCTCCCTCATAAGAGGCTCTATGCTCCACCTTAGAACAGATGAACCCTGGGTTCTTTGTGCTCAAGGTAAGTCTCAACCCTTAGTTTGCTGGCGCTAAACTGGATTTTCAGTGTACAGTGCCACTATTTTAGTGGTTAGGTGTGTAAACTAATAATGCAGCCCTTAGGACCTTCATGACATTCAGTATTAAAAGGAATGAAGGCCCAACCAATATTTAAAAGGAACAAGTACTTTATTAGGGGAAAGAAGGGGCTGAATTGAAAGAAGGCATAAGGCTAGCAACGGGGGCAAAAGGAAGAGTTGGGGAATTATGACGGACCAATAAATGAATGAACAAACTACACCTACAACAACAGTCAGACCCTCCCTCAAATAAATAATATCCCCTCTAATAACTAGATGTAATTGGAATCCCCACACAGGATATAAATGGACACGGGTGCAGCCCGCAGGTCCTGTGTGGTTGGTGTGCATCACTGTTCTTTGTGCTGGAGCTCAGTACAGATGCCTGAATGCAGAAAAAATTATGCAATAAAATTATAAAATAAATGAGGTAGGCCTGACTATCGCTTGGTGCAGTGTGGTGCCAACGCACCCCTAGGATTGAGTGAGCCTTCCCCAGGCTGAATGCCCTCAGGCCAGGACCTTCCCCATCCCCAAGCCCCTTCCAGACTAGCTAGGCGAAGGGTCCCCAGCACTCAGTGTTCAGCTGTCCCACTACGAGGCAGATCTGTTGTTGGAAAGAGTAGGTCCCTGGGTTGCTCCATTGCTGACCTTAAGAACATAAGAATGGCCCTACTGGGTCAGACCAAAGGTCCATCTAGCCCAGTATCCTGTCTTCTGACAGTGGCCAGTGCCAGGTGCCCCAGAGGGAATGAACAGAACAGGTAATCATCAAGTGATCCATCCCCTCTCGCCAATTCTCAAGGCCTTCCCTTGGCTTGTGAGTGTTGGGCAGGGGGGACCGGCTTCTCTCTTTGCATGGTGTTTCAAGGACAACTAGCTGACGGGGGAGAGCGGGAGGCTCCCAGTGAAGCCTCTGGCAAGCTGCTCCTTTCCCCCAAACATGGAATCTCTTCAATCTCAGTGCACATGCCTAGGTGGTCCCAGCCACATGAAGGCTATCCAGGACCCACTGTCGTTAGTCAGGCCTTTGGCCTTTAATTCCTCTTCTTCTCTGTGTCAGTGCCAAGAGCTGGCCTGGGTTTCAAACAAAGGCTAGCTAGGCAGTTTCAATTTAATTCCTCCCAGGCTCTGTCTGCACTGTTGGCAGCTGCTTGTCTCAAGCAGTTTCTTAGCAGTGCTTCTGTTTGTCACACCCCTGTTACACACAGGAGAAAGGGTTACAGGGTCAAGCCCCTGTTTGGAGATGCACTGTCTAACATATGCCTTGATTAACTTCCCCTTCCTACCACCCTCATTTGACTTCTGTGTGTCCGATTCCTTGGGAACCTTCTTTATGAAATCTCCTAGGTTTGTCCAATTAACTGCTGCTTCAGCTGTTTTCCCTTTAGCAAAGCTGGAAGTTTACTCCCTGCCCACAAGACCATAGCCAGGCCTCTGCCCGTTGAATTAATTAATTAATACATTTAAAAATCTTAACCACTTTTAAAATAAATTTATGGAACCAAGGTACTATTTAAGCAAGAAACACATATGCAAGCCAACCAATGCAAGGGAATGCGGACTAACGCTACCCCCATCACCCAGAATTCACTCCATCGTGCCTATGATATTGTAGCATGTACAGTACCATAACATCAGGCAGTTATTAACAACTACATGGTAATGTAGTATAAGTGAAAAGTGATGCAAAGAACAGCAACATTTCATATCACTGTATAACACCAAAATATAAGTATTTCCAGTGTTAAGTTATGTGATATTTTTAATGCTTCTAATAACTAAACTTACCTTCACATGTGATTTTATACACTTCTTACTAGGGAAAGTGAGGTAGACTAGCCTGGAAGAGCTCGCATCACTAGCACTGTATGAAACCTAGACAGGGCCTCCAAACTTTATATATTCCACAAATCACTGGTATACTTAATTTTTTTGGCTTCTATAATACATTGTTAGTCAAACCCATTCTAATAAAAAATTGAGATGAAAATGCCTGGTAGATCACCTTGTCCATACCCTTGGAAACCAATGCAGGTTTGTTTCCTAATTAATCTTTTCTTTTGCCCCATCGGGTTGAATTTTAAATACGTCCCCTTGATACTTTGCATTTCTGTAGTGATTATAATCTATGGAACTCAAAGTGCTTTGCAGATATTATTATATGAAAGCTTCATAGCAATCCTGTGAGATAGGTAAGTGGTTTTATCCCCATTATACAGAGGGCAAACTGATTCACAGTTAGGTGACTTGAACAAATGAGCTAAGAATGGAAGAATAGAATAGAAGATCTCCTTGCTCTTAGACATTTGCCTTAACTATGTGACTTTCCTTTTATAAAGGCAAATAACCGAGTAATGAGCTGCAGATCCTTAAAGATTTTGGAACAGAGGACTCAGAATAGTGGTCCATCTAGACCAGTATCCTGTATCTTACAGGCAGCGGTGCAAGTAGAAATCATTTCTTGCTGGTACACTGCGCTCATGGGAGGAATACAAAGGGGGGGATGTGACCTCCCCACATGACCCCCCTATGGGAGGGACACAAAAGGGAAGGACGTGACCTCCCCATGTGACCCCCCCATGGGAGGGACATAAAGTGGGGGACGTGACCTCCCCACGTGACCACCCATGTGACTCCTTCCAGCCCTGCCCCCAGCCTGGGGCCCTGCACTCTCCCCAACCTCTCCCCATGATCCACATCCATCCCATGTTACCTGGGGAGGGGGGCTTTGTCCTCCTCCCACTGCGCTGGAGACTTCTGCTGTACAGATCCCAGGCAGGAGGGCTCAGGACACGCAGCTGCGTGGAAGGGCGGGGGATCTGTGCTGGGAGCAGTACAGCAGCTGCGCCAGAGGAGCTGCCAGTGTGGGGCTGCCCGGCGGGCCCCCGTTCTGCTCCTTTCCCTGCTGCAGTTCCTGAGAGAGCCCTGAACTGGCTCTCCCAGGAACCGCAGCAGGGAAAGGAGCAGAATGCCGGCAGCTCCTCCGGCGGCTGTACCAACCCCAGCCCATCCTGGTAGACAAGGGTGTGGCCTCAGTTATTCACACCTCTGTTACGTCCCTTCTGGACTCCAGCAATGTTATAGATAGTGCTTAGGAAACTCCAACTAGTATAGAACGGTGCAGTGCCTCTCAGCAACACAAGCTACCTTGAACACATCACATCTGGTCTCTACATTGGCTTCCCAGAGAATAGCCAATCAAGTTCAAGATCTCGGTCTTTATCTTGAAGGTGCTCCATGGGCTGAGGCCAGGATTACCCCCCCCCCCATAAGGGTAACGTTTGTCTGTGCAAGAGACAGAACTTTCTTGCAGGCTGGTCTGAGAAAGTGGAATGAACTGCTACAGGAACTAAGGACCATCCCAAACTTCACCACCCTCCACTCCAAGTGCAAAGCACACCTTTTCCACCTGCCCTCTCTCGTATAAGCACCTAGCAATGTGCACATTGATAACAATAACAAGAGAAACTCTGCCGTGCCAACACAAAACTCTCCACTGCACACACAATTCTCCTCCTAGGGAGAGGATGAGAGAACAAACACATGTGACAGTTTTTAGTCATGTTGTAAAAGGCACTATTGGAACATGGTCAGATACTACGGTGATAAGCAAGATATAGGGGCCTAAGCCGCATAGAATGTTGTCCCTCCCTCCCTTTCACGTTAGTGCATCTCGGTAGATCATTTAAGGCAGGAAAGGCTAGTCCATGCAGTTGAATTTAATCAATAGCCACTCTCACATTTTATCTCAATTAAGAAAGATCATATTACAACCTGCTGAGGACTCTGGTTATTAATATATTAAAATATGTATTTATTTTTAAGATCATTAATAATAAATGCTTTTGTGTCCCATCAATAATATATCATGTGCAAATTAGTGTCTGAATTAACGTTGCTCATCTCAAGCTAAAAAAAATAGCACTGCTTTTATTACATAATAAAATGTCTTTAATTGTTGGAGTGGAACAACTTTATTACATACCATTACTTTTGGTAACAACCTGTTTTTTCTTTGATCAGAAAATGTTATCAGTCAGAACCAGATTGAAAATAAAACTAAAGAATAACATTACTAGAAGGATGTAGTTGAGTTAAATGAGTTGACACCGGCATGACTTTGAAAAGTGAGGTGGCTAAGTTTGCAGATGATACAAAATTACTCAAGAGAGTTAAGCCCAAAGCAGACTGTAAAGAGTTGCAAATAGATCTCACAAAACTGGGTAACTGGACAACAAAATGGCAGATGAAATACAGTGTTTCAATGGAAAACATGATCTCAACTATACATACAAAATGATGGGGTCTAAATTAGCTGTTATCACACAAGAAAGAGATCTCAGAGTCATAGCTCTTTGAAATTTTAATAATAATAAGGCCAGGTCTACACTAGGAAATTAGGTCAGTATAACTATGTCAATCAGGGATGTGAAAAATCCACTCCCCATGCAGCCCAGTAAAACTGACCTAGCCCCCAGTGTAGACAATGCTAAGTTGACAGGAATAGGTAGCATCTTCCATAGGAGTAGGTAGCATCTTCACTGAAGCACTACAGCAGTGCAGCTGCAGCTGTGAGAGTTTGAAGTGTAGATTCACACTAAAATAGAAAATATCCTAATGCCACTATATAAATCCATGCTTCATCCACCTCTTGAATACTGTGTGCTGTTGTGGTCACCATGTCTCAAGAAAGAATTTGAGAAAGTACAGAGAAGGGCAGCACAAATTATTAGGGATATGGAACAGCTTCCACATGAGGAGTTATTATAAAGAATGGGACTGTTTAGCTTAAAAAAGAGATGATTAAAGGGGGATATGATAAAGGTCTATAAAATCAAGAGTGGTGTGGAGAAAGTAAATAAGAAAGTGTTATTTATCCCTTCACATAACAAAGACCCCATTGAAATTAATAGGCAGCAGGTTTAAAAGAAACAAAAAGAAGTATTTCATCACACAATGCACTGTTAACCTGTGGAACTCATTTCCAGAGGATGTTGTGAAGGCCAAAACTGTAACTGGGTTCTAAAAAGAATTAGATAAGTTCATGGAGGATAGGTCCATCAATGGCTATTAGCCAATACGGATAGAGATGCAACCCCAGGCTCTGGGTGTCCTTAAACCTCTGATTGCCAGAAGCTGGGACTGGACACCAGGAATGGATCATTTGATAACTGGACCTGTTCTGCTCATTCTCTCAAGCATCTGGCACTGGCCAGTGTTATAAGATAGGATACTGGGCTAGATGGACCATTGCTCTGACCTGCTATGGCTGTTCTCATGTTCTTAATAAGAAAGAAATATAATTAACAAGAAGATTTACATGGTAACATATTTCAACTTTTGAAGCCAAACGTTTTTGTTTAAAGCTTTAAAGCATTACATACAAGTTTGCTGCAATCTTCATAATCTGAATGACATCTTGTCATCAAGGGACATTCCAGCAACAATGTCCTTTTTACTGTTATTATTCTATTATTTCCTTTATAGTGGTGTAATTAAGGAATATTTTGAGGTTTTGGTTGACAAGTGAATGCTGACATACAGTCTGTGAAGTGGTAGGAAATGGTAGGGTTAAAGCATTTCCCTGTTCCTGTCAGGAATCAGGGCCTGACGAGAGCAGCTGGCCTGCTGTGGGCTGCCCGATTGACAATGCCACCAGATTGGATGGAAGGTCCAGCAGACCAGCTCTTAATACAGCAGTAGCAATCTGTTGGCTGCTTAATGTGCATGCCTGCTACTGTAGCTGTTCCTGTGTTGCCTTGTTCCTGCAGATCCAGCCCTGCCCTTGCCTCAGACCTTTCCCCTTGCCTGTTAACTTGCTTGCTCCTCGTGATTCCAGCTCAGCTCAGATCTTTGGTGCTTGGCTCTTGGCTCTGACTACTGACCCTGACCCCTAGTTTCCAGTGCCTGGATCTTGCACCCACTCTGATCCTTGGGCTGAATGCCTGACAGTTCCCAACCAGTTAGGTACCTTAGAAGCCTAACTTTAGGTACCCAGGTTTGAAAGTTTTGGCTCCTGTACACAAACAGGAGAGAGAGAAAAATATATTTAGGTCAAACTAGCTTTGGGTTGTGATATACTGAGCAATTCATCTCATGCACTTACACCACGATTCAGGAATGCATTGAAACAGATGCTTGAAGTTAAACACCTTCTTACATGATTTCCTAAATAAAGCCTTATTCTGCGAGGTTCTCCGGATTGGGGCTGTCTCTTCCTGCATGTATTGATAGTGCCTAGCATATCCTGAGTGCTACCACAATACCTATAATAATAATGATGGTTTAATTTAGACCAGGAATAAGGAAACCCTAAATGGTGATATCAGGCAGCACAGTCTGAGTTGAGCTAACCTGGGAACTAGAGAGAAATATGGAGAAAAAAGGCTGTTTGCGTCTAACAGCTGAATAAAGAGTCAGCTTTATATTCATAACAACCAAGTCCCATCTCCTCTCTCCCATGAGCAATCCTACTTGGGCAAACCTCAAACAGTTCAGAGTTTTCATCTGGTTTAAATAAGCATCCAAAAGTTTGGATTCTAGAAGTGGGCCTGTGAGGCAGAGTTCCATACCACTTCTAAACTTGGGCAAAGTTTCTGGGTGTTTGATTTCAGTGCGGTAACATCCTGGAGAATCAAGCCCAACATTTGTATCCATATCTGGTTTTGGTCAGCCCTATTAGGCACTAGATAATGAAATGAGATCCAAATCAGAGTGCTGCAAAAGTTCAAGAGATCTCAGAGCATAAGCTATCTCTCCCCATAAGCAATATAGTCTTGTTTAACCCACATGGAGAATGTAAATGCATCTTTACAAAACAATAAAGGGTTGACATTTGCATCAGCAGAGTTCACTTTGTCTGTAGCTAAAGATTGTAGATTGGAGGAAAATATTTGGTTGTGGTCTGAAAACTCCAGCTGGCAATTATTCCTTTTTTCCTATTTCCACTGTACTTTTCACTCATGCCTCTTGGCTTTTCTTTTTTTTTTTTCTCCCTTGACAAGAGCCTTATCTACGTATTGTTGAACTTATCACAACAAAATTGAATTTGCCTTTACAATGAAAAGCAGTAGAAATCCAGTCTGTACTAGAAAAAAAAAGTGTTAAAATTCATTCAGAACTACTATGCACATAAAAACAAAGGGGGAAAACAGCTTATTAAAATGAACCCCCAGAAGCAGTTTTTTGCATCAAGCTCAAATTTCTGCTTCTCAAAATAATAAATAATAATAATAATAAATACATATTGTTTGAAAGCTGGTTGCCCTTTAGCCAGCTAAAACTCTGCAGTCACTTAGGAATTCATTTCAATAAACAACTGAGGCCTGAAGATTACAAAGGGCTAACTTGTGTCCTTGTTTACTCAGACAAGGAATGCAGCAGGAGAGAATAAGGCCTCTTCCAACCCCTTGCTTGTGTAAACCAGGGTTTGAAAGAACTCTCCTTTTCCCTTTGTTGATGAACTGGGGGAAAAGACCTCAGGAGCAGACTGTATTTGCATAAACACACATACTTCACCTAGTGATCAGCAGACAGACCTGCTTTGCCAAAGGGATTAATTTTGGCTGTTTTGGGTTAAAATTCACTTTAGTCTTAGAAGCAGGAGTAATGAAATGTTGTTATCATGACTGTATGACTGAAGGGCAGCAGAATTGTATGTAATATAGACCCTAACTGAGGGGAATCACCCTAACTGTAACTTCACTCACTAAGCAGGGGAAGGGATTAGTGATGCTCAGTCCAAATGAAGTTTGAGATGGGAACTTTATTTAAAAAGATCTAGATACTGTCTGAACTTCTTTCTCTAGGGTTTAAAGATGTATAAATTCTATTGAGTTTTCTCATATTTGTTCAGTGGTCATTAGGGCTGAAACTACTGACAGGTTGGTTTAGTAGCTGAATTTTAAACTTAGCATAGGGATAGTGTTGTAGTGAAAAGTAATGCAGAAGCAGTGAGTTTCCCATTATGCAGTGAAATTGCAAAGAGCTGAAATCACTCAGAACTGGGCTAAGTGGTGGAACCTCAGACTGGCATAGCAGCTAAAGGTAGAAGTAGCAGTAGTAAGCAGAGGCAAGTGTGACAGAGGTCAGGGGTGAGAGATGAACCCATGTGAACCCCCCCATAGATTCTGGGACTTCACTAACTCTGGCCCACCAACTGTGAGTGGGGTGCAGCAGAGTGAAAAGGGGAACGGTGTGTTAAAGGGGCATTCATCCATCAGACTTTCACATGAGGAGGTGGGAAACTGAGGCAAAGGGCTACTGCCCAACATATTGTGGGGAGGGTGTTTACTCATTGTTTGCATACTTTTTAATCATTGTTGCAGTGTTTCCCACAATAATGCTGAGCTCTCTCCCCCTTTAAATAAAAGTTTTCTTTTGTTATACACAGACTCAGGGCTTGCAAGTGTGGATATATCATTTCTTACAGGTGCCCAGGGTTGGTATTTAGTTTTCTAGGGGTGGAGATTTGATTTGACTCTGTTTTGTAAATATTAAGAGGAACCCCGAGATATTGAACCTGACCCTTGCTGCCGGCTGGCAGAAGGGTTACACGTGGCCTATCAGGATGTGGGTCCAGCTTGGATTTATCTTACAGCTCTGGATCTCTGGATATTTCCACTCTACAAGCGAGAGTGGGCAGGGACAGAGGTCAAATAAGTTGCATGCTTTTGAGGGCTGTAGTAATCATTCGAGCAACACGGAAATATGAGCAGAATTGTGGTTCTCTGCATCACCATTCCAGCCTCAGGCAGCTCCAGGGCAGAGCAATTGTGCACTGCCCTTCACTCCAAGTTGAGCCAAAGGGTCAGTGTGGCCCTAGAAATACAAGCTATCCATATTAAAGTACCATATTTAGGGGAGTTCCGATCTGTTGATCATAGTTAGACTGCTAAAAGAAAACACGCAATGCCGTGTGAAAGACTCTCAAATCAATGTTTCTCCTTACTGTCATTACCGGAGCCGGCCGGAGCAGCTGCAGAGGCAGGGACCGATACTATCAGAGCATTTTCTATAGTTTTGACCAGCTGTTCTCTCCTGTGTGCTAACTGGCTGTTTGTTCCATCTCCTCCTGCCCAGCCTCTTCATTTCAGCCTCATTTCACTCCTGCCCCTGGCTCAGTCCTCCTTCCTCTCCTGTCCCCACCACTTCCGATCAGCATCCCCTTCCCTTCCCTTGTTCTTCTGTTTAACTTATCCTCTTCCCACTAAACCCCACTCCCCCAAAATAGAAAAAACCATAGCACTAGCATGCCATTTGCTAGCCCTTGTATTATTCCCTCTGCTTATAAGTTATACACTTTCCCCTTGTCTTTGTCTGTTCTGACTATAGGGCTGGAGCACCCACGGAAAAAAAATACTGGGTGCTCAGCACCCATCAGCCACCCGCTGATCAATTGCTTGGCAGGCCCCTCCAATCAGCTGTTTGGCAGGCCCCGCTGTTCGGCGGTGGGTGGGAGGTGCTGGTGGGATGGGGGCGGAGTAGGGGCAAGAAGAGCTGGAGCGTGGGCTGGGCGGTTGGGGTTGGGGCTGAGTGGGGGCAGGAAGAAGTGGGGGGAGGGCAGGGCGCTCGGGGGAGGGGCTAAGTGGGGGCAGGAAGAAGTGGTGGGAGGGCAGGGCGCTCGGGAGGGGCTAAGTGGGGCAGGAAGAAGTGGTGGGAGGGCAGGGCACTCGGGGGAGGGGCAGAGTGGGAGCAGGAAGATGTGGTGGGAGGGCAGGGCGCTTGGGGGAGGGGCAGAGTGGGGGCAGGAAGAAGTGGTGGGAGGGCAGGGCACTCGGGAGGGGCAGAGTGGGGCAAGAAGAGCTGGAGCGAGGGCAGGGCGCTTGGGGAGGGGCAGAGTGGGGGCAGGAAGAAGTGGTGGGAGGGCAGGGCGCTCGGGAGGGGCTAAGTGGGGCAGGAAGAAGTGGTGGGAGGCAGGGCGCTCGGGAGGGGCAGAGTGGGGCAGGAAGAAGTGGTGGGAGGGCAGGGCGCTCGGGGGAGGGGCAGCGTGGGGGCAGGAAGAAGTGGTGGCAGTGCCGGGCGCTCGGGGTAGGGGCTAAGTGGGGGCAGGAAGAAGTGGTGGGAGGGCAGGGCACTCGGGGGAGGGGCAGAGTGGGAGCAGGAAGAAGTGGTGGGAGGGCAGGGCGCTTGGGGAGGGGCAGAGTGGGGCAGGAAGAAGTGGTGGGAGGGCAGGGCACTCGGGGAGGGGCAGAGTGGGGCAAGAAGAGCTGGAGCGAGGGCAGGGCGCTTGGGGGAGGGGCAGAGTGGGGGCAGGAAGAAGTGGTGGGAGGGCAGGGCGCTCGGGGAGGGGCTAAGTGGGGGCAGGAAGAAGTGGTGGGAGGGCACGGCGCTCGGGGGAGGGGCAGAGTGGGGGCAGGAATATGTGGTGGGAGGGCCGGGCGCTGGGGGGTGGGGCAGAGTGGGGGCAGGAAGAAGTGGTGGGAGGGCAGGGTGCTCGGGGAGGGGCAGAGTGGGAACAGGAAGAAGTGGTGGGAGGGCAGGGCGCTCGGGGGAGGGGCTAAGTGGGGGCAGGAAGAAGTGGTGGGAGGGCAGGGCGCTCGGGGGAGGGGCAGAGTGGGAGCAGGAAGAAGTGGTGGGAGGGCAGGGCGCTCGGGGGAGGGGCTGAGTGGGGACAGGAAGAGGTGGAGCGAGGGGCCTTGGGGGAAGGGGCAGAGTGGGGGTGGAGCACCCACCCGGAAAAAAAAAAGTCAGTGCCTGTGGATGACTGTTTAGACTGGAAGCTCTGTGGGGCAAGACCGTCTAGTGCTGTGTTTGGTCAGTGTCTAGCACCCTGGGACCTTGGTCTTGGTGCTACCATAATAATAAAGATGAATAATTAATATGGAGAAGAGTAAACCATTAATTTTTAAAAGCATCTTGCAGGTAATAACAATGTCTAAGAAAACATGAAGTCCCATAGTGATCCTGATCACAAACATTCAATATACTGAGGTCAGTTCTGCTATTCATTTGTGCAGGAAATTATAGATAGTATTATGTATATCAAAACACATATAGCGAGATCTACTTAGCCATTTTTCATGTAACTACAAGAATGGATTTTACAGGTTTGATGTATGTAGCTATGAAATGTTCATTTCCCATGTATTGTATCTTTAAGCTGTCAAAGAACTGGACCTGCATGTAGAGATGGCAGCCACTTTGTTCCTAGAGTTGCTTTGCACTGCCTTTTCTCATGCAGACTTTATATTTGTCCTTTTTTGTTGCTTTCCTTAGTCTGAAATACATTCCTCGGGCTGTGTATGGTTTCATTTTGCGTAATGAAAATGTAACAGACAGAGGGACTGATCCTCCTCCAGTGTAAATCAGAGTAGCTCAGTGGTTCTCAAACTTTTATATTGGTGACTCCTTTCACATAGCAAGCCTCTGAATGCAACCCCCCTTATAAATTAAAAACACTTTTGTATATATTTAACACCATTATAAATGCTGGATTCAAAGCGGGGTTTGGGGTAGAGTCTGACAGCTCAAGACCCCCCATGTAATAACCTTGTGACCTCCTGAGGGGTCTCAACCCCCAGCAGTGGTTTCCCCAGGAATTGAAATTAGGGGAGGTGTTCGAATTTACAGAGGGGGTGTCAGGACCAATGAGATATATAAAAGAGATATGAATAAAGTAAATGTTTTTTTAGGATTATGCAAATTTAACATAAGAATAATGCAAGTTACACCAAAACACATAACAGGTCTAGATTTCTAAAAAATATATAATTTTAAAAAATGTATTTAATTTAAATTGACTTTTGAAAAGTAAGCCATCATGGGGTAAGAGGGAAGATCCTCTCATGGATCAGTAACTGGTTAAAAGATGGGAAACAAAGGGTAGGAATAAATTATCAGTTTTCAGAATGGAGAGAGATAAATAGTGGTATCCTTGAGGGGTCAGTACTGGGACCAGTCCTAAACAACATATTCATCTGGAAAAATGGGTAAACAGTGAGGTGGCAAAATTTGCAGATGAAACAAAACTATTCAAGATAGTTAAGTTCCAGGCAGACTGCGAAGAGCTACAAAGGGATCTCACAAAACTGGGTGACTGGGCAACAAAATGGCAAATTAAATTCAGTGTTGATAAATGCAAAGTAATGCACATTGGAAAGCAATCTCAATTATACATACAAAATGATGGCATCTGAATTAGCTGTTAACACTCAAGGAAGAGATCTTGGAGTCATTGTGGATAGTTCTCTGAAAACATCCACTCCATGTGCAGCAACAGTCACAAAAGCAAACAATGTTGGGAATCATTAAGAAAGGGATAGATAATAAGACAGAAAATATCATATTGCCTCTATATAAATCCATGGTACGTGCACACCTTGAATAGTGTGTGTAGATCTGGTCACCCATCCTAAAAATATATATATTAGAATTGGAAAAGGTACAGAGATGGGCAACTAAAATGATGAGGGGTATGAAACAGGAGGAGAGATTAAAGTGACTGGGAATTTTCAGCTTCGAAAAGAGATGACTAATGGGGATATGATAGAGGTCTACAAAATCTTGACTGGTGCAAAGAAAGTGAATAAGGAAATTTTATTTAATCCTTCACATAACACAAGAACTAGCAGTCACCCAAAGAAATTAATAGGCAGCAGATTTAAAAAAAACAAAAGGAAGTATTTCTTCACACAATATAAAGTCAACCCAGGGAACTCTTTGCCAGGGGATGCTATGAAGACCAAAACTATAACAGGATTTTAAAAAGAACTAGATAAATTCCTGGAGAACAGGTCCATCTGTGGCTATTAGCCAGGATGAGAGGGATGCAACACCATGCTCTGAGTGTCCCTAGCCTGTTTGCCAGAAGCTGGGAATGGGCAACAGGGGATGGATCACTTGATGATTCCCTGTTCTATTCATTCCCTCTGAAGCACCTGGCCTTGACCACTGTTGTAAGACAGGGTACTGGGCTATATGGGCCATGGGTCTGACCCAGTATGACCATTCTTATGTAAAAATTAATTATAATAAAAATGTTTAGTACAGAAACTCCCCAACATAATGACCTCCGAAGATAGCAACAATGTGAGATAACAACCTTGGCAAATACTGCATTTATAAATCTTGGCCTACTGGGAAACATATTTATATAAGTTTCCATTCCCAGTCACAAATCTAGCATTCTGGAGCAAAGTGACTAAAATATAGTCCAACAAACAAATGTTTATTTAACATGCCCCTCACTTTTCCCTCCACTGCACTCCACTCACCGGTGTTGTCCTTGGTCAGTGGAGACTCAGAGTTCAGAGGTGCTCACACAGTGAGTACACCTTCCAGGTGGGGGACAAAAAGGCCCAGTTCGCTCTGGCCATGGCTGTTCGTTGTGCCACCGTTCACTCCACCACTCTGTTGCCAATGGCCCTGCACAGTCACCTTCTGCTGTCACCTACCACTGTGACCTCTGCGAGTTGGTCTCTTGAGGTTCCACCAGCTCTCAGTGATTTCAGCTGAGCTCTCAGTGGGGAACCTCGCTGCTAGTGCAGTCTGGGCTGTCTCTTACACAAAAACACTGTCCCCACAGGAACACTGTCCCCACAACAGGACTAAGCACTTAGACCTGATTGTCAGTGATTTCAGCTGCAGTGGTCACTTAACAGAACAAAAGACTATCTATGGAGCCTAATCAGCTCTGTCTTTAAACAGTGGAGAGGGACAGGTCCCCACCCTCTCTCTTGATGCCTTCAAATCATCACAGGCTAAGTACAGTTCTACTGCCCTTTACTCATACAATAAGAACAACATTTCATCCCCCCTTCCCCCACATTCAAGTGGTTTGTAACCCAACCCCAGCCAAAATCTATCACTTGGACAACACAGGTCTGTTTGCTGGATACCTAGGTAGATTAGGTGTGAATGTAAATATAATCTGGCCCTGAAGCCTTAGCCCCCAGCTCATCACTAGCTGTCAGGGAGAACTCATTTAGACTTTGCTTACAAATCATCATTTGAAATTATTAGGTTGGCCAACATCACCGAAATGAATGCACTGACATCATAAAAAACAGCTGTATAAGGAAGCAAGGAAGTCTATGTTCATACTTTTCATATCTATTATACTTTTTCAGATACACATATTTTATCATACACTGTATAAGCTTTTAAAGTGTGTATTAATGTTTCAGTTTAAATTCAGATTTCCAAACAGTCACTAAATTGGTATGTAACTAGCTCACAAAACTGGGGGGTGGGGTGTAGGGAAATCACTGACCCCCAGTTTGAGAACCCCTGAGCTCCATCAGAGCTATCACATGACAGTTGGCTGGGGATTCAAAATAGAAACAAATGCAACTGGGTTTTGTGTGAAAATTTGTTGGCCTTGCGTAGCCTAACCACAAAATTCTGAATCAAAACTCTTCTTTCCCGCACTACCCAGGCCTCTGCTGTTCCTATCGTGCTGTGTGGAGAATGGTTCCCTTGTGTTTCTATCGCTTAACTTTTTCATGAGGCTGGGTTATTGGCTGAGTGTTGAACCCCCAATCTGGAGGAGCAGTGGGCTGCTTTTTGTATGGTCCCTACCCTTTCACCTGTCCAGCTTGTGTAGGGTGACTGTCCTGATACTAGAGGCTTTGTTTTATATACACAACTATACACTCCTCCCCTCGAAAAAAAAAGTCTCAATATTTCACACTTGGTATCTGGTCACTCTAGCCTTGTGGCACATCTCCCAACAATCCTGCTACAATATTCACTATTGTCAGTCTGTTTGCTCCTGAGATTGTCTCGTGTATGTGGTTTGATGTCTTCTGTTTGCTCACATGGCAAACTCAGATAGAAAGAGGACTTTCTTAAAAGAGTAAAAGTGGGAAGATTGGCTGGCTCAGAGGTCTGGCAGAGGGATATATTCTCCCATCCAGGCTGCTGGTTTGAAGTCAGCCTAACACTCAGTCATTGCCATCCAATCATGGTTTAGTGGTGTACATGGAGTGAACTGAGCTCAGTCGAGGTCTGTAGCGGACAAGTGGTCATATCACAAAGCACCCCTTCCTGATTATTGGCAGGTGGTAACATTGGTAGGTGAAAGTAGCAGAGAGCCCTGAAAACAGCCCTACGCTGTCACACCTGCGATGGTTCTTGGGGTACCCAGGACTGTGAGTCACCATGTTACCCCTTGCCTCCCACATGAGGCAGTCTTGCCTGTGCCTGGCTGGGTATCATCTCCCTACGTCCACCAGCCTCAGTCACTCAAGCACTCCCCTCTGGGCTATACCCGCCTCTCTTCATCTTGCAGGTTAACAATAGTACACCCGAGTCCCATTGAATTGTTCCATCATGATACCCAGCCCCTGACACTGGCTGCTTATAAAATCCCAGATCCTCTGCCCGCAGAGGAAAAGTGTACCCCATTTTATCAGTTTTACCTTAAGCCACCACTCCTGTAAACTACACAGTACTTGTGAGCATTTATAACAAACCAAATGAAGGTTTATCTAAGAAAGAATGAAGGTTCCCCTAGAAACCAAAGTGAGTGATGGAGGGATAGCTCAGTGGTTTGAGCATTGGCCTGCTAAACCAAGGGTTGTAAGTTCAATCCTTGAGGAGGCCACTTTAGGGATCTGGGGCAAAAATTGGTCCTGCTAGTGAAGCCAGGGGGTTGGACTCAATGACCTTTCAAGGTCCCTTCCAGCTCTAGGAGATTGGTATATCTCCAATTTAAAAGAAAAAATGGTTACAAAACAAAATCATAAAATGTGAACCTGGGTCTACACTTATTAATAGTTACCTTTCCTATCCAATTAAATAGGTTCCCCTGCAACCCCCAAGTTCAATCTGTTGACTTCACAGGAACCAGGATCCAATCTTTCATGAGAACATCCCTGGTCTTCAAAATATCTCCTCAGTGAAAGGATACAGAGCACCTTTTCCCACTCTGTGTTATTCTGAAACAGTCTTTTGTCTTTGTTCATAGACAGAGTGATAATCTGGCTGTTGTAATGTTCCTTTTTTTACCTCCAAGTGGTTTTTGATTGTTTGCAATTGTCTCTGATGGTTTTCAATTGAAAGTCTTGGGATACAGCAAGGCTAGACAACTGAGCCTTGCATTACATCACTGGCTAATTAGGGCATGGTGACAATTCCCTCCTGTTAGGGATGGGCCTTCACTGAGATGTACTATGTCCTGGTGGCTAATTTTTACTCCAAGACCATACAGCACAATTTCCGTGTAAATACACTACTCCTTAAATATTACTTGTACATACATCTCACAATGGTTATGGGTCTTGCTAAGTTACGAGCTTTCTAAAGAGACCTTACATGTTACTCTTTATAGATAAATCTCCTGTAAGACACGTGTAGGGTGTAGTGAGTTTGACAGGACTGAGGTGAGAGTTGTTTGCAAAGAACCAGAGGCAATTTGCCCAGAACCCTCTGTGTCACAGCCCCTGGCACAGGTTTGAGGCACGTTGGCAAGGCAGTATGGGGCAGCTTGCACTACAGCTGCCTGTGTTGTGCCTGTTCTATGGAGAGCAGGACGATTTCAGTCCTCAAGGCTGCCAGCAATTTTACTTCACCAAGCGCTGTGTTGCAGTTACAATGTTGTCCTATGTTTTACAAACCTGTACAGTTCTGAGCTGTGACAGCCCCTAGAATTTTCCCCTTGACCCTCTTAAGTAAATAAAGGGTGTGCAGCACAATGCTTGGGTTCAGTTTGGGTTTAGTGTCAACGCACCCCTAAATCCAGTACATAGAGCTCACTCTGGTTTTGTAGACACAAGGGAAACACTATTCTTTCTGAACAGTCCTTTTCTTGAGAGACGTTTACAGCAGGCAGCCATTAGTGGGCATTCCTATTAAGTTTTCTGAGACAGGTTGGAGGAACCTCTTTTCGTATCAGTCATTATCTTGGCTAATGGTATATGAAAAAATCCTCTCTTCTACAGCTGTATGTACCTGATCCTTGCTGACAGCAGGGGGCCTTCAAAATATTTACGGATATTTTTTACTTTAGCAGTGTTAAAGTGACATGGATCAACATGTGAAGAACATGGCAATTAACAAGATGACATAAGCAGTTTCTCTCTCTACCTACAGATGACGGAGTTGCTAGGTCCAAGTCTGTAGGACAACACTTGGCCAGTTAAACAATTTATGTTCATCTTATATTATGGATGAGTTCTTAGGAAGCACTTTACATTAGTGAAGGCAAAACACTACAGCAGTGGATGCTATAGGCACTGAGGCAATGGCACAGCAAAGAGTCATAGAGACCTATAGTTAAAAGAAATGATATGTCAATGAGTGTGTTAGTATTGTAAAAGAAAATTACCTTTGTCTTATTCAATCCACAACAGGTCAAAGAGCCAAATGGAGAGGAAATATGTAAGTGGCGGTCAGTTACGCTCTGGTAAGTGCTTTAAAGGTAAGGGATGGACACGTAAATTATCCCACCTTAGGTTCACTCAAACCATTTTACACTTCACCTCTGAATTTGGCTTCAAATCTTGATTTAATTCTAGATCCAAATCTTTTTGAAGTCAATAGAAAAACTCCAGTGGGCTTTAGATGAAGCTTTTAAAGAGTATATAAATTTGTTTTACAGTGTGGTTTATATTTTGATGAATTGCTTGCCAAATTCATTCAGTTTATTCATGACTTCACCACAGAGATAAACCAGTTTCTCCATCTTTTATAGCTTTTGCACATAATAAGGTGTCTATCTTCATCTGCTTGTCATTTGGAAATTTACAGCAATGTGAAATTGTATAAGGCTAATGTTTCAGAGCTGAAAGCTGGAAAGGTTTTGTTAGCACTGAATTTAAAGTGTCCTAAATACACTCGATGAAACAATTAATTTACAGTAGGTTTCACAGAATACTTATGCAATTTCAAAGACACATCAGCTAATTATTAAAATACATGCATTGTGATTTGATAAGTAGCACGCTATCAGATACAGAACCAGAGTCTGGTCCCCACTCTAGACTTTTTAATCAAATACACATACAGACACTAGCCAGTACATTATACTCAGTATAATCCTCTGCTTCAAGCTAAGCGAAAAAAAGGTCACGGTTTCTATTTATTGAACATTATTACTATTATTATTATGAATAATATTTATATTATTGTAGCATCTAGATGCCCCAGTAATGGGCCAGGACCCCTTGTGCTAAGGGCTGTACAAACACAGAACAAAATGACAGAAGAGCCCTGCCCCAAAGAACTTACAATCGGAGTATAAGACAAGAGACAAAAGATGGATACAGACAGACAGTTGAGGCAGTACAAAAAACCAATGCAATATTGTTGGTCAGCATGATAGGTTGTGATGTCAGCATATATTTGTAAGTGTGTTTTGGCTGCAAAAATGCATCTCTTTCCAATGGCCTAAGTTGTTGTCACAGTTGAGGATTTAGCCTTTCACCAGTTTACATCAAGGGTGAGATTTTCAAAAGCCCTCCGGAGTTGGCCTGACACTGCTTCCATTGGAGTTCATGGGAGATTTACTCTGAATTAGGGCAATCTAGAAGATTTTTGAACATCACCTCCTGTGTGTTAGTTAGTATTGGGTTTAGCAAATACCACAAAAGAAACAAAAATTCTGCAAGTGCTTGCTTGAACTTAAAAAATCAATCTCAGGCATTTTAAATGACCCATTCCTGTAATATCTAAGGACTTGATCTTGCATCTGCAGTGGGAATTATTCCATTGACTGTAATAGGAGCAGGATCAAGCACTAGCAGATGGATTTGCTTCAGCGGTGTGACATGTAGGAATGCTAATAAGAGACTGCTCTTTATTTTGCTCCACTCCAGGGGTGGCCAACCTGAGCGTGAGAAAAAGCCAGAATTTACCAATGAACATTGACAAAGAGCCACAGTAATATGTCAGCAGCCCCCCATCTGCTACCCCCCCTCTAGCCCCCAGCACCTCCCGCCCAATGGCAGCCCCGCCAATCAGCGCCTCCCCATCCCTCCCCATGCCTCACAGCCATCACAATCAGAGGTTTTGCAGTATGCAGGAGGCTCTGGTGGGGAGCGGGGAGGAGCGAGGTCATGGCAGGCTCGGGGGAAGGGGCGGGGCCTTGGCGGAAGGGGTGGAGTGATGGCAGGACTTGGGGCAGAGCAGGGGGTTGAGCAGTGAGCACCCCACAGCACATTGGAAAGTTAGCATCTGTAGCTCCAGCCTTGGAGTCAGCGCCTATGCATATTAACTTCTGAAGAGCTGCATGTGGCTCCAGAGCCAAAGGTTGACCACCTCTGCTCCACTCATTTGACATGGTTCACATTTTACAAAAGGCAAGCCTTGGGATCTTGCAGTGGATTCTGCTAGAGGTCATGGATGGGTATTCACTTTCTGCAAACATCTGGACTATTGAGTTTTCTCACACAAACACCAGCAGAAGAGAACTTTACGTCTGAGAGCAGGTGGTACGAGAAGTTTAAATTAGAATGCATGAGTATTCATGTTGCAAGTACTGTATTTTCCATGGAAGTACTGTATTTTCCATGACATCGCAGCTTGACAGAGTTCTTCAAAGCCCTCACCTAAACCACAGCAGAGAGGTTACTAAACAAACTGGCCAGCTCTGATATTGTGGGAATGGGACAGGGGCATATAAGCACTGTGGATACCTATATAGGTAGTTCATAGAATCATACGACTGGAAGGGACCTCGAGAGGTCATCTAGTCCAGTCCCCTTCACTCAAGGCAGGACTACGTATTATCTAGACCATCTCTGACAGGTGTTTGTCCAACCTGCTTTTAAAAATCCCCAATGATAGAGATTCCACAGCCTCCCTAGGCAATTTATTCCAGTGCTTAACCACTCTGACAGTTAGGAAATTTTTCCTAATGTCCAACTTAAACCACCCTTGCTGAAATTTAAGCCCATTGCTTCTTTTCCTATCCTCAGAGGTTAAGAAGAACAATTTTTCTCCCTCCTCCTTGTAACAACCTTGTGATAGTGGCTCTGCTGCCAATGTTGAGATCAGCTGGCTGGTGTGGCCTATACACGCTGTGCTCTCACACTTTGCTTTTGATCTCGCCTGTGGTCAAAAAATCAGTCATTTGGGCTGGATTCTGAATTCCTAAGAAAGTATACGATGCTCCTTCCCTCCCTCCTACAGCACAGCAGACACACATAATGCAGCTTCCCACCCTCCTGGAATGCAAAGGCAAGATCCAGCTGCTGCTTCCCACAGAACTGCACACCCGTGAGGGGAGTATGTCAGGGTACATTGGGAACAAAGCCATGACCATGCCATCCTGAGTACCAGCTAGTGTGACAGCTGCCATTTTAGCTGACACACTGAGGCTTGAACCAGGGACCTCCCAAGGTAAAAGCATGAGCCTCAGGCTTGAGGTGCAAGGTTCTATAGATAAGACTGTAACAGATCTGTGAAGAGGGAACATGGGGCGGGACCTATCATGCAAACTTACCAGTGGGTACATATTTCCTCTGGATAAAGGAAGCTTATCCTGAGTGTCTGAGGCCTACAGCAGTTGAAATTCCAGCCAAGTCCCCATTTATGTGACAGCTATCATCTTGACTGACACACCAAGGACTATACCAGGGACACTGAGATCCAAAAGCAAAACCAGCAACACTGAGCTAAGGCTTACTACGTGGGAATAGAACAGACTCACATCCTCAGTAGATTGGGCACAGTGGGAGCCATACCACTCACCAGCGGGCTGCACTGGAATGCAGCCTGCTTGTCCCCACTGGCAAAAGCCAGGTAAGGGGAACCACCAGGTGTGAGAGGTGTCTGTCAGTGGAGTCCCTCAGGAAGCAGGTAATATTTCTGTAGGAGGAGGTGAATCATCTTCGTAGCATCTGACAGCATGAGGACTTCATTGACAGAATGCACGTGGAAACACTGGGACAGAGGATGCTAGCCTACTACTGATGACAACTGTGACACCAGAGGAGGTGTCTGGCTTCTGGCTACATCGGGCAATAGGCAGCGCTCCCTTGCACTGAGAAACAGCAACCTTCTCACAAGGCTGGGAGGCTCATGGCCAACACACCCAATAGGTATTGGTGGTTGGGGACTCCCTTTTGAGGGGCATGGAGGCATCCATCTGCTAACCTGACATGATGTTCCAGAAGAGTTGCGAAACTAGGAGGGCAGAGGGTGCTGCTGAACCCCCTGGCTTGAAGTGGTTTCCATTATGTATAGGGTTTACAGTTTGGTTCAATGGCTCCCAGCACACCTATGTTATGGGAGGTGTGTTGCCTGCCTGGAGCCCATGTCAGAAATGGTATAGAAAGGTTGCAGAGGATCATCTGTTCCTCTGACTGCTACCCCATGCTGCTGATCCACATGGGCACTAATGATACTGCCAGGTCTGACCTTGAGCAGATCAGCAAAGGAACATGAGTGAAGGAGTCAGGGGGCACAGGTTGTGTTCTTGTTCACCCTCCTGGTTGAGGGTTAGGGCCTAGACAGGGACACAGACATCCTGGAGATTAATGCATTGCTGAACAGGTGGTGTAAACAGGAGAGTCATAGGAGCAACAAGAGGGAAATCAGTAGGGGAACCTGCTCAACATCTTAAATGTCTATACACAAATGGAAGGAATATGGGGAATAAACAGAAAGAACTAGAAGTATTAGCACATCAGATAAATTATGACTTAATTGGCATCACAGAGACCTGGTGGGATAAGTCCCTTGGCTGGAATAATGGTATAGAGGTATATTTTTTGTTCAGGAAAGACACGCAGGGTAAAAAGGGAGGAGGTTATATATCAGTATATATGCTTGTTCTGTGGTCCAGAAATTGGTAGGAAGCAGACCATGTGAGAGTCTCTGGGTAAAGATAAAAAGGGTAAAAAAATAGGTGTGATGTCATGGTAAGGATCTAATTATAAACCTTCAAATCAGGAAAAGGAGGCAGATGAGGCATTTCTAGAGCAAATAACAGAAATATCCAAAACACAAGACATGGTAGTAGTGAGGGACTTCAACTACCCAGATATCTGTTGGAAAAGTAATATGGAAAAGTAAAACACAAAATGGCCAGTAAGTTATTGGACTATATTGGGGACAGCTTTTTGTTTCCGAAAGTGGAGGAAGTAACCCAGGGGACAGCCATTTTAGACTTGATTCTGACCAACAGGGAGGAATTGGTAGTGAATCTGAAGATGAAAGGCAATTTGGGTGAAAGTGATCATAAAAAAATAGATTACATGATTCCAAGGAAAGGAAGGTGTGAGAGCAGCAGAATAAGGACAATGGATTTCAAAAAACTAGACTTTAACAGACTGAGAGAATTCGTGTGTAAGGTCCCATGGGAAGAAAATTGAAAGGAAAAAGATGTTCAAGAGAGGTGGCAGTTTCTCCAGGAGACAGTATTAAAGGCACCACTGCAAATTATCCTGATGTGAAGGACAAATAGGAAGAATAGGAATAGAGCAACATGGTTCCAACAGGAGCTCTTTAATGACGTGAAAATAAAAAAGGAATCCTACAAAAAGTAGAAACATGGACAAATTGCTAAGGGAGAGTACAGAAGAATAGCACAAGCCTTCAAGGATAAAATCAGAATGGCTGAGGCACAAAATGAGTTGCACAGAGCAAGAGACCTAAAAGGCAATAAGAAAAGGTTCTTTAAATACATTAGGAGCAAGAGAAAGATGAAGAAAAGTGAAAGTCTTTATTTAGCAGTGAAGGAGAGCTAACAACTGATGATATCAAGAAAGGTGCGGGGTTTGATCTCTGTTTTGCTTGTCTTCACTAAAAAGGTTAACGGTGGCCAGATACCAAACACAATTAATATTAACAACAAAGGGGAAGGAATGCAAGCCAAAACAGGGAAAGAACAGATTAAAGACTATTTAGATGAATTAGATGTATTCAAGTTGGCAGGGCTGATGAAATTCATCCTAGGATGTTTAAGAACTAGCTGAAGTAATCTCAGAACCATTAGCGATTATCTTTGAGAACTCATAGAGGATGGATGAGGTCCTAGAAGACTGGAGCAGGGCAAACATAGTACCTATCTTTATAAAAGGGAGGCAAGAAAACCTGGGAAATTATAGACCAGTCAATCTAACTTCGATACCTGGACAGATACGGGAACAAATTGTAAGCATCCACAGAATAATAGTTATAAGGAATAGCCAGCGTGGATTTGTCAAGAACAAATTGAGCCAAACCAACCTAATTTCCATATTTGATAGGGGTACTCTCCTGGTGGATTGGGGGGGGAGAAGAATACATGAAATATCTTGATTTTAATAACGTTTTTGACACAGACCCACATGATATGCTCATAAGCAAACTAATGGCTGAAAGACTGTACTCAGAGAGAAGGTATCAATGGTTTGCTGTCCAACTGGGAGGGTGAATCTAGTGGGCTCTTGCAGGGGTCAGTCCTGGGTGAAGTACTATTCAATATTTTCATTAATTACTTGGATAATCAAGTGGAGAGTATGCATATAAAACTTGCTGCTGACACCAAGTTGGGAGTGGTCGCAAGCACTTTGGAGGACAAGATTAGAATTGAAAATTACTTTGACATTTTAGAGAATTGGTCTGAAATCATCAAGATGAAATTCAAGAGCAAAATATTACACTTAGGAAGGAAAAATCAAATACAAAACTACAAAAAGGGGAATAACTGGTCAGGCAGTAGTATTGCTGATAAGATTCTGGGGTTATCCTGGGATCAGAAATTGAATGAGTCAACAACGTGATGCAATTGCAAAAAAGGCTAATATCATTCTCAGGTGTATTAACAGGAGTATTTTATGTAAGACACGGGACCTAATTGTCCCACTCTTTGGCACTGGGGAGGCCTCAGCTGGAGTATTGTGTGCCATTCTGGGTGACACACTTGAGGAAAGATGAGGACAAATTGGAAAGAATGCAGAAGAGAGAAGCAAAATGATAAAAAAAAGTTTAGAAAACCTGACCTATGAGGAAAGGTTAAATAAACAGGGCACATTTAGTGTTGAGAAATGAAGATTGAGGCGGGGACCTGTTAAGTCTTCAAAGATGTAAAGGGCTGTTATAAAGAGAACTGTGATCAGTTGTTCTCCATGTCCTCTAAAGAGAGGACCAGAGGTAATGGGCTTAATCTGCAGCAAGGGAGATTTAGGTTAGTTATTAGGAAAAACCTTTTAACTATAAGGATAGTTAAGATGGGGAACAGGCTTGCAAGGGAGGTTGTGGAGTCCCCATTGGAGGATTTTATGAACATGTTGGACAGACACC
Source organism: Mauremys reevesii (assembly GCF_016161935.1). NCBI lineage: Eukaryota > Metazoa > Chordata > Testudines > Geoemydidae > Mauremys > Mauremys reevesii. Next base: position 24,800,763 of record NC_052623.1, on the reverse strand, counting down.
TGTCTGGAATGGTCTATAATAATAATAGGAGATATACCTATCTCCTAGAACTGGAAGGGACCTTGAAAGGTCGTTGAGTCCAGCCCCCTACCTTCACTAGCAGGACCAAGTACTGATTTTTGCCCCACATCCCTAAGCAGCCCCCTCAAGGAGTGAGCTCACAAGCCTGAGTTTAAGCAGGCCAATGCTCAAACCACTGAGCTATCCCTCCTCCACTAGGTTGACTTGCTCCTGCCTCAACACATGGGGCTGTTTGAGGTCCCTTCCAGCCCAACATTTCTAAAATTCTTTGCTCCCCATTACTCTAGGAGACATTTTGCAAACCTAATACATGCCTTCAGCCACCACCATTTGGACTGTGCACCTCTTCTTACCCCAATTATCCACAGGCTCTAGCAGCCACAACTCAGCTCTCACTGTTTCTTTTGTCTCATGTTGTACTGAGTCTTCCTGTGAAAATCTTGGGCCAGATTCCGCTCTTTCTTTCACTAGAGTGACAGCACTGGGAATTATTCTGGAATGTGGCAGGTGTCAATGAGAATTCCTTGTCTGTCTTCTTTCCTTTTCCCAGTTCACTCAATTTATTTTGTTACTATTATTAATCATTTGTATTTTGTTTAAAAAATGAAAGGAGTTTCCATCAGGACTGTCTATTATCTGCTAGGATTATGTCTAACAAGAATTTAATTTATTAGGATTTGTGCTTGCATAGTTTAGCTTTCCATCCACCTAGTAATCACTGTGAAATTCTGTTTTATCAATTCTTAAGCCTAGATTGTTCTTCTTGTACATCTGACACTTGCTGTTTTCATTCTGCTTGCCGGTTAGATTTGTGTGTGTGCATAATGAATTGTAGCATTACGACCGGCTGAATGGTTCATTACAAACCAATTATTTGTCAGACTTAACCCACTTTCCTTGGTCATGAATTGTTCACAAAAAGACTGTGCATGGATCAACCCTGCATTGCATGGAATAATGAATCAGATGCTTTCAGAGCACTGTCTCCAGTCCCTTGCCATACAACATTTGGGGTGAAATCTTGACCATGCTGAAGTCAATGACAAACTCTCATTGACTTCACCCCTGGCCTATTGTAGATGTCCTGGGATCCACAGAAGTCAGATGAGTTTACATCAGCATAGGTGAATGAAGAATCAGGCCCTCTAAGCTTTTCTCTGAAGCAGCCCTGAAAGTCAAAACATGACTGTAGCCAATGTTCAGAAATTATAAATTTCAGTTTATCAATGGATTTACATAAGCAATAAACGCAATGTTTGCTCTACTCTGGTAGAAGACAGCCGAGTCTAGTAAAAAACACACAGCAGGCTTAATTGTGCCGTAGAACCTATGAGTTTCTCTGATGTTCTGTGTGTGTTTTTAAGCCCTCTAGATTTTAGCCTTCTTGTACTGAGACTCTGGTGGTAACCCATTGTGTGTTGGATTTGCAAGCATACCTAAATTTGCTCATCAGTGTAACCTGAGTTACTCAAACACAAGACCTTGAACAATATGTCATTTACTAATGTGTTTAGTTTGGATTAGAAACAAATTGGAAATGCTTGCAATAGTTCCTATAGGATTGTTACTGTATTTATGCATAGCCAAATAATCACATTTATTTTGCATTCATAATGTGTCTATTATACAATTGTCTTCAAAGGATGGCTGCAATAGAAGTTCCTTGCTATACAATTTCTTTTCCTTAATTTCCATCCATTTAAACATAAATTAGAATCATTTTCTGACTATGTAGCTCCTATGAGGATACTTCTAGACTTCAATTATACCAGCTAGTTATTTTGGTTTTGTAACTTTAAGATAAAACATCAGTCATTTAATATCTCTGCTACACAATCAAGCACATAAAAGCTTATCTGAAGCTCTTGCTAATTGGCCTCTGTTAATTCATATAAAAGCGCATTTGATAATAGCGTGCATAAAGGGAAGAGAGTGAAAGAAGAAACAATGACTTCAACACTTAAGTACTAAATTGCTCCTCAGATGAAGGAGTATGAGCATGAAAGTGGAACAGGTTATATAGAGTGTGGGGCCAAGGAATTATGCCCCTCAGAAAATTATAGGTTGAGAAGGAGCCATGTAATAATGACCCCAGGTGTGCCCCTAGACTCCTGATTGTTAAAAATACCTTTGAGTTCACTCAATGGCCAGTACCCTGGTGATAAAAATGGCCAGAGTAGGTTGTTTGCCTCATGTCCAGGACCTAATTCCCTTACTAGACATGAATAGGAAGCTTCACTATGCCACGTTGTGCAATGTTTCAATATTTAGCAGCACTTATGCAGCGTTTTACATTTAAAACACATAAAAAGAGAACCGAATCCCACCCTTATGAAGTTACTTTTTGAGGCCAGGATTTCCAATGTAATTTTGGTGCCTCAGCTTTTTGGGTGCCCAACCTGGGGCCTGATTTTTATAAATGTGCAGTTCATCCTTTTAGACACCCACATTTCAAAATACAGGCCCTAATTGACTTACTTTAGCGACAGACCATTAAAGGTATAAGCAGGAATATCTGCCCATTATAAATAAATGAAGTAAATATGTGATCTCTAAACTGTTCTATGCAGAGATGTTTTCTAGACACATCTTACTCTGTCTTAAAAGACAAACTGCTGCCGACAGTTTCTCTATAATTAACAGGAAACCTGAAAACTTCACGAATCCTTGAGATGACTCCTAAAACAAATTACTGTGTAACCTTTTCCCACGTATTGGAAAAAAATAATTAATAAAAGCAACACTGTTTCCATTGAAAACTAAATTACATGGATTTGTGAAGAGCAGTCAGAGATGAGAATGATCCACTGTCTTTAAATGGAACAGCATACAACAGCAATTTATGAGTTTTTCTAATGACTCACCAGCTGCACCCTGGCTTTCAAAGAAGTTTTAAATATAGCACTGCAGGTATCACACTGCAATCTGGCAATTCAAACACCTCCAAACCTCATCTCTAGTCAAAAATGACTGCTGCCACAGCTATACACTGCAGGCATTAACGTTTCCACTCCTGGAGTAGTAGTTGCTTGCTCTGGTGTCCTGTCAGTTATGTGCAATTACACTATGTTCTTTCATTGGGTGACTTGCCAGTTTATGGCTCAGTTGCTGCGGGAGGAGGCAACCCAGGCACAATGCTACTGCTGATGAACCTCTAGGAAGGAAACACAGACAAGGTTCAGTTATGCAGGTGTATCTTCTATTAGAGAACAGAGGCAGACTTACAAAAACTGTTTGGCAAAATGAAAGGCTTTTCCTAAAGCAGTGTTTTATCGAAGCGGCACGTGGGTTTTAAATAAGCAGTGGCTGTTGATGTCTACCCCTAGAGTTCCTCTCTTCTCTATGCTCCTTCAGCGTGGGTAGCACGGAAGCACCCTCCTCAGTACTGTTGCTACTGAGTCTGTATATTAGTGAGGTCGGCTGTGGGGGCGAGATCTTCGGCTGGGGGAATGAGGGTCAGCACTTGAGCAGCATCCAGTTTCCAAGCCCCACCTGCTACGTGCTATTTGTTGCATAGGTGCTAGCAGAGGGGCTGACCAGCTGCTCTCGGGGTGTTTTGGGTGTTATACAATGGACTCCACCTTGCTCCTCCCCCTGGGTGGATGCAGACTAGAGTCCTATCTAGCGTACAGGGTGGAGGTTTGTCTGGTTCTGCTCACTGCTTAATCTGTGTTACTGATAGGAAGGGTCTATCTGTACTGTGTTCTGCCTAGCGCATGGTTCTGATTTATTGTAGTGCAGATGGGGTCATAGAACCTGGATTCTCAGAGGTATTTAAGTGCCTAACCCCATTGAAATCAATGTGAGGTAGGGACCTAAATACATTTGAGAGGGTGGGCCTTAGTCTCTCTCACAGTGATGGGCCAATTGAAAGAGTGTGCTCTAGCAGGGTTCTCTGTGGTAGGAGACCTGAGTTCTAATTCTGATGAAGGCACTAATTTGATCTATATGATCTTAACTAAATCACTTTGCACTCAGTATTGCTCTTGCACAAGGGTGAACCAGGAATAACTCCAGCTGAAATATGCTGGTATAAAATTAGCATTACTGAAATATCAGCATCAGGTCCTTTTTCTTTCAGAGTCTCAGTTTCTCCATCTGTAATTATATTTATCTAAGTCACGGTGGTATTTGTGAGGCATAAATAAATGCAAAGTTGTATGAAAGCTAGTTTGTAGCAGAATCGGAAAGAGAATTCAGGACCTAATATCTCTCACTCCTTTGCTTGGTTCACTAGACCATGCTGTCTTCAGGGGACATTAACACACATTCGTCAAAACATGCTGCAGTTTTGCAAATGTGAAAGGCAAATTTCAGCCCCAAACTGCAAACATTTAAACACTCATCTGTTTAAGGTTAAGCACAGTGCTTGCAGGATGGGGGCCTTACTCATAAAATGTTTTTATCATGAATATTTTTGTCAGATCTAGTTTTTTTAAATATCCCTTACAGGGAAAATTTTGATAATGAAACAAATTTTCCTTTTAAAAATAAAAAATGGCAAGAGAGAGACTATAGCACAGGGGTCGGCAACCTTTCAGAAGTGCTGTGCCGAGTTTTCATTTATTCACTCTAATTTAAGGTTTCACATGCCAGTAATACATGTTAATATTTTTAGAAGATCTCTTTCTATAAGTCTATAATATATAACTAAACTATTGTTGTATGTAAAGTAAATAAGGTTTTTAAAATGTTTAAGAAGCTTCATTTAAAATTAAATTAAAATGCAGAGCCCCCCCAGACCAGTGGCCAGGACCTGGGCAGTGTGAGTGCCACTGAAAATCAGCTCGCGTGTCGCCTTCGGCACCCGTGCCATAGGTTGCCTACCCCTGCTATAGCATGTGGTACACCACGATTTCAAGTGGTATTTTTATGAAAGTTATCATCTTAATTGCTCTGCAGGTATATGTCATTATTTTCAGTGTTATTTGTTTAAAATTCCAATTTCATCCCATGTGTGTCTCCTTCTTTTAGCCCTGTCATTTCCTGGAAGGGTTCACTAGCATGTTTCTATTGCATAGAGCAGTCATATTAATTTTCTTTCCCTGAACATAACTATGGTTTGTCTAAGCACACAATAGTTTTTTTTACAATGCTAGGTAGGGTTTATTTACATTATTGAATGACTGATGACTTTAAGAATAACATTTTAGATTTCCATTTCCCTTAATTGGGTTACAGGAGAAGCGCAAACCCGTGAAAATTTGCTGTGTAATTTCATTGCTACAGTGGCTTCTTTATTTTCAGGAAGGAACATACCATAAAACATCCTGACTTTTGAACGTGTTTCCTCTCCTTCATAAATCTTGAACGGTTGCCATTAAAGTTGTTTGTTGGAAGAACGTGATTGGGGAGCAAATGATCAGCAGATTATTTGAATTCTGAATAATCCAGGTGTGTATATGTCTGTGTGTAGTGTTAATAGGACTTGAGAGTAATATCAAGGGGAGAATATTCATCATGGAGATTTCTGTTTCAAATGTTTCAAATGTTGTGTGTTAATTTTACAGCTTTAGAATAAGTTGCTAATGGTATTGTCTTGACTCAGGCCCAGTGGTTCAGATTCTGCCCCCTTCTCTCCTGGGTTGCCCCATTGGATAGACATTCCAGAGACTCTAAATCAGGGATGGGCAAACCTTTTGGCCTGAGGGCCACATTGGGGTATGAAAATTGTATGGTGGGCTATGAATGCTCACAAAATTGGGGGTAGGAGTGTGGAAGGGGGTTAGGGATCCGGCTGGGGGTGTGGGATCTGGGATGGGGCCAGAAATGAGGAGGTATGGGTGCGGGAGAGGGCTCTGGGTTAGGGTGCGGGGGGGTGAGGGCTCTGGGGTGGGGCTATGGATGAGGGGTTTGGGGTGTAGGAGGAGGATCTTGGTTGGGACCAATGGGTTCAGAGGGTGGGAGGGGGATCAGGGATGGGGTAGGCTGTTGGGGCACCAGGGGGGTGAGGGCTCTGGCTGAGGGTGTGGGCTCTGGGATGGGGCTGGAGATGAGGACTTCAGGGTGTGGGACGGGGCTCCGGGTTGGGACTGAGGGGTTCAGAGGGCATTAGGGGGATCAGGGCTGAGGCAGGGGGTTGGGGTATGGGAGAGGGGTGTGAGGGCTCTGGCTGGGGATGTGGTCTCTGGGGTGGGGCTGGGGATGAGGGCCTTGGGGTACAAGAGAGGGCTCTGGGCTGGGATCGAGGGGTTTGGAGGGCAGGAGGGAGATCAGGGCTGTGGTAGGGGATTGGGGCGTGGGGGTGCGGGCTCTGGGTGACGCTTACCACAAACAGCTCCCAGAAGCATGTCCTCCCTCCAGCTCCGAGGTGCAGCCAGGCAGCTCTGCCCACTGACCCATCTGCAGGCGCCACCCCTGCAGCTCCCATTGGCTGGGAACCATGACCAGTGGGGGCGGTGCCTGAAGATGGGACAGCGCGCAGAGCCACTTGGCCACGCCTCCACATATTACATAGCAGCTGGAGGGGGGTCATGCCGGCTGCTTCCTGGGATCTGCATGGAGCGGGGTAAGCCTCCAACTCTGCTCCCCAGTGGGAGCTGAGGGACGGATTAAAAGGTCCGACTGGCCAGATATGGCCCACGGGCCATAGTTTGCCCACCCCTGATCTAAATTCTGATTTAGCAATACTTGCCAGTCCAGTATGGGGCTTGCCTTGGGAGTGGGCTGCAAATACCACCAAATTTTATGGGGCCAAATTCTGCAGTGCTCAGCTGAACATGACTCCCTTTGAAGAAATGGAGTGTACTCTCTCATGAGGCCACTAAATGTCACCTAAATTAGGACTTGAACATAGGATGCACATGCATATGGTGAAAGATTAATGTGCTGACCTACTGCATCACCTAACTCTGTGTGAATTCTTCTTTTATGAAATATTTGCCAGAAATCCAGATAAAACACCATTTATTCCTCCTTATCGTAAGTTTTTTTTAGTGGCAAAAGGGGACACCACACAGTAAAAGGGTGTAGTGTCATGAGCATTTATTCTCACTAAATGAAAAACAGGCATAATCAGATGTTCTTCATATTGATATTATTATGATATGATTAGAGCATAATTATGATGCATTTTATGCAAGACAGGTCATGTAAGGTGTCATTGGAAAAGTTATGATTTGCTGAATATGATTATCCTATTTGTATGCATGTATCATTTTGGTATCTAAAGTTATGAATATTGACTATGTATCTGTATTTCAAATGTAGTTACATCTGGGTGATGCCCACTAGGCAAGATGCTGTCAGTTTAGCGGGTGGGTGGGGAAGGGCTTATTCAGGGTAATGAGCCATTAGGGAAAACAATAGGTCTTAGGAGAAGCTTATCCATCACCTGGTGAGCCTTCCTGAGAACACTCCAGACAGCCTGTGAGTAATGGCTGCTATGACACAGCAAGTTATGCAAGGCTCTGTGACCAGGCCACATGACTCTGGACTCCATCTTGGGATGTCAGTATTTTTCCACAAACTGAGATTTGGGGCAAAGGGTTTCTGCCATATGCTAAACTATATAAGGCAGGAAATGACATCATCTGTTCTTCTTCACTCCCCACACAAGAGGACTCCTGAAAACACCTGAGGAACAAAGACTGAACTGGGGGAAGTGCTGGACCCAGGCTAAAGGGATTTCTAGCCTGTGTATGAAAGCTTGGGGATTCCAAGCTGCAATGCAAGTGTAGCTTGTGCCTTAAGAATCTGCAGCCTGCTTGTATCATCAGTCAGGATGAGAGATTGTTAATTCAAATCCTGTCTTTCTAGCATGTTAAGATTAGTCTACATTTTTGTTTATTTACTAGGTAATCTGCTTTGAACTGTTTGCTATCACTTATAATCTATCTTTTTGTAATTAATACACTTATTTTATGTTTTTTATTCTAAACCAGTGAGTTTGAGTGAAATGCATGGGAAATCGTAGCTCAAGGGGAAAATTCTGTTGCATATTCCTCTCCACATTGGGGGATGGGGACAAACTCTATGAGCTAGATTGTACAGTTCCCTGTGCAGTGCAAGACAGTATAATTTTGAGTTTATGCTCCAGAGGGAGTGCGTGCCTGGGAAGCTGAGAGTTACCTTGGCTGTAGCCTTCCTATTATTGGTTCATGCAGTGGCTGATCAGAGAGCCTGCATGTAACTGCAGCTGGGTGTGTTCCTACCTGTGTGAATGCCCGTCGAAGTGTCGGAACAGGAGCGGGTCTGCAGCTTGCCACAGCAGCACAGGGAGAGAGGGAGCCCAGGCTAGTGGGTCAGAGGACTCAGTAGTTACCCCAGTTTTAGGTGGCACCCCAGGGGGAACCTGCCACAGTGGTGTCACCCACCGTTACAGTAAAAAGATGTAATGTCATGAACATTTATTCTTACTAAATGAAAAACAGGCATACTCAGGTACCGTTGTGTATCAAACCCACTGTACATTTAGGTATACAGAAAAGTATAGTGGAAAAGTTGGACCATGGACTTAGCTGTGTAGAAACAGTGAGGAGAGGAAGGGCACATCGAATGCAGAAGTCCATTGCAACTATCTATAAAAAAGAACTTTTTATTTAAGATCCTAAAAGAACACATTTCACTTATAAAAGACCTTGACAAACTGGAGAGGGTTCAGAGAGAAGCCATGAGAATGATTAAACGATTAGAAAACATTCCTTATCATGAGAGAATCAAAGAGCTCAATATATTTAGCTTAACAAAGAGAAAGTTAAGGTGGTGACTTGATTATATTCTATAGCATCTACATGGGGAACAAATCTTCAGTCTAGCAGAGAAGGGTATAACATGATCCATGGCTGGAAGTTTGACGCTGGACAAATTCAGACTGGAAATAAAGCATACATTTTTAATGGTGAGCGTAATTAACCACTGGAACAATTTACCCACGGTTGTGGTGGATTCTCCAGCATTGACTATTTTAAAATCAGGGTTGGATGTTTTCCTAAAAGCTCTGCTCTAGGAATTATTTTGGGGGAAGTTCTGTGGCCTGTACTAGACAGGAGGTCAGACTAGATGATCACAATTGTCTCTTCTGGCCTTGGCCGAAGTCCTGGTTTAAGTTAAGCTAGAGTGAACTCATAAGAGTGATACAAGTTATTGATATATGTCAAATTTCCAAGCTAGAAACCAGTTTTAAGTTAGTCCTATGGGTCCACCCTTTATTGGTCTTAGCTAATCAGCCCTGTGCACATGCCCGTGTAACTTCTTCCCCTTTTCTTTGTGTGTATTTTATTCTACCCATTAAAACACTTTCTAACTTTCGTCCTTCAGCCAAGAGAGGAGAAAGCAAGGCGCCACTGCCAACAAACCACCCATAGAAACCAAAGAACCCAGAATTAAAACAAGACCACCCCGCTAATAATTAGCAGTTTTCCGTTCTCCAGTGGGAAGCCAGCATTGCCTTCCTTGCAATATTGCATTCCTGACACTCAATGGCTGTGTAAAGATATAGATAGCCACACTTTTTTCACATGACCCCAAATGGAGTCCAACAGCAGCAAACATTGAGTCTTCTGTTTCCCCAGAAAACTCTGCCAAAATATTCCCCAAAGTAAGAATGCCCAAGTGGCTATGCTTTTATGCTAAGGAGGAGTAGAAGGAGGAAAAGAGATACTTGCTGTGCAGTGTGCAGCCTGCAACTGGATCTCCTTTAAGACTTTACACTGAATTCACTCAGAGGTTTTAGTACAAATCAAATAGCAAATGTTTTTGACTAACCCTTTCACAGAGTTGGCTCTCCACATTCTCTGTGGTGACTTGGCCAGTCGTACTGCAATAACATTATTCCCTGATACATGCAGGAAATAAAAAATGTGTATACAATGTTCCCATCATAGAATACAAAGGACAAGTATTATGTTTCTGTCCTTTATCCATGATGACTTTTTAAAAGGACTTTTTCTCATCTCCCCCCCCTCAGCCCCGCAGTCCTAAAGTGTCCTGTCTTCTCTCTAATTAATGATACTGCTTTTCAGACATTGCAGATGTCTTCACATATGGCTCATTACCCTTAAGACAGAACCAATGTAAGAGTTAAAGGTTTATTTCACAGGGTTCTTTGGGCACCCATGAAGGATGAAGTCATTAAAAATACTTCTAACTAAAGTGAGAGTTGCCATGCAGTCTTCTACTTTGCTGCTCTCACAATATTGTGTGGCAGTTATGGCTCCTAAATCAAGGTTTATTAGCTTTTGTTTATGGTAGAATTTGCCTGGAGCTGAAGAAAATTGAAAAAATAGTAATAAAACATGTACATATTGTCCAGGTACTAAGTAACTTACATGTTTTGTAGGCTTCAAAGCAATAAAGTGAATTCATTAGAAATGTGCTTACTTATTCTGTTGTATACTGATGAGAGCCCATATAAAATCTGGCAAATCTGTATATTAAATTAATGAAATACCTATGTAAATTGAAAGGAGGTGCAATGGTTAAGTCAATTGCATCATGGTAGTTGAGATACCATAGTATTTCACTGTACTTGGACGAAGAAAGAGTTGTGGTGTATCTGGGGTGGGGTTTGGTGGTCACTAGTAAATGTTGCCTTTTAAATTATGGATAGTGATACCAGTGTGACAATGAGATCTTCCAAAGCTTACACATAAACCAGGATTAATATGTGTACTTCCTGGAATATCTAGCAGGGCTGGCTAGCTAGGATGTACTTTGCTACCCTTGCTGAATGCTCTCACAGCCCATGAAGCCATATGATCCTGCCAAAGGACATGCTTTACTCTGAAAAGGGTCTCTGCGGAAAAGACACCTTCTTACTCAGCAGATCTACTCCCAGTGTGTTTGCAGAGCTGTATCTGCTAACATTAGTCACTACAATATGGGTTTGTTTGGATTTTCTGCTGCTTTTTCATCACTGTTAGCTCTGCAGGGCAAATCCAGCTAAGAGAGAGTGAGCTCGCTTCTCCTCTACCTTGTGCAGCTGTTTGCCTAATTCCATTCAGGTCCACCTGTGCAAATGCACTGGAGACAATGAGGCTGCACAGATGCTACAAAGGGTCTAATTTGGCCCACAGAGCTTTTATTCCTGGTGCTGATGTATAAGAGGGAAAGAAACCAGCTTGACTCTCAGAGCCCGGGTTGAGTCTGCAGGTTAGGCCATTAGAGAACAAAGTATTTTAAAATTGTAATTTGGCATGGTTGCTATGGAAATTGCTGATGGACAAGTGGAAACTGAGCCCACTGTGTTTTCAGAGGAGGACCATGCTTTAAGGTACAGTTTATGTACTATGTGGAGTTAGTATTCAAGACTTTCTCAGTAGGCCACTTGTCAGAGCTGGCATTCTATTCTTCTAACTAATACTGCTCGCAGTACGAAAACAAAACCACCAGTGAACAACCCACTCCTCTAAAATCAAGCCTATAGGGGGTACATTGTGTCTGACAGCTGTGGGATTTTTTTGGGGGCGGGAGTGTTTATCAATTGTACCCTTATTGAGCACCCAGCTCTTAGACATGGGAAGGAGGATTCTGTTATGAATGAATTAACTAGATTTTCCTAAATGAGTGTCAAGTGTGAACAACCACCCCGCTAGAAGGACTGGAAAGGATGGTGGTTGGAGTTGGGCTAGAGAGCCCCAGCACCATTGGAGAAACAACCAAAGAGGACTGGGCTAGCCAGGTGAGGCCCCAATGGTGCTGAAGGTAACTTTTTTCTTTTATTGGGTGTGACAGAACAAGGAGTAATGGTATCAAGTTGCAGTGAAGGAGGTCTTGGTTGGATATTAGGAAACACTATTTCACTAGGAGGGTGGTGAAGCACTGGAATGGGTTACCTAGGGAGGTGGTGGAATCTCTATCCTTAGAGGTTTTTAAGGCCCAGCTTGACAAAGCCCTGGCTGGGATGATTTAGTTGGGGTTGGTCCTGCTTTGAGCAGGAGGTTGGACTAGATGACCTCCTGAGGTCTCCTCCAACCCTAATCTTCTATGATTTGGTTCAGAGTCTCTGTGGGCAGAAGGTGGCATAAAGCCTCATGGGAAGCCCTGGCTTGCAGAAAGTCAACTGAGTGGTGGCAATGGTGCAAGCCAGATGGTGCAATTTCATGTTTGACATGAGGAGCCTAAGCGCATCTATTGCAGCTCCTAAAGTGTGTGTGTGGTAGAGTGGTTGGCTATGGCCATTAGGGATATGCTCACTTAGTGCAGCCTCCTCTAATTGGGAACCTCTGTTGCTTCCAGCCTGAGATTTAAGCTGCTCTCATCTGCTGAAATCTCTAAGGGGAAGGAGGAGTGGAAACACCCATTTCCATGCAATAAGGGTGAATACTCACTGAGCCAGGGGGTGTGAATTGAGCCTATTTTGCTTTGAATGGTGCATCCAACTCCTGATGTGAAGGGTTTATGGGAAGGGCCGCAGCATGTGCACACAGAAGCAGTTCATCTCAGGGAGGGCTGAGGTTGTGATGGGCTATAAGCAGGTGGCTATTCAATGTGCACCAACATGAGCTTTAAACTGGAAAAAGAGGTTGAGGTGGGTTGGGAGGGAATGAGATGCGTAAACTGAGATCTCTGCTCAGAAACAGAGCTAGCTTTGGAGACCTTTGGGGAATCTGTGCTTGAAAGTAAACTCATAATGGGTCTATCTGTAATTGCTTGTTAAAATAGGATGGACTGTTCTAAGGAGAAGGTTAAGATGGAGACACAGTCCCACTTCCAATAGGTATGTTGCAGTGGTGTTAATTAAGAGCTGTTAGCAATTTCTCTACCCATTAGTCTGTTGATAGGTTTTTATTCCCCATGCACCATCACTTTTGTATGTCAATAGAATTTTGGTTTATGATACAATACTACTGGATCTCTGTTTTAACTGCATATTTGAGGAAGAACCATATTGGATCAGTAATACTGTGCATGGCTCACATACTGCAGTTCCGGATAACCTGCTCCCCCCCCCATTTAATAGACCATTAAGAGTGCAGAGGTAAAGCACTCAAGTGAGAAAATGCCAAAGTTAAGGTTTCTCATGCAACTTTAACTCTGCTTCCCTGTGCACACTGTGATATACTGAATCACAGTCCATCTGGCATATAAAGAAAGCAGTTACACCAATGAATACAAACAGGCTGTCACAGAGCTTGCACTCCAGCTTTGTCTCCTTTATTTACCAGGTACTAAACCCTACCTGGATCTTTGTACAGCACACAGAGGGATCTAGTAGCTGGATAATATACTGCAAGTAAAGTTATCATTGCAATATTTATCCATTATGATACAGAGCTGGAGTGTGAATTGGGTCTTTCATTATGTGATCACAGACTATAGCTGAGTGGTCCCCAAACTGTGAGGCATCCCCCCCCAAAGGGGGCACAGAGGAATGTTTGGGGTGTGCACGGTGGGGGCCCATGACAGCTCCCACTGAGGGTGGGGAGGGAGTGCCACCTAGCTCTATTCTGACCCCACACACAGCTCCACTCCAACCCCAGCTCCACCTTCAGCCCAAGCTCCTCTGCTGAGCCAACTGTGCAGTAATGGGCAGAGGGCAACAGATTTTGTTATCGGTAAGGGGGGCATGACAGGAAAAGTTTGGGCACCACTGTGATAATCCCTGCAGGACCCCTGCAGCATTCAGTAGACAGGCTGGACGACACAGAATGAAGAGGCATCTGAGCAATATTTTTATCTTCATTATTCAGTGCTTGACTCCTGCACTGCCTACCATCCAAAGTGCATATGAAAACACTGTCCCCCTCCCTCATTCACCGCACATGGTCCACTTGCATCCCTGTCTCTTTCACTAATTATTTTTTTACTCCAATTTTCTCAAAATATTCACCCTCAGGAAGAAGCCAGACCTGGAACGTTTCAGCCTCAAAGGTCAGAGTTTACAAATGTTATAAGCAACTCAAATAAATTCTTAATGCCACTTTAGCATAGCTGTTATAACATGCTCCAGGTATAATACAGAAAAAATAGCAGGCTGATTTCTCAACTTATATAAATCAGTACAGTTTATTTACCAGAGCAGAGCGGCACCAGTTTACACCAGCAATGAATTTGGCCCATTGCATTTTGAAGAAAATAAAGCAAATCTAATGATATTCCAATATCTGAACTGATATATGGGATATAGATTTCCAAATATCTGGATGAACTTCATAACCGATTGCTTGAGTTTGGAAATTTTACAAAGCTAGTATGAGTTTCTGAAATATTTTTCTTTTAACCTAGGGGATTTTATTCCCCAGGGGTGAATGCGAAGCACTATGGGACTTTTTAATAATCATAAATAAACAACACCTTGGATTTTACATCCCTATATATCTAGGGTCTTATGTGGCTTTCCTCACTGCAATACCTCAGTGCATCCCAAAATAAATAACCCTCTGTCTCCATTCACATCCTGCAAAACAGCACTTGCCAAGCACAGTTCCCAGAGCCACTCTACTGAGCCACTCGCTCAGTTCTACACAAGAGAAGAGCCCCATTTGCTGAGTCACCAGCACCATATTTTGCTTAGTAAGAGGCACCATTGTCCTAACTTGCAGCTAGGGTGACCAGATGTCCCGATTTTATAGGGACAGTCCTGATTTTGGGGCCTTTTTCTTGTATAGGCTCCTATTACCCCCCACCCCGTCCCAATTTTTCACATTCGCTGTCTGGTCACCCTACTTGCAGCAGACTGATAGGTCTAATTGCCATCCTGCTTTATCTCTTGTTGGAGTGACATTTGTCCATGTAATCTGATATTACATTTTCTCAGTGAATTGCTGTATCCTCACCTCACCTTCATCGCCAACTGCAAACCTAAGTGAGCTGATCAGCAGGGCCAGCTATGGGGTCCACTAGCTAGTATCTCTTCAGGAGGACAGCCTTGCAGCGGGGATTTTTTTTATACCACTGACATCTGCTCCATACAGTCAGATTCTTGTACAGGTGCCCAGACAGACTGTGACATTTACAACCTTTACACAATATTCATACTGGTTCATTGCCATTACTGCAGCCTGGAAAAAAATAAATAAAAAAGGATACCATCTGCTGTGACAACTGCTTCACCAGCAAGACTTCACACGGGCCAGGCACGGTCACTTGCTTACTTTATTAAAGAGACATTGTAACTAGTTTTTGGTGTCTTGTGTGGTGTTAAGAGAATTGCGCAATAGGGTCACACCTGCATTGAATGTGAAGTGGATCCAGTTGGCTGGGTGCAGCTAAAGCAGTTTGGGAGCAGCAGGACTTCTCATCATATGGCTTTGCAATTCAACAGCAGCTTCTTATTTCAGACTATATAGCAGCATTGGCATTGGCGTGTTTTATTCCTATCACACTTAGATCGTAATGCCTAACCTAGCACTGTCTGTTGATGGCCAATTCTTCACCAGTCTCATACAAGTTATCTGATGTGGTGGACACAACCATCTTTTCTGTTACTACTGCTGATAAATTGCATAGTCAATCGCTTGGCTATATTTTAGTTCATTATAAAATATACTCAAGAGACCAAATAACCAATGTCAGTCAGATTTATTGCTCTAAGCCAATAATATTGTACAGAGAAAAGGTTCTGTACAACCCCAGTCTCGAGGAAGCTGCCTTGTGCAGCAATGTTCCGTTTGCCTGATGAAGAAAGTGTGCTCCCAGAGTCTCACACTGCAGCTGGTATTATTTACATGATGATTTTACACACTATTCATCTCTTCACACATCACTAAAATCCAACCCATCAGTTTGCCCCAGTTCCCTAATTTGTTGTTCTGCTCCTTCCTTTTCTTTGAAATGCTGGTATCCAAAGCAGGTACTGGTCCATGAAGGTACTTCCCTCATTTGTATTAAGTCATCGATCAAATGGATCTTGATTTTGACATGTTTCCTATCTGCCTATGCCAAATACTTATTTTAGCTAATGCAAGATGTTATGGGATACATAGCATAAGTGATCAGAATTATAGTGAACGTATAGACCAGTTTAGGCTATATAACTGTTATAATATTTGTGCTTAATGCATGCTAATATATATTATGCAGAGAATATACATTATTGATATGATATAATATGCTAACCAGCATATATCGGTCAACACTACCAGTGGAAGGATTGACACTATTTGATGAGTTGGAATTTAGCAAGTGTAGAAAAATTTGAAGCCTCTATTCAGATGAGACAACTGCAGCCCCATCTCGGCCTGAATGCCAGACAGCTTAGGCTGTGAGCTCTTCAGAGCGGGGACAATCCTAAGTGTTTCGAAAATACCTGGTTCTTACTGAGTGCTATAGTTCCTAAATAGCAATGACCCCAGCTGTACTATGTAAGAGCACAGAAATTCTTCTTATTAAGGTAAAATCTATATCTGCTTGATAAAAATAAAAATAGAAATAAATCTAAAAATAAAAATACTTTTATCTGCCGGATTCTCTTGTTCAGGTTCTGGGTGTTTCAGTGCCACATGTTTCCTTTATTCTCGTGGAAGTATACACTTCTGCTACATAGCAGAGTCCAGTTGAGCTGTATGCCTCTACTAACCACCCCACACCGAGGAATGAACCTATCTAGGTACTTCTAATCTGAGATTTTAAAAAAGCATTGGCATCCATACAACGCTAATACCAACAAACTGACCATAGGTGGTCTTTCTTCTATGTCTTGCTGTTCACTGATGGTGTTTCTGTTCTATTCTATGCCCATCACTCTGGTACCTGAGCTAAAACGCTTATTGATATTAATCATTGTGTCCAGATGCAGTCTTTCATTGTGTAGGAGACTGCTAGGAATTGTTTTTTAGCATTCTAGGCTTAATTATCATCTAATTTACACCAGTTTTAATCCATTGACTCAAGTGGAGTTCTTGCATCTTGGCAGGGAGTTAGACTAGATGATCCTTGTGGTCCCTTCTAACCCTATGATTCTGTGATTCTACTTCCAATTGGCCTCTGTGAATCAGGTGCCCCTAAATTGCTGGTCTTTAATTATCCTAGGTGTGTAGATCTGTCTGGTTTCACCTAATCCATTCGCTATCCAACTCAGGACTCTTCTATAGGACATAGATGTGTCCAGTATAGTTTAAAATGCAGGAAACAATGTAGTTTCTAGCCTCTCCCTTAGAGGTCTATTCCGCAGACTAACAGATCGTCCCACAGGAAGTTTTTCTTGATATAGATAGATAGATATCTTCCCTCTGAAGTGCCATCTTGTGTATATGGTACTTCAGCAAAATGTCACTGCTTCTACATGAGTCAGCTGATACTTGATACAGAGGGAGGTTTTGTAGGCATTGAATTCTAAGTCACTCACCTCTACATAGCATCTTCTCTAACCCCTCCCATGCTCTTCATAACAACAAAAGGTGATAGGATGGGTGAATTGCTTCCTGTAAACATCTCATTCGGCAAGTTCAGTAATGATTATGGGCTTCAACTAAGTGGTGCTGGAGATACATTAGCCTGCCTTGTGGTGTTAATCATCTCCTGTATCAGGAGATGTTTTGAAGTTGACTTCCTGTGCTTGTGTCCAGTGGTGCTCTGAGTTTGCCTTTCATTCCGTTTCCCCTGTGTTCACCTTTACTGTAGTCAACAAAGGAGGAATATACTGTGCCTCATGAAAAAGACTAAGGAAAATGTCACACACTGCAGTACAGTGCTAAACCAGGTAAACTATAAGACAATGGAAAGATAAAGCAGCAGTGAAGAGTAAATCAGCAGTTACTCTAAAGTAATTTATATAGAAACTTTTCCAAGAATTCCTTTAAACTGGCTAAACATGATGGGCTAAATTCAGAAGCAGTGTGTCCTAATTTAGACTCCCTTGGGTTTATTTACATCTCCACTACCAATGTGTGACTTATGCTCTAAGGGACGTGCTGGCCGCCGCTTCCCTCAGCTCCTATTGGCGGGAACCAGAGAACTGCAGATGCTGGGAACTGCAGAGGGGCTGAGCCTGCAGATGGTCAACATCAGCAACAGGGGCGGCTCTAGGCATTTTGCCGCCCCAAGCACGGCAGGCAGGCTGCCTTCGGCGGCATGCCTGCGGAGGGTCCGCTCGTCCCACGGCTTCGGCGGAGCTCTTGCAGGCGTGTCCGCCGAAGCCGCAGGACCAGAGGACCCTCCGCAGGCAAGCCGCCGAAGGCAGCCTGCCTGCCGCCCTCGCAGCGACCAGCAGAGTGCCCCTCGTGGCTTGCTGCCCCAAGCACGTGCTTGGCGTTCTGGTGCCTGGAGCTGCCCCTGATCAGCAAAATGTCTCGCAGCCTGCAACCAGATTACCCTGATGGGCCACATGTGACCTGCAGGTTGCCCACCACTGCTCTAAGGGCAGGTCGACACTTACAGTGCTGAATCGATGCAACTGCACTGATGTAGCTGCGCCGCTGTAGTACTTGAGTAAAGGTGCTCTGTGCTGACGGGAGAGAGCTCTCCCACTGGTGTAGTTAATCCACTTCCCCAAGAGGCGATACCCATGTCCCTGGGTGTGGATTTTTCACAACCCCCATAGTTATACCAATGTAAGTCTGTAGTATAGGTCAGATCTAAGGGAGTCTAACTCCCTTAACGTACACCTTCTTCCAACACTTTGGTATGTATATTTCACCAGCTGGGATTCCTTCACACATTACACAACATGCAGTAGCAGGAGAACATTGTTAGAGGTAGACCATCTTTTGTTTTGGACATTAAACTACGGATGCTTTTGCCCACATGATGTGGAAGTTAAAGGTTCATTGGCACTTAGAAATGGGGGGTCACATAGCAGTAGCCCAAGATCCAGTGTCATGGTTCGTTCTCTCAGATAGCTTCTAATTAGCCATGGATCTGTGTGAGCTGTATGGCTGAACAGATGTCTGGCTAAACTTCCCTATGCACTCCTAATACTAGCAGTGTCTACAGTAACTCACCATTTTGAAGTCTCTTTGGGCACCCTGAATTTTTCTGGGTTCTCACTGGCTCCAGCATGAGCTGTGGGGTGAAATGGAGTCACCCTGGTGAGAGCTGCAGAAATCACAGTGCCTCCTTGAGGACGCAGGTGAAGCATGCTGGAAGGAACATACCAGCAACTCCTGCCCTCAGGGCAAGCTCAGTAAATGCATAGCGCTGCCTGGGGTGGGGAAGGGGCAGTGTGCCCCAGGTCCCCCATAGGAGAGGACCCCTTAAAGTGAGTGGCATTGTGACCTATCTCATGGGGTTGCAGCAGCACTCACTCAAATTTGGCCCACCTCCCCTTTGTCATGCCAGAGGGGGCAGCCATACCAAATTTGAGGGAGCAGTACAGAGGTCACAGCACCACTCAGTTTTTGGTTTCTGGTGATTTGGCCTTGAATGGCACTGTGACCCTGTGCACCAAGTTGCATCACCATTGGTGGGGAGCCTGGGATGGGACCTGCCACTGCTGGATGAGTATGGGCAGGCTCAGTGGTGGCTTTTTGTTTTTATTTATTTATTTGCATCCTTAGTGTGTGTGTGTGTGTGTGTGTGTGTGTGTGTGGTTGGGGGTGGGGGGACTCAAGTTTCAGATTTTGTGCCAAGCCACCCAAAACGCTGTGTGGCTCTGCATATGCAGCTGGTAGGAATGGAGTCAACCCTTGCAGTGAGGTGCTTCTTATACCCTTTCCCATTCCAAACACACTGTTTGCAGGGACGGCCTCTGTCTGGCCCTCTGTAGCGGGGTGGTCACCCGCTCCTGGCCTGAAAGGGGTTAAAAGCCAGCCCTTAGAGAGGGCTGGGGCAGGGGGGAAAGCTGGCCTGATTGGGGAAACAGCTTCAGCTGTGGCCATGCCCCAAACAGACCCAGCTGGCCCTATAAAGGCCAGGGAAGCCAGGAGCAGAGACACTCTTGCTCCAGGCTGGGAGAGAGCAGTGCCTGGCTGCTGGGAAGCGCAGGGTGCCTAGAGTGAGGCAGGGCTGGGGCGCTCCAGGCTGGCAACTCCCCAGGCTGCAGGGCCTTGTCTAAGGCCCCATAGAGGCACTGGGTTGTAGAGAGAGGCAGCAGGTCCAGACCCAACCTTGCCAAGGATGAGTGGCTGACGCTGCAGTCTGCCCCAGGGAATGGGGGCTAGTTGGTGACTGGCAGTAGCTTTACACTGAGGCAAGATGGGGATAGGGGGTGGGGGTTCCCCTGGGAGGGAAGACTGAGGAGTTATGGCCAGAGGGGCAGCATTCCAGAGAAAGGGGCACTGGGGTCCTGGGAGGGACATGGGGGTCAGCGGTAAGGCAGATCACTGGCCTGTAGAGGGAGCTAATTCCTGATAGAGACCAGCAGGAGGTGCCACAGGGGTGAGTCCTACAATGCTTACACCCTCCATGAAAACCACCTGTGAAGTAAATTGCTGCCCAACAGGAGTCAGGATATCAGAATCTAGCCCATTGAGCTTAGGCACTAAAAGTAATTTGAAAAATCATTATTGTCTATGGGTCATACTGTGAAGCCCTTGCTCCCATTTGCGTGCGTCAACGGTGCTGCTCATGAATAACTATTCATCACTGGAAATCAGGGGGTTCCAATCTGGCCTTAAATATTTGTCATTTAGACTTCAAACAAAAGGATCAAGAAGTCATCTATGGTATAAACATTTGAACAAAAATTATAACAAGCAATGGAAGCCACAAGCTATGCCAGTCATTGGATCTGAGTTAGGGCTAAAAAAGGCAAGCAATGATTCTGAACAATCAGTTTGCTCTAAAGATAAATGTCTCCCTACTGGCTCTGTCTCTATAGGGAGATTTTGTGCTTTGTCAGGAAAACTAGGACTCTTGTAAAACTTTAATGATCTTGAAAGCTCATAAAGGGACGTGGCAGAAAATGAAACTCAAATATGAAGAATAGACTTCAGAGAGCTTGACACAAGTTCATCCAGCTGTAAATTAAAATCAAATGCCACCAAATATGCAGGTTGTAAAAATGCCCCTGCTCTGGAAAGCAGTAAAACTTTAAAAGGTCTGTTCAATTAAAATGACTTAGCTGAGTAGGCCCAGGATATTTTTCTTCATTCAGAACTTGAGTTGTATTCAAGGCACATGGAAATGCCAACTTGGGGATGCAATACTGCATTGGGCTGACATTTATACTGAGATGGGTCAAATTGTTCAGTGGTTTTAATTAGCTCTCAAGTGGGCACTGATCCTGAACCAATGAAGTCAATGGGAGTTTTGCCACTGGCTTCAGTGGGTGCAGAATCAGACCCATAGTACCTACCTTTCCTACTTTGATCTAATAACTTCCCATTTCCATTGTTGGTGAGAGGCAGCCTGGTCTAGTGGGTTGAACAAGAAACTCCTGAATCCTAATCCCACTTCTCCCTCTGATTCACAACTTCCCTGAGCCATACAACTTCAACTTCCCTGAGTTTCTGGTTCTTCATCTGTAAAATGGAGATTATAATCCTTACCTCACAGAGTGGCCTAAGGATTAATTACTGTTCTTAGACTGTGTACAGTGCTTGCAAATATAAAGCAGCAATTAAATGTCTAGCATTAAACACAAAAGGCTGCCCTTTAATGGAGATCAGTACAGATGGTAATGCACAAACACCCGTCAGCCCAACTGGGCTCTGAGAATGCTGTGGCCTAGAAGCTAGCAACTCCAAATTCAGGCACCCATAAAAGGGACTGAATTTTTCAATGTGCTAAGCGCTCATTGTCTTCAGTTGGAGTGATGGGTGCTCAATAGTTCTGCATATCAAGTCACTTACACACAGGTGCCTACATTTCGATTTAAGGGCCTAACCTTTGGTACCTAACTTCAGAAACTTTGGTCTCTGTTAGTTTTTTACTGCAGACTGCTCCAGGTACTAGTGTACATATATTGGTCTCTTGCTATATTTATGTTGGTCTTAAAATGTGTTTTGACTGTCATTAATTTAGAGAAAATGCCAGCTTGTACATTGTGCAAATACTTAACTTTGTCTCTACTGAAAAATTAAATGGAATTGAAGTGTGCATGCAGAAGTCAAATGTAAAGATGCATGTGAGCTCTTCAACGAGCAGGAAGGTAACTTCAGTCAAGAACAAGCACTGCTACCCTGAATTTTAGGGGAACCAAGACATTTTCACAGGTATGTGTTGTAAGTGGAGTTATCAGAATGGTTACCCATTTACACCTGTCAAAATCCTATAATCAACAGCTCTGGATTCCCTCCTCCCCCATCTCTTTTAGTATAACTGTCATGTTAAACAGAAAAAAGATATCATAAGAGTTAATTTCAAATATTTATTTTCTGAAAATCTATACTAACTCTTTCCCAGTAATTTTATAGCCTTCTTTCTTTAATAGGGAGAGACATGCTACTTCTTTACAATACTGTCAAACAACAGATTTCATTGTAGTTGCTGGAACACTTAGTATCTTTTCTGTTATTTAGTATGATGCTTGATATGGGGAAATCTGTCTGTACAACTTTATTCAGTTTGACTGGGGTGTCTCTCTCTCCCTCTCTCATTTATTTATTTATGTATGTGTCAGACTGCAGACTTCATTTTGGATGTGAAGTTTTTACCTTCTCTGCTGCCTCTTTACCTCCATGTTGGACTGAAATTCCAAACGTAGCAGTACAGGGCTGACAATAGAGGATCATAAAATCTGGGTATTCCTCTATTGAAATACAAACATCCTAGACAATAGACTGCAGAATTGGTTTGTCAGGGGAAAGGTTGCTTGGCAATGAAGTCACCAGGTAGAATTCTGCGGGCATCTGAGGCTGACCAGGGAATCACCTGATAGCGGAGACTGGAGTGGCTTTAATCCGGAGGTCTTCAGTTATTTTCCCCCAGTTTAAGATGAGGGAAGCTGCTGCATGAGTCAGGGGGACCCTTGTCTACCTGAACACAGATGGTCCCCTAAGGGAAGAGTGAGCTAGAGTGAGGGCCACTGCATTCAGGAGGTTTGTTTGGTTTTTTTCCATATGACCTGTACCCTCTGTATATTCATTGCTCTTTATTTAAGCATGAGACTGTGTTACACTTCTGTGCAAGGTGTCTGTGTGTTATACACTATAGCTACCACGTGGCTCCTGGAAGAGGTAAACTCAAGGCTCATACCTTTGGGTGGAGTTATGGGAGAATGTGTGTCTAAGCTACAGAGGAATCTATGGAGTCTGCACTGGGTCCAGGGGCTGGGCAGAAGGCACTGTGTGGTCCAAGCTCTGAGGATAGGGCTCTAGACAGAAGAGCTGCCTCCAGAGAGTGTGCCTAGGGCCCCCAAAACAGGGACAGTGCTTGAGCTCTGTTCAGACTGGGTGGCTTAAAACACACAGTGGTCCAGAGGCTGGATTCCCCCACAGCAATCTGGTGATCTGCCAGCAGGGGAGCTTGCAGGGCCGCCCAGAGGATTCCGGGGGCCCGGGGTCTTCGGCGGCGGGGGGCCCTTCCGTTCCGGGCGCCCGCCGCCCCCCCCCCCCAGACCGGGCGCCCCCCACCGCCGCCCGGCGGCGGCCGCGCGCTGGCTGCTGAAGTGCAGCCGGGGTAATTGGGGGGCGCGGGGCCGGGGCCGGCGGCGGGTCGCGGCGGCGGGGGTCCCGAACCCGGCCCGCCCCCCCCGGCGGCCCCGGGTCCCGCGCCCGCCCCCCCCCCCCCCCCCCCTCCAACCTCCTCTCCTGGAGCCTCCCTCCCTCAGCGCCCCGCCCCGCCAGCCCAACAGGGCGGGCGGAGCCGCCGCGGGCCGCCGCCCGCCAGCCGGCGAGGGGCGGGGGCTGGGGGGCTGAGCCGAGCGAGCGCGCTGAGCGGCTGGCCCTGGCCTCAGCTCCCCCCCACGCCCCTCGGCCCTGGCGCTGGCTCAGGGGCAGCGGGCGAGGCCTCGGCGCGCTGCGCGCGAGGCGCAGGGGGGCGAGGGCGGAGGGGGGGCCCCCCTTTCCTGGGGGCGGCCGGGGGGGCCCAGCCCCCTTGCCCCCCCCCTCCCTCCCCCCTGGGAGCTTGACCGGATCTATGACAGATGCAGAGCCTTATTATGAAACTGTAGGAAGTATTCATGCAGAAGCTGTTTGGAAAGGAAATAAGAGAAACATTGCTCATAAGAGCAAACTCTATGGTTCTACTTTCTCTTTGTGGCGCTTACTGTTTTTGCTTGGATGAATAATCAGTTTTTGTCCAGTTAATTTCATTGTAATATTATACAGCCCCTATGTACACTGGAAAATATTGCAGCACATGATTAGGGTGTGTGGATGACAGTTGCCCTGTGGGACAGAAAGGGAAGGGCGGCTTCTTTAAATGCTGCAGAGGTGAAAATAGGATTGACACAATCAAATCTTAACTTTTGTGAGTCATTCATCTTCCGGTATTTCCATACTAGAGGAATAGATACACTGCACGTAGGGGAGTCGAACTGGTGGGGTTCCACTGTCTATTATTTTATGTATATTTCTGGAGGTCCTGGGATCCCAGTCATAGACTAAGACTCCATTGTGCTAGGTGCTGTACAAACAGAATTAAAAAACAATCCCTGCCCCACAGTGTTCACAATCTCAATAAGTTTGTTTCACAGGGTGGTCTTGATTAACCTAATCATCTAGTTTTATCATAACTATCTAACAGTGAGTTCACTAATTTACACAGGGCAGTGCGTATGGGATACCCCAAACTGCTCATCACTGCTCCAAGACTGCTCCTCTTGAAATTAATGGGGGGTTTCCACATTGATTTGATTGCAAGCAGTTCCAGGCTAAGCATTTTGAAAAATCCCACCTGTGAGCTCTTTCTTTGCTGTGGGTTCTCTTTTAAGACTCCTGTTGATGCTACAGAAATAGTCATAGATAATATACCTTTCACTATATCTTCCTTTCCTGCCGCACACAGATTGGCTGCCATAGAATTCTATTGTGGCTTTTCAAGCACTTGGTGCACTAGAGTTGTATGGTGTGTTTTGCAAGGAAAACCTACCGTGTTTGTAAGGAACACATACAGCTTGTAGAGTGAAAGTACGGTATATTTTCTAGCACTGCAAAAGTTTGCAAGATGCAACGATTATTTTAAAAACCTACATGAATCACAGG
The DNA here is from genome assembly GCF_016161935.1 of Mauremys reevesii. Taxonomy (NCBI): domain Eukaryota; kingdom Metazoa; phylum Chordata; order Testudines; family Geoemydidae; genus Mauremys; species Mauremys reevesii. The sequence goes on along the minus strand of NC_052623.1, from coordinate 24,775,837 downwards.
AGAAGATGGAAATGAGAAACTCTGACTTCCCCCCACCCTTGCTTGGTGTGTGCTCATTGCTATTTCATGAGATGCCAGGCACAATTAATGTGTAAGGGAACTGAAGCCATTCATCTTTTTCTCACCAAACTATAGGGGATCCAATTTACACTCTGAAAGTGGGCATAGGGTAAAAGGTGCAAATGAGAAAACATGACCCATGTGCAATGATTAGCATATTGCTAATTGACAATTTCTGCTCTACAAGCAACCCTGAAGCCTGCCAGACCCAATTCCCAAAATACTAATTAAACTGCACACAATATCTTTGAAATCTTGGCGTATATAAACAAGTGAAAAGTAAAACATCACTATTTAATCAAATTAGCCACTAGAAAGAATTTCTGAAATACATTCAGGACCAGCTTTCCTATGCACTGTGTCAAAAATCGACCCCAAACCATGAGAAATGGGACAGGGTAATACCAGGGCACAAAATGTAGAGGAATGACCGTGTAGGCCATGCTAGTGGGGGAGTGGCACTATGTGTGAAAGAAAGAGACAGTTAAATATAGTAAAAATCTCAGATGAATCAAACTGAGCCATAGACTATGGATAGAAATTCCATGCTTGGATAAGAGTATAGCAGTAGGAATATATTACTGTCCAGCTGACCAGGATGGCGACAGTGACTGTGAAATGCTCAGGGACATTAGAGAGGTTACAATAACAAAAAATCCCAATACTAATAGGGGATCCCAATACTAATAGGGGATATCCCTGTATTGATTGGATACATGTCACCTCAGGACGGGATGCAGAGAGAAAATTTCTAGGCCGCACTAATGACTTCTTCCTGGAGCAGCTAGTCTTGGAACCCACCAGGGGAGAGGAAATTCTTGATTTAGTCCTAAGTGGAGCACAGGGTCTGGTCCAAGAGGTGAATATATCTGCAGCACTTGATAATAGTGACTATAATGTTGTGACGTTATTGATATAAATTGGGACCATATAGAACATGGGTTGTAACCAAGGTCCTGTAGTGGCGTAGTCATGCTTGGATCCACAGAACCAGGTCAATTAAGCTTTGGGTCAGAACCCCACGCTATCCAAATTTGAATTTTGGGTTTGAGAGTTTGGTGGGTTAAAAATCAGTGACCATGAGACAGAAAGCATCAGGAAAAGCAGGGAAACTGCAAGCCTTGAGAGACAGCCTGCAGTTTGAATATGAGCAAAAACTGGCAGAAATTCGAATGGAAGAGAAGCAAGTCTTGGCCCAGCTGGAGAAAGAGGCTGCCAAGAGATAGAAAGAGGCTTCAGAGAGAAAGAAAGAGGCTGCTAAGAGAGAAGAAAAAGCTCGTAAGAGGCATCTGGAGCTTATGGCTGCTGAGGAGGAGACTCACAAGATGCAACAGGAGACAGCTAAACTCTGGCTCCAAGTCAAAAAAGCAAGGGAAGAACGGCAGAAACTGTATCCTCTTGAAAATCCAGTTTATAACTGTGTTGATATGTGGTGTTACTCTGGGCAGTTTTCTGTGTTTAACCAGTTTTGCTATGGCTGGGAAGATAGGAGTTCTAACCTGGGGGGAAATATCTGTTTGTCTGTGCAAGAAAGCAGTGTGTCTGTAAATGAAGTTTCTGAATGTCTGTCTAATGTCTCAGAAGGGAATCTGAAGTTAGATCAAGAGCAAAAAGATCTCATGGGTGAGGAAAATGTTTCTCAGGAGCAAATTAAAGTAAATAGTCAGGTGGAAGCCCTAACTGAGGAAGAAAAGGGTAGATTTGTGATGGGTGATGGATTGGTGGCTAGTGCAGCTTGTAAAAGGGAACCTGAAATGGGTAACTGTGATTTGCTGGAAGTAGCTCAGTGTAGTGAAAAAAGCAGCAGCTTATCCATTGGGAGTGGCAATGTGCCTGGTAGGGAAAGTTTGGAGGAGCCTAGGCAGCCCTGTGAGCTGATGGCTTTGTCTAATCAGCAGTGTGGGAAGGGAGGGATAGTGGAAGGTGAGTGTCCCTGTCCCTTACCTGAGTCCTGTGTGGAGAAATGTGACAGTGAAGGGAATGTGCCTGTCTCTGTCAGGGGTATTGACTTGCCTATGAAGGAAGTTACCCCAATCTCCAAGCAGTTGTCTGTGAACAGCCCTGTGTGCTGGGACAAGGGAAAAGAGATCCCAAGCTGTGTGTCTGGTGAAGGAGAATGTGTCTCTGGCTCTTCTGTGTCTGTGGAGCAGACAGAAGGGGCCTTTCAGCCTGTGATGGTTGAGGGTGATTCAGTTGTCTCGGAGTTGGTCGTAAATACAGCTAAAGCCCAGGAAGGGAATGGTCCTAAGTTTGTGTCTGCTGGGGAGAATGGCCCTGTGACTAGGTTGCATCCAGTTAGTGTCTTAGCAAAATCCCAGAGACCAGACAATTCTGGTGCTTGTATTGTGCCAGTTGCTAATGTGTGGTTGGAAAAGGGTGTAGCAACTCTGTCTGATCAGGGTGTTGCCCTAGCCATGGCACAAGGAGAGCAGGAAGGTGATTTAATTGTGTTACCTACTGACAGTTTGACAACTTGTAGCAAGAAGGAAAAGATTCCTGAACTTGTTCATGGCCAAGGGAAGGAGAGTGCTTCTAACCTGTTATTGAGAAAGTCTATAGGTTTGCCTGAAAGGGGATTGTGTAGGAATCTGCCTGATGGGCCAGAGGTGATTCTCAGTATAAGCAAGACCCAGAAAGAGTCTCTGGGGGCTCAGAGAAATGTTCCTTTAGAGCAAGCCCTGGGTGAAGCGGGGAAGGGCAGAATGTCTGAGAGGGGTGAATTGCTGCTTAGAAAAGCTCCTGGGGAAAGGAATCCTCATGGTAGCCTGTGCAAGCAGTTTACTGCAACTGAAGGGTGTAAAAGTGATTTAATCAAGGAAGTTTCAGTTCCTAACAGCCAGAAATTTTCTGCTGTGAATGGATCCACTGACTTTCCTTTTGAGAGATCCAGTGTGGGCAGCTTTGAAAAGGTCTCAGGTGGAGTAGAAGCTGTTAACAAAGTTGAGCAGCCCTATAACCACGAGGCTGTGTGTGGCCAGCTTGTTGGGGAGACAATGGTGTTGGGACAGGACTGTCTCCATGCTGATTCTGTGAGTGAGCAGTCTGTGCTTCAGGGTCTGAGGACAGATTCAGTTACTGGTGTTTCAGAGCAGAACAGTTTTATGGCTGAACGCTTAAGGATGCAGGGTAGAGCAAGCCAGCTCTCACCCTCAGACTATTTGGATTTGTGTGGTATCTCTGTAAAACAAAGTCCAGCCTTGGAATGGGTAGCAGCTGAAAATCTAAAAGCTAGTGTCTGTGTTGATGCGAACTACTTGGCTGGCAGGGAGAAGAAAGACTTGCTAATAGCTGTTAGCAAACAGAGCCCACCCCATCAGCCAGTAAATTCTGTTAGCAAAGAGAATCAGGGTTTAATCCTGAAGGAAGGAAGAAGAAGAGACTTTGATTTTTGCAAAGGGAAGCCACAAGTTTTAAAAAAAAAAAGCCAAGGGTGTGGCATGACAAACATGTTTGTAGATGGACACTTGCAATGAATTTGTTGTTATTGCTAATGCTAAATTTTGTAACTAATGTGTTGCTATTGCCAAGAACTGTAAAAATGTACAATGTGCCTAATCTTTTGGAAAATCCCTTGAACATGTTGAAAGGAATACATGAAAACGCACTTTATGTTAAAGGGCCTTGCTATACTGCTGTTTCACAGTTTATGCCTGTAAACAGTATTGAAACTTTTCACAGGGAAAATATTTCCAGACCTGATGTGTGCTATAAGAAAGGGAACTGAGGCACACTACCATATGCTTTCATCATGGCTAAATGCCAATTCCTGTACTAACAACAAACATATCTACATTGGTTTAATAATAATTGGGTTTGGGCCAAAAAAAAATTTGAAAAATTTAAATGGATAAAGCTCTTCTGTTCTTTATTTGATCACATGGAACACAACAACCCTGCTGCCAACTGCAAATCAATTCACTGTTTTCACTGTTACCTTGTTTTAGTTGGAGTTTGTAGAGAATGTCATTCATTCATGATATTGATAAACCATTTTACACTGTACGGCCTCTCTGGCCTCCCACCTGCTCTAAGCTAGCATGTAGTGAGACAGAGGAGGAGAGACAGGAGGGGTTGTGTCAGTGATGTGCTGTCAGTGTCATATGTTTGTGTGTTGGAATTTTGTTTTTGGTTGATATACGTAGATCATACCATATAGGACATGGCAACCCTGTCTGTGGTTGCAATCTAGGTGTCTTAGGTAAAAACCAAAGGTTAAGTAGGAGAGACAAGGTTATATGCTGTCTGTGGTTATATGTTGCTGGTTATGATTATGCTGTGTGTGTGCATAGATCATATATATTGGCAGTTATGTGTATGTGCTTCTATAATGTGTTCTTCTGGATGTATGTGCTTCTGATATCCCAGACATGCTTAGCTGAGGTTAGATCTGCCTAGCACCATTGATGGAAGATGACCCATGGAGAGAGAGCAGCAGGGCCTTGTGGAGAAGGCAGATATGCAGACCAGCACTCAATGTGATTTTCCACAGACTTTGTGCAGATTCCATTTTTGCAAAAAGTTCTTCTTACATTGGGAAAATCTTACACCTTACAATCTTCATCTTGTCTTCTTCAATCATCTTTCTCTTGTCTCTCTCCTGTCTTCTGCTTCTTTGCTTCTCTGGAGACTGAATGAAGTGACAGTTTATGCCATCACTGCTGCAAGCCTGAACTAAGAACTTTGCCATTACTGTATGTAATTGATTCCATTTAACCAATTCTACCTCTCATCTCTACCTTTTCCCCTTTATGAATAAACCTTTAGATTTTAGATTCTAAAGGATTGGTAACAGCGTGATTTGTGGGTAAGATCTGATGTGTATATTGACCTGGGTCTGGGGCTTGGTCCTTTGGGATCGAGAGAACCTTTTTCTTTTCTTGGGGTATTGGTTTTCATAACCATTCATCCCCAAGACGAGTGCACTGGTGGTGATACTGGGAGACTGGAGTGTCTAAGGAAATTGCTCGTGTGACTTGTGGTTAGCCAGTGGGGTGAAACCGAAGTCCTTTTTGTCTGGCTGGTTTGGTTTGCCTTAGAGGTGGAAAAACCCCAGCCTAGGGCTGTGACTGCCCTGTTTGAGAAATTGGTCCTGAAATGGCACTCTCAGTTGGGTCCCGCCAGAACCGCATCGTCACAAATGTTCCTCACCAAAGGCTCTTAAGCAAAGTCAATGGTCATGAATTAAGAAGAAAGGTCCTCTCATGGATTAGAAGCTGGTTAAAATAGGAAACAAAGGGTAGAAATAAATGGTCATGGCACCCTGCTCCAGGATGGGGATGACGGGCCTAAATGCAGTTCGAAGGATGCTAATTATAGCTCAGCTGCCCAGACAGAGTGTGAGAGAAAGGCGCTGCCCCAGCTGAGATCAGAGCTCTCTTGTGCCAGGCGCTGCCCAGACACAGCGAGAGAGACAGGCGCTGCCCCAGCTGAGATCAGAGCTCCCTTGTGCCTGGCGCTGCCCAGACACAGCTAGAGAGACAGGCGCTGCCCCAGCTGAGATCAGAGCTCCCTTGTGCCAGGTGCTGCCCAGACACAGCGAGAGAGACAGGCGCTGCCCCAGCTGGGATCAGGCCCTGCTGTGCCAGGTGCTGCACAGGTGGGGTTGCCAATGTTCTACTTGCACAAAACCGAACACCCTTGCCCTGACCCCTGCCCTGCGCCTTCTCCGAGGCCCCGCCCCCTTTCACTCCATCCACCCTCCCTCCGTCGCTCACTCTCCCCACCCTCGCTCACTTGCTCATTTCACTGGGCTGGCTCTGGAGGTTGGGGTGTGGGGGGGTGAGGACTTCAGCTGGGAGTGCAGGCTTTGGGGTGAGGATGGGGATGAGGGGTTTGGGGGGTGGGAGTGGGTCAGGGCTGGGACAGGGGCTGGGGCGCAGGAGGGGGTCAGGGTGAAGGATCTAGGCAGCACTTACTTCAGACTGCTCCCAAAAGCAGTGGCATGTTCTCCCTCTGACTCCTACCCAGAGGCACGACCAGGGGACTCTGCACACTGCCCTGTCTGCAGACTCCACCCCCGCAGCTCCCATTGGCCGGGAACCACGGCCAATGGGAGCTGTGAAGTTGGCGCTTGGGGTGGAGGCAGCGTGCGGAGCCTCCTGGCTGCCCCTATGCGTAGGAACTGGAAGGGGGACATACCGCTACTTCTGGGTGCCGTGTGAAGCCACGGCAGGCAGGAAACCTGCCTTAGCCCTGCTGTGCCACCAAGTAGACTTTTCACGGCTTGGTCAGCGGTGCTGACTGGAGCCGCCATGGTCCCTTTTCGACCAGGCCTTCCTGTCAAAAACTGGACACCTGGCAACAGTAATGCCAGCCACTAGACCCTGCCCTCCCCCGTGCTGCTGTTTACTCCAGATTACTCCTGCGGATTGCACACAAAATTGAGCTTTATTAGCCACCTGCAAGACCCAACCCTAACTCTCGTCCACGGCCTGGAGGCGGCTCTCCTCTTCGGAGGCGGCGCTGTTGAGAGACGGGGACAGCTTCCTCCGCCGGGCCTGCATCCTCTCCCGCAGGGCACACAGGTTCTCTCCGCGCAGCGCTGGCGTTCTGTCGTGTACGTGGCGAAGGTGGGCGTGAGCACGATGCTGGTGGAACCAGCACACATGGCCTGTGCTCTTGCCAGGACGTGACCCTGGCTGCGGAAGCTCAGTTTCCAGCCCGGCCCCGTGCCCACGGCGCTCCAGGTTAGATGCTCCGACTGTCCCGGATGTGTCCTCTGTGGCGTTTCCTCCCACGCCATTGGCTGATGTGGCTACCCCGTGTGACCTGGCCTTGCCTGGCCTCCTGCATGTGCCCTGCCGATCCTGGACTCCCTCTCCCACCAGAGATTCCCCTTCTCTGCTTCTGGACCTTGTTCTTCTGCCGGTGGGCCTCCCTCTGCTGCCAGAGCTCCACTCTCTGCTGTGGGCCTGGATCCTCTCGCTGTCCGGTCCTCTGGCCCTGCCGCTGCACCGCGGGCCTTCCACCCGGCTCCTGGAGTGGCCCCGTGGGTGAGAAGGGCTGAGTCCCCGACCCCGCTGCTCTCTGGGCTTTGTTCTGTAGGACTCCCTGGGAGACGGATGGTTGGAGTCCAGGGCTGCTGAGGCAGACTGTGAGACTCCTTTGCCTCCTTCTCCGTTGTGACTGCCGGTTGTTCTGGTGTCCCTGGCGGTGGGGCAGGCTGGGGGTGGTGGCCATGGGGCAGAAGGTCCCGCTGGCACAGCCGGCGTCCCACTAGGGTCATGCACCTTCCCCTCCCTGCATTTGGTCACTTTCAGGGTCACCCGTTCTTGGTATCCACCATACTCTGCTGAGGGCCCTGTTTCCTCTTGAGAAGGTTCTTCTGCCCTGGTCATGCTATCCCCTCGCCTGGCATTGGGGGAGGCTGCCCCAGATCTCTGGGGAGCCCCATTCCCTGGCAGCCCCCTGGTCCAAACGGCTGCGGCTGGCTCCTTTCTCCCAGCACCGTCCATCTCCTCCACGCTGGAACACAGCTGGCATCTCCTGACCTCTGCCTGCACGTGGACGTTGGTGTTGAAGGTCACGCTCTGGGGGGATGGGGTGAGTTTCTGAGGGGGTGGCGGGGCTCCGTGTGGTGCAGCCACTGACCTGTCGACCTGCCCTCTCTTCTCCACCGATGCCCTGGAGGTGACGCGTTTGAGGAAGCCCAGCATGATTCCCCTGAAGGTGGAGCCCTTCCCCGTGCAGGGGACGGATGGTGACTCAGCACCTCTCCCTGGAGGTGCACGGAGCGGCTGTTCAGCCCCGGGCGATGCCTCAGTCAGCACCAGGGCCTCTCTCTGCCTCATGTTGGTTCCAGCCCTGGGGCCTGTCCCCTCCACCGGCATCTCTCTCATGCCGCGTCGCCCCTCGGTGTCCCTCCTCTCCTTCCACCCCAGGCTGCCTTCTCCTTCCGTGTCCCAGGCTGCCATGGCCTCGCTGTCCCAGTCCCCGACCATCTCCTCAGCGCCAGCGGGACCTTCGTACGGGGGGGCACCAGCTGCACGGCTCAGATCCTGAGACCGCTGATAGGATGCACCTTGCTCCCCTCTGCAGACATCACCTGACATCTCCCTGTCCCTCGGGCGCACGTGAGTCTCTAGCTGAGTCCTCGCCACGTCTGACTTCCCAGCCCCCTCGGCAGGACAGGGCTGGGGGCTGAGTCCCTCCTCACCGGCGGTGAAGAGGCCATGGCATGTCTCACACAGGTACTGGTTTGCCTGGCTCTGGGACTCTCTGATCAGTCTCTGGCCCAAGGAGCCAGCTCTCGGGAATCCCGGCTCTCCTGTGCCCGTGGGGCGGGCTCTTTCTCCCAGGGCTTCCTGACGGGGCCCTCCCAGCTGGCTTCTCCGGCCCCTCCTGCGCTTCAGCCGGATGTTCATTTCCCGCCTGTGTTCCTGGGCAGCGGCTCTCAGCCGCTCAGCTTCCATGTCGGCATAGATGGCCTGGGAGCATATGACGCAGGGCGGCAGGATGAAGGAGCCCAGGGCCTTCTGCGCCAGGTGGATGTCCAGCCGGTGTGCTGCGGATCGCGGAGAAGCAAGATACACCCGTGCCAGCGTGGGCCCCTCGGGCGCTGGGCGAGAGGCTGCGCGAGAGCTTTCTCCCACAGACCAGTCAGAGGCCCTGGACTCGCTGCCCTCCGGAGACGACAGAGAGGAGGCAGGTGGTTCATATTTTGCCACACTGGGAGTGCCCTGCCCCTGCCATCCGGGCTCAGCATGCAGAGGGCTTGGAGCTGCCGCATCTCCTAGGAGAGTTGCTGACCCCCTTGCATGGATACGCTGTGTCTGCCACCCAGGAGAGCTGGCCCCCGGAGAGCGGGCGCTGTCCCAGCCCTCGAGCTTGCAGCACAGGCAGTCCAAGCATGTGCAATGGTCCATTTCCAGGTGGCCCATGATTTCCAGAGACAGAGACTGCTTCCCCCCTGGGCCATGGCGGCTGCGGCTCCGGGCTATTCTCCTGAAGCTGGATTCCAGCTCCCGCAAGATCCTCTTCTCATTCCAAACGGCTGTCTCCACAGACGAGCTCCGGGAGCGCCTGCCGGTCCCCGCCATCCGCGGAGCTCCTTCTCCATCGTGGGTCCTCCACTGCCCGGGACTTTCCTCAGAGCTCTGCTCTCTCTGCTGTGGGTGGGGCTCATGGGCCGCTGGGTGCAAAGCCCGTCCCTGGGACTCCTGGGCCCTGTGGGAAATTCTCAGCACCTTCTTCCTGGGAAAGTCCAGGGTGGATTTCAGCTCTGCCTTGTCCTCCGGGAAGTGGCGTGGGGAGCTGGGGGGCCCTTCCCCATTGCTCGTCTGGGAGGTCTCCTGGCTTCTCCTGCTGCTGCTCCCCAGGGTGTGTTGGGACACTGCCTCAGAGCAGCTGGCTTTGCCCTCCTTTACCCTCATTTCAAGCCAGTGCTGGGACCGGTGGCTAAGGGGCTCCCCGGGGCATGGCTGGAGCTCTTCCGATTGCCCCGTGGAGAGGGCTGTAGGACCTTGGGGGAGTGTAGGGAAGACATGGAGCAGGGGCTGGGTTTGGCCTCTGGGCTCTGCTCCTGGTGGGGCAGGCGGCAGGAACATCCTTAAGGACTCCAGGATCCTCTTGGGCAGGCCCCATCTCCGCTCCAGGGCCAGTTTCCTGACGTGTGACTCCAGGCGCTCCCTGGTTTCCGTGTGCAGGAAGAGCAGGCTGCCCGTGGTGACGCTCTCGCTTGCTGGGGCCTGGGCCCGCCTCGGGGGGCCCCTCCCAGGTGGTGGGGGTGTGAACGCGCCCAGGGATCTCAGCACCACCCGAGGTAAGCCCCACTCGTGCTGGAGCTTCTTTCTCAGGATGTGGCTCTCTAGACGGTCCCTGGCCTTGGCTGTGACCAGAGGCGGCCCCGTGACCAGAGGCGGCTCCTTGTAGCCGTTCCTCTCCGGCTCCTCAGCCCCCATGCGTCCAGCCAGGCCCATCTGCGTCTGGGCCCTCCCTGCTGCACTCCCCAGCGGCACAGCTGGAGCCTTCGGCATCATCCTCCGCAGAGACGCCGCCTGCAGCGTGGGCAGCCCCCAGAAATGCACCAGCTGCTTGTGTCTCACGTTCATGTCCAGTGTATTCACAGCCGGGGGCGGCAGGCAGAGCAGGGAGCCGGCCCTGGGCTTGGGGGGCTTCTGGCCTGCGCAGATCAGCCTGGGGAGGTGGATCCTCTCCCACTCCCTGGCCACTCTCTGGGATCTCTTCACCAGGGCCGGCCTCACCCCCAGCCTGATCTCTAGGCACTTCCTCGCGAGGTGCCGCTGGAGCTTGTCCCTCCGCTCAGCAGCAAGGCCATGGGTTCTGCTGTCTCCTGCCAAGCGGCTCCCTGCGGGGACGTCTGGCTGGCTGGGCCCCAGCCGGCTTTGCCCAACGCCCTTTTCTCCACCGGCCCCAGGAAGCTGCGGGCCAGTTGGTGGGGCAAAAGCAGCAAACAGCCGCAAGGACTCCTGGATCCTCCGTGGAAGGCCCCACCTCCGCTGCAGCAGCATCTTCCGGAGGTGACGCTCCAGGTGGCCTCTCGTGTCCTCGTCCATGAGCGAAGGCTCCTGCCCCAGGACGAGGATGTGCAGCTCGGCACGTTGGCGGGCTGCGGTCGGCCCCGGCAGCGGGGGCTCCGGCACAAAGGCTCTGAGCGACTGTTTGATGAGTGCGGGGAAGCCCCATTCGTGCTGCAGCCTCTTCTTCCTGACGTGCAGCTCCAGGGCCTCTCTGGCCTCCGGGCCCAGGAACAGAGCCTCCCGCGCCCAGAACTCGACTTCCGCCTCATGGCGTGGAACCGGCCCAGGGGGCGCCCTGGGGACCATCCTGCTGAGGGACTGGGTGTAGAGAGTGCCCAGGCCCCACAGGGCCGTGAGATGTTTGTGCTGCACGTTCAGCTCGAGGTGGCTGGTGTCCTCCGGGTGCACGAAGGGCAGCAGGGGGCTCCTGGCTTTCGGGGCCCTGTCCCCAGCAGGGATCAGCTTGGGGAGGGGCAGCCGGGACATGAGATGCAGCCTTTGCCAAGAGCGTCTCACTGCAGCGGGGACGGCCCCCAGCCGGGTCTCCACACATTTCTTTGCCACGTGGATCTGCAGCCGCTCCAGAGCGTCACGTCCCAGGCTGAGCCATGGGTGGGGAGCAGCGACCACTCTCCTGGCTTTCCCCATGCCCCGCTCCAGGTGCACAGTGCTCTTGTGCCAGGGCAGCAGGAAAGGCCCCTCTGCGTCCTTTTCTGTACGGCTGCGAGGCCTGAACTCCGCAGGGGCTGAGGCAGGCTGGAGCAGCCACACCGACTCCTGGATCCTCCTGGGCAGCCCCCAGCGCCGGTGCATGAGTCTCTTGTGGAGGCTGAGCTCCAGCTCTCGTCTGCTGCCCTCACTGAGGAAGGACAGCTCGGGCTGGAGAACGGCCACGTCCCCGTCGGCCGACGGAGGGGCCTTGGGCTGGCCGGGGCCGGGGGGAGCTGCCATCAGGCCCCGCATGGATTTCTGGACGATCAGAGGCAGCCCCCACTCGTGCTGCAGCCTCTTCTTCCTCACGTGCAGCTCCAGCTCCTCCCGGGCTCCCGGTGGGAGGAAGGGCAGCTCCTGCTCCGTGAACTCGGTCCCAGCTGCGCGGGAGCTGGCGGGCAGCGGGGCGGGCGAGGGGCCTGTGTGGAACAGCTTGGCCAGGGACTGTCGGTAGAGCGTGGACAGCCCCCACCTGAAGCTCAAGTGCTTGTGGAGAAGGTTGAGCTCCAGGTGATCCGAGGCCGCCTGCTCCAGGAAGAGCAGCTCCCGGGGCCGCAGCTCCAGGGATCTCTGGACCGGCCGAATCAGCCGGGGCAAGGGGAGCTTTCCCAGCCGGCAGGCGGCTTCCTGTGAGTGTTGGGCCCTGCGGGGGATCAGGCCCAGACGAATCTCTATGTTTTTCCTTGTCACATGTCTCTCCAGCAGCTGGTGGCACGTGTCGCGGCTGAGGGGCTGGCGCCATGCAGTTCCCAGGGGCCCGGCTAAGGAGACAGCCACCGCTGTGGGGCCCATGGGTGCCACCCTGGCGGGTGATTCTCTTGGAGCCCTTCTCACTGACAGCCCCCTGAGCGGCCGGCTGGCCCTTCTGCCTTGCGTGTCTGGATGTGTCCCCGGAGCTGCGGTCGTGGGGGGCATGAAGCCCCGCAGGGACTCCTGCACCTTCCTGGGGAGCCCCCACCTCCTCTCGGCCATCCTCCGCCGGATGTGGGCTTCTAGCTCCCTCTTGGTGGCCAGAGAGATGGGAGGGGCCCCGCTGCTGACACGGAGCTCCATGGCTGCCGACCGGTCGCTCCCCTTGGGCCTGGGACGCGTAGGCGGGGGTGGCATGAAACACCTTAGCGATCGCCGCACCAGGCCTGGCAGGCCCCATTCGTGCTGCAGCCGCTTCCTCAGGACATGCCTCTCCAGCAACTCCCGGCCCTCGGGGGCCATGAAGGGGGTCTCCAGGGGGTAGAACTCAATGGCCACACCCAGGGGCAGCAGGGGGGCGGGTGGCACGGGCGGGCAGGGCACCATCTTGGCCAGGGATTCCACGTACAGGGTGGGGAGAGCCCAGAGGTACTGGATGTGCTTGTGCCTCATGTTGAGCTCCACGCTGCCCGCCTTGCAGCTGAGCAGGGGGCAGAGCTGGTGGCGGGCCAGGGGGGCCTTGCAGCCTGGGGGGATCAGTTTAGGCAGGAGCAGGTCTCTGCACCCCAGGGCAGCCATTTTCTGAGATCTCCTCAGCACGGCAGGCAGCGTGCCTAGTCTGATTTCCAAGCCCTTCCTGGCAATGTGCCCCTGCAGCTCCCGGGTGTCTCTGCAGCAGTGAGAGCCAGGCGCGGATCTGGACGCTCTGGCGGGGCCCTGGGAGGCCTGGGCTGGGGCTCTAGCTCTGAGGCTGGGTGTCTGGGCTGCCCTTGTCACTGGGCCTGGCCCCCTTGGAGCCCATCTCCCAGACGGCAGGGGGCTGAGCCGGGGGTGTGGAGGTGTGGCTGGCATCAGCAGCCTCAAGGACTCCTGGATCCTCCTGGGCAGCCCCCATCTCTTAAGATGCACCATCCTTTGCAGATGCCGCTCCAGCTCTGTCCTGGAGCCGACGCTCAGGAAGGGCAGGGCCTGTGGCATCGTCACCACCCTGCTTACCCCCGATGGTCTGCGTGCGATGGGTTTCGGTGCTGGGGGCATGAAGATCTTCAAAGTGCTTTGCAGGGTGCAGGGCAGTCCCAGGGTGTGCTGCAGCCTCTTTACCTGGATGTGCCGCTCGAGACTCGCCCTGATTTTGCGCTGGAGGAAGGGGGTCTCCGCTTCGGCCAATTCGATCCTGCCGGGCACACGCAGGGCTCCAGGGCTGACCCGCGCTGGGGGTCTCCCAGCCAGAGATATCGGAGCTTCCCCCATGGCCCTGGGTGCCGTGCTTTCTTGGCCTCGCTGCTGTTTGGCCTCCCGCCCTGACATCCTGGTCCCGCCTGGGGACTTGGCCAGAAACGGCACCCAATCGGGGCGATGCACATGCCTCTGGGCAGTGGCCTGGGGGCTCCTTGCTCTGCCTCTGTGCAGGAAACTCCCGCCCCAGCCATGTTCCGCTTGGTTTGGAGGGAAGGGCTCGTGCTGGGCAGGAGTGGGGCCAGGGTACTCCTCATGCCTGGGAAGAAATGGCTCGTGCTGGCTCGAGCCAGTTCTCAGCTCCCAAGTGAGTAGGGGCGGCTTGTGCTGGAGAGAAGAGGAGCTCTGCGCCTGCTCTTGCCTGCGAAGGAGAGTCTCATCCCAGAGAGAGGAGCAAAAGAGACATTCGTCCTGCTCTGTGAAGGAGCCTTTGGCCTGCTGTGGGCGGGACAGCCTCTCCTCATCCTCCCTTGGCGGGTGGCACTCCATTTTCCGGCTGCCTGCCTGGCGCTCGGGAGGGGAGCGGGACTTGCTGGGTGGGAAGGGGCCCTGCGCCGGTGGGAGGACTTGGTCGCCTATACATGTCCTAGAGCGGCACCACTGCAGCACATCCAGGCCTCTACCGAGCAGGTTTCTCCCTTTGGAGCGGGTGGCGGGAGCAGGAGGTGACCCTGGCCCAGCAGGGACCCATGCGCTGGCCCTATCGGTGTATACCAGCCGCTCGGCTTGCCAGGCCGCCTCGTCGCACAGGGCACAGTCTGAGTTGTCACATAGTAGCTGGCGGATGGAGCGGCGCCTGGCGGCTCGGTGAGCGCGGCGTGGGGGGTCCCACCACAGCCGGTCACGTGGTTGCTTCACCCGGTGCTTCTGTGCACCTAAAACAGAACAGCAGAGAGGGCTTCTGAGAAGGAATGGGGCCTGAACATAGCAGGAGCCACGGCACCCGAACCGTGACCCCACCCACCTGTACCACCCCAACCCCGAATCCCCATTCCCGCACTGCTCCTAACCCCGAGGCCCTGCACTATGCCACTCCTTCTCCCAGCGCCCCACCCGCCTGTGACCCATTCCCCCTGAGGCCTCGCCCCCACACCAAGCCCCGCTCCTCCGCCACTGCTTCCCTCCAAGACCCTGCCCCCCGCTTGCTCTTTCTCTGCACGCCGTGCCTCCTGTTGCTCGCCCTTACAGCCAGTCAAAAGTCAGTGGGCATGGCCCCCCGGCCCCCTCATTCCAGTGCCCTGGCCCCAGGCCACTCTGCGCTGGTGCTCCAGAACCAGGCATGCTGAGCTTGTGAGAGCCCGGAGCCCAGTGAAACACTCCACCAGCACCACGCCGGGCCCCCTCTCAAACACTGCCAGTGCTGTGAACCTGGCCACGGTGAAGTCCCAGCACCGTGAACCCAGCCCGGGCATCGTGCCAGGGCCGTGAATCTGGCCGGTGCGCTGTCCCAGTACCAGAAACCCGGATGGCACATGGTCCTGGTGCAAATAACCCAGCCGGTGCCCCATCCTGCAGAAATGGGTCTTGCCAGTGTGCGGAATCCCAGGAAATCTCTCTGGCAAATGTCAGGGGCTGGCGGCACCAAGCAGCCTTGGCCTTGCAAGCCCTGGTACGATGCACAGCAATGGAGTGCCAGAGGGCTACACCCCTATCCAAGACAGAGCAGACGGGCTGAAATAAAGACAAGATCTGCTGGGTAGTGGGCAGTGCCTCCTGCTGGCAAAGCTGCCCTGTTCTGGGAAGGGCAGGTAGCTCCCCCCCGATGCTCACCATTAGCCTGCGCAAAGCCCTGGAGGACATGGGGACAACCTGCCAGAGGGGACAGACAATGGGGTGTTTGCCTCCATCGCTGCAAAGCCCCCAGACGACGGTTCGTTAGCACCGTGTCAGCTTATCCCGGCTCCAGTCAGCACCTTGGCTCCTGCTCCCATCCCCAGGGGCAGGCCAAGTCTGAGGGGCCTCATGTGGGACCCCTGGGCCAGGGTGGAGGGCTTGGGAGAAGCCCTGGGATTCTGAGCCAGGGAGCCGTCAGGGAGTGTGAGGCAGGGCCTTACCTTCTCCCTCGTCCTCCGTCCCCCTCCACCGGAGCCTGCTGACCAGAAGAGCCTGCGGGAGCCAAGGAAGCGACAGAGTTACGTGGTACCCAGACTGAGACCGCGCAGTGCCAGCCTCCCGCCCAGCCCAGCCCAGTGCCAGGGGTGCCCATGCTTCCCTCCACCTCCTGCAGCTGGGGAACTTCACGATCCTTCAACCATGCCCCGGGGTCCCCACCCAAGTGTCATTGGAACAATCCTGGATCCCCCACCCCCCGACATCGGGGCATCGCCACACCAGAGTCACATCAGGGCTCTGGGAGAAAGGCCAGGCTGTGCCCACGGCCTCTGCAGCCACGCCCCACTGGAGCCAGCTTACGCCAAGTGTCTGGGATGTTCTGCTGCCCCCGGACCCACACGCATGGGCCCCATCTGCCCCTGGAGCTGGCAGGGTGATTCCCAGCTTGCACAGACAGATTCATGCTACATCCCCTCCAGCTAGCGCGCTAAACCCAGAGATGTAAGCGTGGTTTTGCGCACAGCAGCAGCACAGGCTAGGACAGACCCGTCTGGCTGCCATGGGTACGGACGGGGGCAGCTAGCCTGTGCCACGGCTCCGGCTGCCTGTGCCACCAGTCGGTGAGAGCTAGCGTGAGAACCCCATGCCAGCTGGGAATCGCCCCCTAGCTCTGGGTAGGGGCAGCCACAGAGCCGGAGTGGCCTCTTTCTGCAGCCTCCCAGCCAGGTAACCTGGGCTTCCCTCTCCAACCACATGCCCAGGGGTCCCTGGCTCACCACTGCCCCCTACCCCCCGCAGCCCATGGCCATACGCCAGGGAACGCAGGCTGGAGAGACTGCCCTGGGCTCCCCTTTCTATTGCCTGGGCACCAGGCTGCCCCTGGCACTCCCTCAGCCCCTTGAATTCCAGGCTGCCCCATTCTGGCACCAGCTGAGCTGCGGATTACAGACTGTTCAAGAAACCGAGGCTGTAGGAGCTGCGGCATCGCCCCCGGGGCTCTGGGAACCCCGGCACCAGGAAGCCCAAGCAGGGCCATGTGCTGGGACGTTAGTTCAGGGGCTGGGGCCGGTTGAGCCATTCAAGGCCCGGTTGTTTTGGGGAGCTGGTGACAAACACAGACACTGTAGCCGGCTGGGCACCTTGCCTGGAGCCGAAACGGCATCAGCCGCAGAGTGACCCGGGGGGAGGGGCAGCAGGTTCCTCCTTCGCTGTCTGTGGGCCCTGGGTCTGACCCTTGCAGAGGGTGATTTCTGCCCCCGGTGTTATGAGTCGAATGAGGACCAGGCCCTTGGGCTTCGCAATGTGCTCTGGCTTCCTCTTCTCACCCCGTCTCCCCTGGTTCCCACCTGCGAGCCCAGCTCCCCAACTGATCTGGGACCCAAGGCAGGATCCCCAACTGACCACACCCAATGGCTGTCCAAAGATCCGTCCTGGATTCCCCCTTTCTCCCCACACCTCTTGCCTGCCCTCTCCCTGGCCGGCTTGGAGGCCAGGGACCCAGGAAAGCTTGTGGCTTTGGGAGGGAGCTGGGAGGGTTTCTTGGTCAGCTTCCCCCAGCGTAGGGAAATAACTGGCCAGAGCTGGCTTAGTGCCATGGGTGCCGGGAAGCCTGGGACCACGAGGGAGAGCCCTGGCATTTCTAGCGCTAGCTGGTGGTCGGGGCAGTAAGGAACAACCAATGAATGGAGCCACAAGCTCTGTCTGTGGCCCTGTCTCTCGCTGCAGATGTGCCCCACCAGCCCAACGGGGTCTGGTCAGAACAAGGGGCCTCGGGCGCTCCTACCCACCCACCGTCCCTTCCGTGGGGCTGTGTCCAGGCAAGCTCTGCTGAGAGTGCAGGAAGGCTTGGGGGTGGGGGGTGGGGGAGGGTCCTCCTACCATCCTGCTTCTCCAGGAGAAGCTGTGCTGCGTCGCCATGGCCACCCAGATGACCAGGACCAGAAGGACGCAGGTGTACAACACCCAGGAGCTGTCAAAGCAGGCACAGAACCAGCTCTGCATGATCCCCACTCCCGCGTCAAACATGCTGGGGAGGACGGTCTGGACGCGCACTGGGGGTGGAGACACTACACTCCCTGCTACTGCTGTGGCTGGATCTCGCCTGAGGGGCTGTTTGTTCCAGTGACGCATCATAAAGAGCCAGGACCAGGCGGGTCCTGACATCACAAAGGGACTGCAGGCATCAGAGGTGGGCAAGACCCTGGCTCCCTGCAGCCCCTCCCCAGCACCCCATGTAGGTAGTTAGGGACTGTGACAGAGTCACCCCGTAACCTTCTCTATGCTAAGCTAATGAGATTGAGCTCCGTGAGTCTCTCACTAGGCGGCAGGGTTTCTAACCTTTGAATCAGTCTTTCATTGATAACATTGTGACGGTGCTGCCCGTGGGAGCCAGCTGAGGTCACTCAATCAGGGTGAACTGCAGACCAAACGGGGCAGACAAACCCCAAACGCTGGTGGATATTCCAATACTTAGATTTACCAAGCCAGCCCAAAACAGCTTCTATAGTACCTCACTAGTTACTCAGAAGTCCAAACAAGGCAGTTCCCTTAAAGTGCCCAGCCTCAGGCCTCCATCCAGACACACCTGTCAAATATGATGATGATTCCTGAAAATCTTATCTCATCATATAAAAGAAAAGGTTCTTCCAATCCCAAAGGATCAGCCACATACCCAAGTCCAATTATAACTTAGATCTTACCCAAAATACACACTATTAGCCAATTTTTATTAACTAAGCTACAATTTATTAAAAAAGAAAAGAGAGAGAGTGTTGGTTAAAATATCAATATACATACAGACTTGAATTCAATTCTTGAGATTCAGATACATGGCAGAAGTGAGCTTGTAGTTGCCAACAGTCCTTTTAGAAATAGTCCATAGGTTATAGTCCAATGTCCATATTCAGGGTGACTCCAGTCAATGACTGGGGATCTCAATCCTTATGGCTTAAGGTTTCCCCCTCTGGAAACCAAAAGCAGATCTGAGATGAAGCAGGATTGTGTCCCAGGGTTCTTATACATTTCCAGCAACCTTTCGGCCTGAGCAAACAATAGGCTTAATTCTTTCTCCCAAACATCCTGGCAATTAGCACAGGGTAATTTATCCATAAAACAGTTCAGATACAGGTTAGCACAACCTTCAAAGAGACATATAGACAATAATACTATTTCCCTCAAGAATCAGCACAAATGTTAATATTCCTTTTTTGATCTTTGAATTAAAGTTATAGCAATAGACAAGACTTGTTTGCTTACATCACAAGCCCTGAGCAAACATCTACCCCTGAGATCTCTAACAATGCAGACTTACATTTCAAAGCTCTGTTCATTTAAATATCTTCCTAACCAGTCCTTAAGGGTCACTCATGGGTCAGGTCAGTCGGTGAGATAATTAACTCTTTCTGGCCCTGTTATTCTTCAATGAGATATTAGATTAGACTCATAACGTCACAAACAGCCTTCTGGAATGGCGTTAACCAGCATATCCCCTTGGAGAGTGGCATAAAATTGGAGTAACACCACAGTGAATCAGGCAGGTGCTGTGAGGCTGCGGATGGGACTGGTCCCCAGACCGGGTGTCTGTCTGTCAACATACACCGGCCACTGTCGGAAGATATGATCCTGGGCTAGATGGATCTTTGGTCTGACCCAGTATGGCCATTCTTATTTTCTTATGTGCCACCATCTTCCACCCTGGCACTGTTCAATTCAGAGACAGGGAGAGGAGAATTTTCAGAAGAAAATCTGATTAAGCAATTCTCTGCTCAGTATGGCTAAGGATATCTCCATTTACTGTACACATTCACACAACATTGCCCATGCTTGCATTTTATCAGGAGATTCGCTACATTTGATGCAAAGCCTCAACTGCTGGAGTCACGTGATTATATGAGACTCTCAGCTTCCATGACAACAATAAGTATGTTTCTGACATTCATGGTTGTTCAGAAAAGAAAAAATGTGACCCAAGTGCATCTTAAAGATTGAAAACCCAGAAGGTGAATAAACAGAATCCAAATTTATTATTATTATTTTTTTAAATCATAGTTTTGGAACCAATCTCTCGATTTTTATGGGACCTGACTCAAGATTTTTGCACTCTGGAGGGTCATAATACTGAAATTATATAGTACAAACTGTTCTGTATGTAACACATTTGTGACCTCTTGATAACCCTCTTATTTTTCATGTAGAGTTTAAATAAATAAAAGTAAACTGAGTTGTGGAGTTTTATTTTTGATAAATCTGGGAATTAGAGCGACAGCCATTCCTGTATTATTATTAGAGCTGGTCCAAATTTTCAAAAGAAATATTTTTGCTGAATTTGCTGACTGGGCCAAGACAACACAGCAAGTCAGTAGCAGAGCCTAGACCCAGCTCGCTTGACGCCACATGTCTGCTGATGCACAGCCTACCTTGTGCAGCGTGTGTGTATGCGTCTGTGAGAGAGCGACAGGCAGACAGTGCACGCAGGTACCCCTTCATGGGCTACAAGTCTGCCTGACACAACCTGCCAGGCGTTGCCGTTGTCTTTGGCAGTACGCTGTACTCTGGTCGGAGCAGGCAATATAAAACTCAGCGTAACATTTTCGTCAGGTTTAGGTCACAATCGTCCACTTTTTCTGGGTACTAGACCTGCATGTGGGGGCATCATTAAACCAAGGCTATTTTTTAAGATACATGCAGGCCACCATGGGGGTGGGGTGGGGTGGGTGCAGGGCCTTGGGGAGAAGAGGCAGTGTGGGGTGGGGGACTCGGGGAGAAGGGACAGGATGGAGGCACAGCCTCGGGGAGAAGGGGCCGCGTGGGGGCAGGGGATTGGGGAGGAAGAGCAGGATGGCGGCAGGGGTTCAGGGAGAAGGGATGGCGTAGGGACAGGACCTCAGGGAGAAGTGTGCCAGGCTCAGATATAGTGACATGGGCCTATATCTTCAAAGGGTGTCTAGGCAACTAACCCCCAGTGATAAGATTTAGACCCTGGTCCTTGTGCCAATGGGCTGGCAATGTAATTTCCAGCCTGGCACATGGCAGGGGGCAGGGGCAAACAGAGGTGCATAGGAGATGGACAAAGAAGGACCAAGGTCACAGCCAGCAGGTTATTTACTGAGGTCCCCACTTCAGCAAAGTGCCTTGACTCCAGTGGAACTCGAAGAGCTTCAGTTGCTTAGCTGTAGTGAGCCCAGTGTGTGTGTGTGGGGTGGGGGTGTGAGGATGGGGGGTTGGACTGGAAAAATGCACCAGCTTCCTTGGAATATCAAGACAGGGCAGGGAAGATACAGCCACATGGGTGTCTGTTCTCTAGTACTGTCCACTGAGAACTGGGGCTCCCATGGGCTCCACTTAAGGGGACCTAAGGAGAATGATTCATGGATTCCAAGTCCAAGTCCATGGTGATCATCTAATTTGACTCTCTGTACAGCACAGGCCAGAGACCAGCCCCCACAATAGTTCCTAGAGCAGAGCTTTTAGAAAAAACAGCCAATCGTGATTCACAAATTGTCAAGTGATGGAGAATCCACCAAGAGCCTGGGTAAATCTCTCAGGCAAGGATTTATTAAAGGAGATACTCTATATCCTAGACAGGAGAAGAGGATAGACGGTGATAAGTGCAGGTAGGGACTGAAGAGAAACAGACAAAAGAAAGTCCCATTCAATTACATCCCATGAAGGCAGACATCTAAATATCGACAAAGTTTCTAAGTGCTTGTGTACCAATGCTAGAAGTCTAAATACTAAGATGGGTGAACTTAAGTGGCTGGTATTAAATGAGGACATTGATATAACAGGCCTCACAGAAACGTGATGGACTGATGATAATGAATGGGACAGGGTAATACCAGGGCACAAAATGTAGAGGAATGACCGTGTAGGCCATGCTAGTGGGGGAGTGGCACTATGTGTGAAAGAAAGAGACAGTTAAATATAGTAAAAATCTCAGATGAATCAAACTGAGCCATAGATTATGGATAGAAATTCCATGCTTGGATAAGACTATAGCAGTAGGAATATATTACTGTCCAGCTGACCAGGATGGTGACAGTGACTGTGAAATGCTCAGGGACATTAGAGAGGTTACAATAACAAAAAATCCCAATACTAATAGGGGATCCCAATACTAATAGGGGATATCCCTGTATTGATTGGGTACATGTCACCTCAGGATGGGATGCAGAGAGAAAATTTCTAGGCCGCACTAATGACTTCTTCCTGGAGCAGCTAGTCTTGGAACCCACCAGAGGAGAGGAAATTCTTGATTTAGTCCTAAGTGGAGCACAGGGTCTGGTCCAAGAGGTGAATATATCTGCAGCACTTGATAATAGTGACTATAATGTAATTACATTTAACATCCTAGTAGGGAGGGAAATACCAACAAAGCTCACCACGGTAACAATTTACTTCCAAATGGGGACCTACATAAGAATGAGGTAGTTAGTTAACGGACATTAAAAGGAAGAATAACAAGAGTGAAGTGCCTGCAAGCTGCATGGAAATAATTTAACAACATCATAATAGAAGCTCAAACGGAATATATCCCCCTAAATAACCACAACAACAAGAAAATCCCAGTAAGATGTCCAAAAAAACACCACTGTGGCTAAACACGAGAGTAAAAGAGGTGGTTAGAGGCAAAAAGAAATCTTTTAAAAATTGGAAGTTAAATGGTACTGAGGAAAATAGAAAGGAGCATAAATGGGGCATATAGGGCCCCTATATAGGGCCCCGTGCTTCTATTGCAAATAGATTGGAAGGGGACCATAGATCTGTTGAGATGTGTAAAGTTCTTTGAGGGGCCGGTTGGCTGCCTTGCTCCTTCAGGACACCTGGGGATGATAGTTGGGTGCAGCATGAGGGGGACTTTTCTGGTTGAATGTGCAGGTTGAAATACCAGCCAACAGCCTGCAGATCTCATGCTATATACAGGGCTCCTCTTTAATTCTGCTCTCCCTCAGGCCCAGTGGCAGATTAGCCAATGGGCAAATGGGGCTGTGCCCAGGGGCCCTGGCCCATTGGGAGTGGGGGCAGAAAAATGGGCACCTCTGTGTCCGGACCCACTCTGCCTGCCCAGCACTCCTGCCGGTGAGCAGGGGCTTGCCCTGCTCGGCCAACCCAGCGCTTATGGTTGGCAACTTTTCTAATTGCACAAAACCAAACACTCTCTTGCCCCACCTCCTGCCCTGTCCTTCCCTGAGGCCCTGCCCTGCCCAGCAGGGGGAGCCTGAGCCCCCTCTTGCACCCAAACGCCCGCACCCCCCCTACTCTCTGAATCCCTCAGCCCCAGCCAAGAGCCCCCGCAGCTCCCATTGACTGTGATTCCTGGCCAATGGGAGCTGAGGAGTCAGCACTTGGGGCAAGGGCAGTGCCTGGAGGCCCCCTGGCCGCCTCTGCACCTAGGAGCCATGGGGGACATGTGGCTCTAGGAAGGGGACCACATGGAACCAGATAGGGAGCCTGCCAACCCTGCAAACCACCAACTTTTAATAGCCCGGTCAGTGGTGCTGACCAGAGCCATCAGGGTCCTTTTTCAACCGGGTGTTCTGATTGAAAACCAGACACCTGGAAACCCACCCGGTGCTCCTGTCAGGGAGCAGGGCAGGGCAAGCCCCTGTGCCCCGACCTTGCTCCCCGGCAGGAGTGCTGGGTGGGCAGGGGAAGCCCCTGCGTCCCTGGGCCCCACTGCTCAGCACTGCTCGGATTGGGGGGGGGGGCAAACCCCCATATCCTGACTCCATTTCCTTGGCAGGAGCACCAAGGGGGAGCAGTGGGCGACAGGACTGCAGGTGGAAGAGGTGGGGAAGGGCTCCCACTAGCTCTGGCCCAGGGCCCCACAAACCCCTAATCCGCATATGCTCAGGCCATCCTTGCCAGCAATGGCAGCACAGCTCACACAGGTACCATGCTATAGCCTGGCCTTTCTCACACGCCTTTGCAGTTGGTATAAATGTTGCAGAGGGAATCAGTCCTGCTCCTGGCAGTAGAAATTCACAGCATGCTCTGCTGTCATGAGAGAACATTGCTGTAGGGTCTAGGAATAGGGTCTTATCCCTTTGAAGAGCTGTGAGCCCTCTAGTGACGCTCACTCTGGTTAATATTTCAAAGCCAGCAGAAACCAGTCAAAGCAACAGTATATAGCCAGGCCTCAGATCTTTGTGTATAGTTAGTAAACACGGTTGCTAGGGCCCCGCTGCGGTTTTATTATTTGTGTTGTAGAGTAAAGAGCAGAAGACCAACACTTGCAATGAGTGATGTCATCACCACAACCCTGCCTTGGTTGTGTCTGCTCAGCTACACAAAGCAAAGCTTCCATGTTATCCCCTGTGGGAGGGAGGAAGGAAGCTACCCTTCAAAGGACTGGGATAGCAAAGAAAATACCACACAGTCACCTTTTCCTTCAGGACAGCTCTACCCTAACCCTTCCGCTGGGATTCAGGTTCTTCTGCTCCCTGACACACTGTTCAAGGGGAGAGAGGAGCATGTAGTCCTTTAATGACGAGACTGAAATACCCCAGTATGCCCAGCTTACTCACTGATAGAATCAGCAAAGATTTATCCCCTCATATGGAGAGTACGGGACTTAACAACTTGGAAGTCATGCAAAGAGTGGCTCAGGAGAGGCAGGGATAGTGATGGGAATGTTTGGGAATGATTCAGAGCATGCATAACTACCTGGGTGGGTATGACTGCTATTTCTTCCCTCTGTGATAGCCCTTCTGTGAGTTGCCAGTGGCAGTAACAAGGGCTTGGTTCAATCTGTCTAGGATTCCCCCTTTTTAAAAAAAACAAAACAAAAACTAAAGGTTAAGCCCTCATGCAGAGCCAGATTCCTACTTTGGGCCCTGGGAAACTAAATTAAAGCCTCCCTGTGACCTTTGAGTGCTGGCAAGTGGGTAAGAGCTACCTGCAAAGTCCTCCGGGAACATGGAATCTCAAGTACCTTTTCATTTGGTGCAAAGGGACAAGAATCAAAAGAAGCATAATTCTCTCTGTATTTATATACAGGAAAAGGAGTTGTCCAGATCAGTGTGCAGGAGTTTGGTCATCCCCACAGTTCCATAAAGTGGACAATTATTGTTTAGAAGTCTAGAACTCGTAGTCCACCACAACCCTACCTGCTTACAGTTCCAGCTGGACTCAACAGTAGTCAAGGGGTGGCTCTCCTCTGACAGCCTGCTCCAGTCCAGAGAGGATTGCTCTGCCCAGCTCTCTTCCAGTATGGTCTAGTTCTGCAATACCAGCTCTGCTGCCACGGGCCTAGGAGGGTGTGGTGCAGACAAGTCAGCTTTGCACTGCCTCCAGTACAACTCATGGTCTAGCCTAGCCTCACTGCAAAGTCAGCTCTGCTCTGCTGCTGTTCCAGTCCTGTGACTTCACTCCGCACAGGGCCCTCAGATGGGGATTGCTTCAGGACTTCCTCTTTTTTTCTCTGTCGTGCTTGGATTTTGTCACCAAAACAAGGTCCACTACCTGTAAGGTCAGGGCAATTCTTTCACTCCAGGGCATATTCTACACAATCCTATCTTCTTTCACAACAACAGTAAAAATAACTGAGTGTTTATACAATCAAACCAAACAAATTCTAACTAAAGCAACAAAATACAGTAGGTGGAATTATGGGTCAGAAATGTTATAATTGATGTAAATGAAACTGGCCAGCACTGTTTTTCCCTTCTCCCCTATAGAGGGAGCAAAGTTCAGAACCCTAAGACCTTTGGCCCTGGGGCTGACACTATATTCTAGGGGGCTGTTGTAACCCACACAGCTCCTGAGTGTGGTGCTCTGTCCCATCTAGTGGCACTGAGTCTAGTTATACAGAGATTAATGAGTCTCTGAGGCATGTGGCTTTTAGCTCATGCAGTAGTCCCAGGTTCAATCCTGTCTGTTGGTGTTACACTATGGATCTATGAGCAACAGGAGAGAGTACTGCAAATTCTGCCTTATATCTGTGATCACTGGAACAGTATTTCTCACCTGAGATGAGTTAAATGGTTGTATTCACTGATTCACAACAATAAAAGTAAAGTTTTAGAGAGAGCTTGCACAACCATCCTCTTAAATGTTCAGTTTCCCTGTGGTGTAATGTACCCAGCACACTATAGAAATGAAGTACCAAATGTGCTTTTAAAAATGATAAAATACCAATTTAAACATAATTAAATACAAAACAGTAACTTCCACACCTTAAAAACAATTCCTAGAGGCTTTCAGGCAATGTCTGTGTATGCAAAATTGAAGGCAAACTCTTAAGAACTCGGTCTGAGGCAATAATGATTACACTGTTTTCTCACTATATCAGAAATGCACACCTTTTAGTACAGTCCAGTTTTATGCCTATTGGCCCAATCATCTGCATGCGTGTTGAAGGTGCTTCGATAGCACGGTAGGTGGTATCGCTCTTCTCTCTATTTCTATTCTTATACAGCATTGGGCCGGAGGTGGCATTTGACTAACATGGGTTGGTTTTGTGGGCCTTGAGAAGAAATAAGTCTTCCTAGGCCTAGTCCAGTGCCCATTGTCCTCACTCGCAATTGGAGCAGGTCCTAGAGGAGTAGTATGAGAAGGGTCTGACAGACTTAGGACTGAGAACTCATTCCATGCACATGGAGAAACATGACTCTGATTGTGACGACATTTTCAATAATATCTTTGCAAAAGCGGGTTCCAAAGAGGATGGATCTAGACTGTTCTCAGTGGTAGAAGATGACAAGGAGTAATGGTCTCAAGTTGCAGAGGGGGAGGTTTAGGTTGGACATTAGGAAAAACTTTTTCACTAGTAGGGTGGTGAAGAACTGGAATGGGTTACCTAGGGAGGTGGTGGAATCTCCTTCCTTAGAGGTTTTTAAGGTCAGGCTTGACAAAGCCCTGGCTGGGATGATTTAGTTGGGTTTGGTCCTGCTTTGAGCAGGGGGTTGGACTAGATGACCTCCTGAGGTCCCTTCCAACCCTGAGATTCTATGATTCTATGATGAAACACTTCAGTCTCAAAAAACATTTAGTCAAAAGGGTTCTGACCAACTCTAATCTTGGGGTGATATTTTCAAAAGCATCTAAATGACTTAGGGCTTGTCTGTATGACCAGTGAGTATGCAGGAAGCTGGAGTGAAATCTACCTTGCTCTATCCTGCTGCACATTACCTAGCCGTGTGGACCCTGCTGCTGCACAGGAAAGTTTCCCTACTGCACTTCAATCTACTCCGCTTTGAAACAGTAGTAGACCAAAGTGCACTAGGGAACTTGCAATGCATGGCAGTAGGATCCACACAGTCAGTCAGAGCGCATCAGGCTAGTACAAGATAGATTTACATCCCAGCTTGCTGCACACTAACTGATCGTATAGACACGTCCTAAGTCCTGTTGGCTTTCAGGCATGTAAGTCTCATCACGTCACCTTTAAAAATAGGATTTCATCTCTGAAGTCATTAAGGTGTTTTTGAAAATGTGACACCCTGAGTCAGATCTTCTTAAAATTTTTGAATATTTTGTGGTCTTGAGATTTAATCAAGTGTGTCCCCCCCAAGCCATTCCCCTTTTTAGCCCCTCCCCAGTAACGTATTGGAAATAACAAAGTTGTATATGGAAAAATAGCAGATAAATATTTGATTTATATGTATTAGTGCTGGTGGGTCCATTCTCTGAGTTGGAGGGTGGAGTTCTTGACCTGGCAGGCATAAAGGCATCAATGGCATTGCAACTGTTTCTGAGCCACACAAGCTGGATGGCTACTTTTCTGGAACATCACTGCAGCCCCTTGCAACACTGTAAAGTTTCCCAGGTATCTCACCTACAGAAATGGTGAGATTTCCCCTTTGCCCTCTTCTATTACACTCTCTCATGGCTCAAGAATCTATTTATGCATCAGCAGGCAACATTAGCCATGCTAATTAGTACAGGAAGAACCATTAGAAAGGCAGCTATGCAAAGTCTCCTTTGCTAATCTGAACTTCCACTACTAATCAGATCAACTAATATTCAGAACTCCAGGTGCTCTAGGACATAGGGAACCTGTGGAATATAAAGTACTTATATTGATTTCTGGATTACAGCAGTATGCTATGCTACTGGACATCCACCTTTCCCTTGGGAGAGGGCTAGGGAAAGGAAAGGACAATTTCCACTAGGGATGAGAAAGCTCATTTGGCTCTAACGGTGTTAAAGTTTTATACTGACCCACATCACCATAGTGTCTGAGCACCATCCACAAAAGAGCAATCGCAAAGTGGATTCATGGAGTCCCCAGCTGTCCTCCTACTAACCCATTTGAACACTGGATTCAAAATCTCAACTTGAATGTGAATATTATAGGGTGCATTGGAGAGAGTGAACAAGATGGCTGAGAGAAAATCAAATGAGAAATAGGGCAAGCAAAGAAGCAGATTGTGGATGGAGTGAAAACAAATGGAAATGGTGGAAAAAAGGAACAGAGTAAATAAATCTATATCAGGGTGTGTGTGTGGGGGGACATCGTTTGTTCCATGCTAGCTTTTCAAGGGGGAGGGTCCCTTTCCCAAAAGTGGAAATGAATGTATCTGCTGGTGATGCTATGAGTGACACTACTATGCATTACAGGTTCCCCTTTGGTAAGGAAAACATTATTATTCTTTTCTTTTCTTTTCTTTTTTTACAAAAGCAATTACACTTGGTAAAATACATTTAAATTCTGGAAATATTTGAAATACTTTTGCAATCCCCAAAAATTAAGTCCAGAGGTTCAGAAAAGCTCAAACTCCATGATATGCAATGCTCCCCAGTTTAAAATGCCAGTGACTAGAATGTGTCCCCTCTGTTCTCCTTTTCTTTTTCCATGTCTGTCTGTTTTGACAAGAACAAATGTGAGTGGATGTGTGAGAGCAAATGTTTGTTTGTGCCTCGTTAGTGTTTTCCACCTACAGCCCCATTCTTCATGTCCTTCAGAATAGAAGGCTGCATATTTATGCGTAGCGCTTAATGAGCAAATATATCCTTGCATGTGATATGCTGTGCTTCCTGTTATGTACTCGTTACTCTCTGAGTTTACTAGAGTGCTCTGGTTTATAGATTGAGAATAAATTAATCATGAATCTATAAGAAAGACCTTTTAATTTCAAGAAGTGGGTTGGATGAATTACTAGACACTGCTGTATTTGGCCTGCTTGTGTGTGGGGATGATTTGCAATTATCATCTCTTTTCTAAGCCCCACAAACCTCATTGCCTTAAAAAATGGACTTAGTGAGAGAGATGGCCTTATGGCTTTTGGGATCTTGAACAGGAGTGGAGTCCCGACCTTATAAAAAGGCTCTGGGGGAATCAGGAAATAAGTTGCTGGTATTCTCTGATGTTGGTCTTGGTATTAGTAGGGCAGAGGCAAACTAGAGAAGAGATGGCTCTCACTTCTGCCCTGCTAACAGAGGGGGGAGACTGGGCCAGTCTGAGAGAGACAAGTCCTAAGCAGTCTCTGACATAGCTCAGAGCTATGGCCAGCCCAACTTGGAAATATGTGAGGTATGTTCTGTTACCCCTTTTTACCCCAGCAATTAGCCAAAATTTGTAACCCTGCAGGTTGGCTCCATTAGGAGGAGAAATTGATAATGGAATCAGGTATCTTTGATGCAGTCCTGTTTATTTAAAAAGAACATACAAAGTCCTGTTTCCCTGAACACAGGAGGAATTGAACAACAGGAGAGAGTTTCTCTGCTTGCAGCTCCAAGCTCCTTTCAGCCAGCACTTAGCCCCCAAACTCTCTTTCTGGGCCTTGCTAAGGGCCAGGTTCTCAGTGAGAAGGCTGTGCCTGGTGCTTCTTACTGCCTTCTCTGTCTGTTACTGACACATTTCTTCTGCCTCTCTCTCTCTCTCTCTCTCTCTCATCCCTCCTTCCCTTTACTCAAACAATACCCAGCAAACCCCCTTCACCCATAGGGGCCTATATTCTGAGTGCTGACGTGTGCCTGTGTTTTAGGGGGAGGCCGATGTTGTTTCATAAAGAACTGTTTCTATCAACTATCTTTTAGAGGCACAGGTGTGAAGACTAGATGTATCCAATATAGTGCTACCTAGTTGTGGGTAGAAAATATACATAGCTGACCTGCGTGCTTCTAAAATCAGTACTGTGGTCTGAAGGAGAAAAGGCACTGTAGCTGGCTTAGAAGGATGCTGAAATGCATAGCTGAATGAACATAAAGACGAAGAATGATGTGACATATGCTTAGGAGCATGTTTCATTGGACAAACCACCAGTTCAGGGAACTTTTCATTCCAAATAGAATTTTGAGGTCACAAAATGTCACAGAAGCATTAGAAATTCATAGATGGATGGGGAGAGAGAATAACTGCCTCTAGAATTTGTAATACTTTAAATAATAAACAATATTTTATTCATTCATCTTCATGAAAATAGAAACAACCCTGTCTTTTCTGCCTGGAGATAAACTGCCAGTGGAGTTAAACTAATACATGTGAGAACCAGAGAGTACTAAGAACAGGTGTAAAACTTTAAATACTGAGAAAACCATTTACTGATCATTCTTGTATATGCATGAAGCAGGTGTAACTAATAAGCAGGATAGGAAGGAACAGCTGTATGTTGGATAAAGGCTCATTGGCTATACAAAGATAAATAGCTAACAGCTGGTTTTCCACAAGGAGCATCCTTGCTATAATGCCCCTGTTTCTGCTCCCTTGCTTAAATGAATCTTCTCTCAGGCTAAAGGGGAAGACACATTTATACATCACAGAGACACATGCTGTCATCCTTAAAGATGATGATTTGTCCTGGTTGGAGAAAATTAGCTCTCACTGGTCACTATGGGAGTGGACACAGATGTTTGGTATTATGGTGCTCAAAGTCATACTACTTGTTAGGATAGTAATGCAGCATGGCTTTTCTGGACACAGGAGAAGCTGCAAACAGGTAACATGCTTCTTCGTGCATTCAGATCCGGGCATTTTATTGTGCCTTAACTTATGGAGAGTAACAAGATTTTCAGAGAGTATGAGAGAGAGTGAGAGCTTCACTGGAGAGATTAATAGCCCTTCTAATTTTGTAACTGATATCCTACCTGCCCTATGTTGATACACTATTAACCACAGTACAGAGGTAAGTGCAATACAGCTGTTGTTTTAGCTAAACAGAAAGGATGGCCTTGTAGTTGAGGCACTAGATGGGAACTCAGAAAACCGAAGTTACGTTCCTAGGGCTGTGTGAACTTGCGTTCTATGCCTCAGTTTGTCCACCTGGAAAATGAGGATCATAATGATGATCTACCTCAGAGAATAAATGTTGTGAGGGGTAAATTCATGAACCTTGTACTATGGTGATGGACCAAGTGGAGGAACCTAGGTAGCAGTAGCTAAATGTTTTTGCCTTCTGTTTGATTGCTAAAAATTGCTGCTGCTGCTCCAGGGGGAACTGAGTGAGGGCAATTGAACAGGACCTCCTGCTACTGTTGCAACACTGAAATGGTCTTTACCTGAAACCATTGAGCTTGGACACCTTTCAAAATTAGCCATCAGTAGCCACATAGAGAAACTTGTGTTGGAGGCTTCATTGCATTCAAGTTTTATCATCCCTGAAACAGACATTTCTGAAGAGTCTGGGAGTCTTTCCAGTATATCTTTTCTATGTCGTTATATTTCAGGAGCCCCATTACAGTTTCCTCTAAGAGTATCATCTGAGGCCTGCCAAAAGCGATGGATAAGTTTTAGTTAAACAGTGTCTGATGAAAGCAATAAAACAAAGCTTTTATTTATCTATCTGGAGTCTTTCAAATGGACATTTTTTGATGGGCAATTCATATTTTTTTTGCTGCCATTTTTCAGGCTTTATAGAAGCTAAACTAAAATCCTACACCTGATTTGTTTTATTGTGGACTTTGCTGAGCCTCTTAGCTTTGCTAAAGGAGCCCTGCCCCCGCCCCGCAACTTGTATGATAACTACTGCATCCATTAATTAGGCCTTAACTGCACACCACAAGGTGAATACACTCGTGCAGTAAACATGAGGCTTTGAGTCGAACACTCTAATCCCAGCTCTAATTTTGTGGCCTGATCCTGTAAATTGCTGAATATCCTCTATACCCAAAAAAGCCAATGGGAGTTGAGAGAACTCAGCCTTTTTCAGGACTGGACCCTCACTGTGTGGCTTTGAGAAGGTCACTCTGGGGGACTTGTCCATTCTGACGTGACTGGGCTCTTGAGGAACAACAATAATAATAATCTTGCTAGAGACCACCCTACAGTTCAAGTCAAACTGGCCTCTGCTGGATACTGGGAGCAGAGCTCGCAGTGCTGCCACAGGCCTTGTTGCAGACAAAACCTGAGACACTAGGTGGTCTCTGCCCTGTTCCCTCCAGCTGCATTGAGCTGCAAACCTGTAAGTCCCTGTGGATATGTTTCTGGATGTGAGAGGTATAGCGTAGAGATGGTATTTCTCCTTCCATGGTTTCAGGCTCCCATTTGTGCTGTGGTCTAGAACAGCATGGGACCCTTGACTGTCTTAAACCTTTAGCCTGAGTTTTGGACAAAGGCTCAGGTGCATGAATTTGTCTCATCCTATCCAAACTAAGTGTTCCCAATCCTGGTGTGAACACACTTCCTACAAAGGAAAATCATGTGGAGTGAAAAGAAGCTCTGAGAGGCTAGTCCTGTAGTGTGCCACCAAAGGCCATGTCCTGGTCCCATTAAAGCAGGGCCGGCTCCAGGCACCAGCCGACCAAGCATGTGCTTGGGGCGGCATCTTGTAAGGGGTGGTAAATCTTGGTTCGGCGGGGCGGCGTTCGGGTTTTGTTGTTGTTGTTTCTGGTTTGGTGGGGTGGAGTGGCACTGGGGGGGGTGTTTTGGGTTCAGCGGGGCTGGGGGGGTTGTTTTTGGTTGGGCGGGGCGGCGCTGGGGGGGTTGTTTTTGGTTTGGTGGGGTAGGGTGGCGCTGTTTGTTTGTTTTTTTTTATTCGGCGGGGTGGTTCTGGGGCGGGGGGGGTTGTTACAGTGGGATGGTTTTTTTGCTTGGGGCAGCAAAAAAGTTATAGCTGGCCCTGCATTAAAGTCATTGGGAATTTCATTGTTTACATCAGCGGAATCAAGCTTGGCCCCAATGTCAATGGGGTTGAGCGCTCTCAACCCTTCATGACAGGTGTTCAGCACCTTTCGGCATCAGACTCCGTGTGCCTGATTCCTCATTGCTTTTCACCTTGAATGGTCAATTTCACCTGGACAGAGTCAGTGCAAGGCAATGGAGAACAGGGCCCTCTACGTACAAATACAGCCTTTGTAGTTCACCAGCTGTGATTTTCCTGCTTTGCCTCTGCTTGTTTTGCATGATTGTATCTGAAGGTCATAGCCCCCAAAGTAACTGGAGCATTAAACAGAGCTTTTGCAACTTTCTTTTCAAGAAATCAAGGGGAGAACAAGTAAACCTTGTTGTTAAAAGTTTGTCATATTTGATTACGTTAATTAATTCTTATCACATTTGTATGCACTTTCTAATTAACAATTAACCAAATTTTCTTTTTAATAAATGAGAAATCTTTTAGGAACAAGGGAATGGGTAAAACTGTGCAGCAGCCTAATGAGTCTGTATTTAATCTCTCCAGAGCTGGAGTTAAATTTGGCTATGGCGACAGGTGCACAACAGGGTCCTGGTCCAGGCTATGGGTTCTGAGACACAGCAATACAACTAATCAGTTTAAAAATTAAGAGATGGCATTTATTTATTAAACCAGCCACCTACAAAAGTGACAAGATCCAAAGTGAACTGTTCACCATGAAGGTTGAATACCCCAAAGTGGTATTTAACACACTTATATTACCAGACTAAAAACATTTAGGTAAAATTAAGTTTGAGAGTATGTCAGTAATTTATGGGCTAAGCATATTTAGAAGTACATGGCAATAAGCAAAAAAACCCCCAACCCTTCAGAAGCCAGGTTAAATGTACAAGAAACCCAAAGGTTTGAAAATATGGAGAGTCACAGTTAAAGTACCTATGCAGCACTGGCTCTGCCCACTATACAGCATGTCTTTGTTAGGAAAAGAGGTGTGATTGCACCACTGTTAGCTAACATATGATAACACAAGAAAAATTCCGGTGAACATGAAGCAGTTTGTAGTTTTCACAGGAGTTAACAGGTTGAGGTAAAGACTGTGGGGTTTATCTTGAACCTGCTAATTTGGTGTGAAAACTGCAAACTACCTTGACTTCACTATGATTTTGCCATGCATTAGCTACCATGAGTTAAGGATACTACATTTTAATCAGTGAAGCCAAGGCCTTAGTGATCCCAAACTCTCATCCTCCCTATTATTTGTTCCTTTAATGACTACTTTGTAAGAATTGTTATTTTTGGACCAAGGACTCTTTCCTATGGCTTTAGGAAGTCAGCAGCCTAGGATTCAAATTCTAAACAGTCTCTGTAAAAGACTAACACGGCTACCCCTCTGATACTAAACAGTCTCTGTAGTGGAGCTAGCAGATGGTGTATGAAAAATGTATATGGCAGTGCATTTTTTAATAATACCTAGCTCTTATCTAGTACTTTTTTTTTATCACTAGATCTCAAAGCATTTTACTAAGGAGGTCAGTATCATTATCCCTGTTTTGCAGATGGGGAAACTGAGGCAGAAAGAGGTTAAGTGACTTGCCCCAGGACACCCTACAGGCCAGTGGCAGAGATGAGAATAGAAACCAGGTCACTTGTGTCCCAGTCTGTGCTCTAGCCACTAGGCCACAATGCTTCTCCATAATTGCTTCCAGGTCTCCATTATAAACATGCCAAGCTTGTATCTAGTAACACTGTTATGACTGGAATACTGAAAGGTATCCCTCTTCCCCAAAACCTATTTTCCTGCCAGGTTTCAGCTCTTCCCGCCCCCACCCCCCCAACTGTTTTGGTGCTACAGATGTGTGTGTGGGATTGGTTTTGTTTTTAAATGGGTGAACTGTATTCTTTTCCTTCCTGGTATTCTCAGAAACAGTACGCAATGAACAAGTTTTGTTCAAACTCTTCAGAAATATCACCTTCAAATAGACTTGTGCCCTGGAACATTTCAGCCTGACACAGAGGTTATCTGCACTGCAGTAATGCCTAGAGACCCCAGTCCTATTGAGCTAATCACTGTACAAGCGTATCACAGAGATGGTCCCTGCCCTGTGGAGTTTACAGTCCATGTAAAAGACAACAGAGAACAGGTGGATATGGCACACTACTAGGGCAGTACAATCTGTTGATGAGCTGCTGAAAACTGTATTAGAATTGAAAATTCATAAGGTGTCTTATCCTCCTTCAAGTCACAGCTCAAAACTCATCTCTGCCCTGAGACTTACGGGCAATTATAAACTAATAATGGCTAGGCATGTGGAAAGTTGTGATCATTGCTCCTGACTAAGGATTGCACACATCCAAATATTGTTACCCTGTCTCTCCTACCCCATATCTTGGCTTGCTTGTTTCTCATCCATTTCCTTTCTTTTTTAGACCATGAGCACATTGGGGCAGGTAAATATTAGGATCCCCATTAAACAGCTGCGTAACATCTGGCATTGGCTGGATGGAAAAACAATAGTTCTATTTCACAAAACATTTCCAGGTTTTGCAAAATTTTGTTTTGTTCTTCATTAAAACAAAAATGAGACCCTTTCTCGTGGGTGTGGGTTTTTTTTGTTTTTTTTGGAAAAAA
This sequence comes from Mauremys reevesii, assembly GCF_016161935.1. NCBI lineage: Eukaryota > Metazoa > Chordata > Testudines > Geoemydidae > Mauremys > Mauremys reevesii. The sequence goes on along the minus strand of NC_052623.1, from coordinate 24,740,753 downwards.
AAATCCAAAGACACCCACCCACCCCAAAATAGCCAATAGTTCAGTGGTGAGGGTACCTCTGAGTCACAATCCCTCCTCACTTCCCCCTTGCATGGGGAGTAATAATTTTGTTGGTGGCTTATACCAGCAGCAAATCATGACCATCTCCCACACCACATCTGCTGTTCTGGGCAAAGAGGAGGGGAGGTGGAGTCAAGGCTCCACCCCTTCTGCCTTCCCCCCACCCCACCCATTCAGCTGCTGTGGGGTGAGAGTGAGCTAGCACACAGTACCTTCCTACTCCTAAATGCCGAGACCCAAGATCCAGACAGCCTGTGCAAGAGCTTCCTACTTCTCCTTCACATGCATCCGACGAAGTGGGTATTCACCCACGAAAGTTCATGCTCCAATACGTCTGTTAGTCTATAAGGTGCCACAGGACTCTTTGCAGCTTCTACTTCTCCTTAGTCACTTGCGTGGCCCAAGTTACAATCTAGCCCATGAAGAAGTGTTTGTTGTAAAACACCTGAAGAAAGACAGAGACTAGGCAAAAAGCTGTAAGGACAAAAGTGGTAGGTGGGCTGTGCACCATTGATAGTGTTGCTTTCACCAATTTGCTCTTTATTTTGATATATTAGCTGTACAGAGAGGCAAAACTGATCTTTTCTTGACACACTGTAAGTTTGCAGGTTTGCTTTCTCCACTTGGAAAATGCCAGTCTTTTACCCTGACTGCCATTCTATAGGAAATCTTCATTTGTAACAACAGACACCATCCATCAGCAACATGAAAGAGGTGTCAAGAAAGCAAGACCAATATCTCTCACTCTTTTTTATAGAACCAGTCAGTAACTATGACCTTGGAAAGCTAGGAGAGTGCTAACATAGATCTGTTTTCTTGCTTAAGCAAAAATGATCACTTTCGTTTCAGCACCACCAGTGTAATATTTCTCTCTTAAAGACACTTTTTGCAAAGAGAGAAACATTCCAGGCCCTTCCATAAGGCAAACCTGACAAAGCCATGAGTATTTGTGAAAGAAAACGACAGAGGGAAAGTTAATTTTAGTTGTCTTAAAGTGATGTTCTTAGCCAACAAACTTTGCTTTAGCAAGAATGGTGTTTTTGAGTTAGATGGTGCAGAAATTTTCTTGAACACTAAAGGCCCAATTCATTCTTGGCACAAATAACTTCCGCTACCTTCAGTTAGAATTGCTTTCATTGATCCAAAGACTGAATCTGGTTCCCAGACTGTCCCATCAGTTTGAAGCGTTGGCCTGCTGGACTGAGTGTGGACATGAAATTCTGATGTGCTGGTTCAGGCTTGGGATAGCTCAGTGGTTTGAGCATTGGCCTGCTAAACCCAGGGTTGTGAGTTCAATCCTTGAAGAGGCCACTTAGGGATCTGGGGCAAAAATTGGTCCTGCTAGGGGGCTGGACTCAATGACCTTTCAAGGTTCCTTCCAGTTCTAGGAGATTGATTGCTATATCTCCAATTATTACCTTCTCCGCTTGCTTTGTGGTGGTCTTGGACTAGTTAGTTGGGAGGGAATTCTCTGTATCTTAGCCTTGAATGATCTCTCATCACCCCTTCTGTAAATGTAGGTCATTATTGGACTTGGCTGAAATATTTCAAAATATCTGCAAAAATTCTGCATCCAAATTTCCATAGGAAGAAAAAGGGGGAGGGGGAATTAGAATGAACAGTTTCTCTTCCCCTCCCCATTTTTCAACCAGATTTCATTGTGATATTTATTTTATCAACATCACAGTGTTATTCTGAGGAAATGTCAGGAATTCTCAGAGTGCCACATATAATTATATCATGGGACACTATTTATCAGTCTCTGTTTGATTATTGCCAGATATTTTCCACTCCACTGGCCCCAACTCTACTGTGGCCCAGACCTGCTGTGACCAGGGCGTCCCAGCCCAGCCCCAGGCATGACTCAGGCAGCTAAGATCCAGGCACGGACTCACTGGCCCAGCCCAGCCCCAGGTGTGCCTGGAGTGCCCCGGCCTGGGCGCAGCCGTAGCCAGGGTGGCACAGACCCAGGCGCAGCTGGAGTGGCCCTGCCCAGTCCCAGCCATGGCTGGGGTGGTGCAGACCCAGGCGCGGACAGAATGGCTCAGCCTAGACCCAGGAGCAGCCGGGGTGCCCCTACCCAAGCTCAAACCCAGCCCTGGCCCAGACCTGCTGGGGCCGGGGGCGGGACGCCTATCCTGCAGCACCAGCCCCAGAGCTACCGCGGCGGGGAGAGGCACCTCTCCCCACAGCCTAGGTGCTGCTGTGGGGAGAGAGCTGAGGGGAGTGCTTTCTCCCTGCCATGGCCCCAGAGCACTCTCCTGCACCCCAAACCCCTCATCCCCTACCCCACCCCAGAGCTTGCACCCCAGCTGGAGCCCTCACCCCCCCACACACACACACCTCTCAACCCTCTATTCCAGTCCTGAGCCCCTCATCCCCAGCCCCACCCAAGAGCCCACAAGCCAGCCAGAACCCTCACACCCCTGCACCCCAACCCTCTGTCGCAGCCCTGAGCCCTCTCCCACACATCAAACCTCTCGGCCCCACCCCCACCACATGAACTTTGTTTTGTGTACCAATATGAAGGGGATGTGTCTCACATAACAAAATTCATTCCACACATGGGTGGGAAAAATTAGAGGGAACGCTGGTTACAACCCTACCTATGGAGCTTTAGCTCAGGCTCTAATAATTCATGCTTTTAGGCCATGAGTTCGTCAGTTCAGTCCCAGCATGCTGGCCAAGGGCATGGCCGTCATGTATGCATCACTTAATTGTTCCTAACTCTAGTGTATAAAGCTTGCACTGGCCTTCTGCTCAGGGTGAATATTGTTCTCAGTGAACTATTACTCTCTGATGGGGGGGGTCCCAGCTGCTACCAAAATACAGACATCAATGCCCTGTTGCGCTAGGTGCTGTACAAGCATGTAACAAAAGGACAGTCTGTGCCCGGAAGAATTTAAGTATAAAATGACTGAACAGTTGGCCACAACAGATGGTGGAAGCACAAGGTAACAGTGAAAATGACTATGAACATCCTAATGGGCAGCGGCCATGGCACACAACTGAATAGCCGTTATAGACATCACAGTAGAGGAGAGTTTTAAGGAGGGATTTGAAAGAGGACAATGAAAAGACTTAGCAGATGTTTACTGGGTGCACATTCCATGCACCAGGGTCACACTGTTTTAATAAATACAACAATGAAGTGACACCTGTTTTCATTATATTTAAAACAATGCACTTTCAACATATTTACTCTTTTTTCTTCCTTCAACAAAGAGATCTTTTTTTGGTACTGAAAAGTAGAAGAAAATGTGGGTTTTTTTGTTTTGTATTTTAAAACATTAGGCTATTTATAGTAACTGGGGAAGATGTGTAAATCGTTCATATAATATATTTGTGCTCGAGGTTTCTGTCATCAACTATAATTTAAAGCAAGGAACTCATGGATTTAGAAAGGTTCACCCAACATTCAACATTTAGCTAGCTCCAGAAGCAACATACAAAAGGCCCATTTTACCCAGAAGGTGGTGGGAAGGTACTCTGATGGTGTGAAAAGATGTGAGAATGTTTATGGAAATATGGAAAACCACCTGATCTATCAGGAGTGGGAAGACAGCCTGAGACTATCCTCTTCTGCCAGAAACTGTGAACCTCAGCAGAGTGCTCAATGGAGAGTAAAATTTAATTAGAAGTGAATCTTGCCAAGGTCTCCTGCTTTCATTCTAAAGATAAGACTTGACAGCACCTCTGTCCACTCAGGGTGAAATTTATTGTGTGCTAGACTTTGCTATCATATATCAACTTTGTGGGATTAAATGCAGTCAGGTAAAATGCATTCAAATCCTAGTGAAGAAAGCATCTAATAATTCGGGTTTAAAAATGTCAGCCTTCAATTCTTGCATCTTTTGCCAGTCATACGCTTCTGTAAAGCAGTCGAGAGTTATCTAAGCAATTGCAGCCTTGTACAGTGATAAAAAGGGGTCTTATTCTTAAATCATTTATTGTTAGTTAAAAAAATCTTATTTTTTTAAAAAATTAGAACAGCAAATGACCAGGTTATGAGACAAATTTCTTTAATTAGCACTCTGTAGCTTTTATTTGCTTTCCTGTCAGATTTAAATGAAGAGCGGAGAAGTGGAACTGGGGAAGATAATGCTTTACTTAAATGTACTTGCAAGTATAATCTCCTGTCTCAGTAAAAATTAGAGATTCTTTTTTATTTAAAAAGCCCAAGCACATTTCTAGAGAGAGATTGAGGGTCTGATTAGCATTAAGCATATTTAAGTATATTGAGAAAATGGGATTTTAGAAGACCATAATCAGAGCAATGAAATGTGCAATTTAGAGGTCTTATGTTCCTGGGGAGAAAAAGAGGTTTAAAAAATTTAATTTAAAAAGTCATTTAAAAATGAAGCTCGATTTCCTGGCCAGAAAAGGGGCAACTTGATTATCTATAAACCACAAGAATGGAACGTTTTGTAAGATTTCCCTGAACATTGATTATTGCCAGATATTTTCCATTCAGTGTATTGTGAGGCAGTGGGGTGCAGTTGGTAGACTTCTGGACTAAGACCCAGGACACTTGGATGCTATTCCCAGCTCTGCCTCTGACCTGCTGTATGACCTTGAGCAAGTCACTTCACCTCTTGTGCGTCTATTTGCCCTCCCACCCGGTGTCCATCTTGTCTACTGAGATTGTAAGTTCTTTGAGGCAGAGACTGCTTCATACTTTGTGTTTGTATAATGCCCAGCATAATGGGGCCCTGATCTCAGTTGGGCCTTCGAGGAGCATACTGATGTAATAATAGCAGGGCTGTCAAACAATTTAAAAAATCAATTGTGATGTGGCCCATAGGGCTAGCTTGCCTTTATTATATTCACTACTTTGCATTATATTCTGCCTTTTATTATATTCATCAGTAATACAAGGACCTACAGGTCTGTATCCTGTAAGATATTAGCTTCAGCAAGTTAGCATAAGGTTTGAGGCCTAAGAACTTTGGTACAGATAAACGACCTAACGGAAAACCTCAAGTATTGGGGAGCTGAAAATAGAGTGTTTAAGAGGAATTTCCAGCCACAGGAACATGAGGCCAGCCACAAGATTGTCATGGCAACAAATTGAAGTACATAACAATAACAGGTACGAGAGTTACATCTGCAGATACATCACCACAAGAGGGCCATGGCAATGAATTGACGTATATGATAATAAGTTGAGATCATTGAAGTACTAACCTATAGCAGAAGGACACTCCAACATTAGTATGGTGGGGAAATACAAATAAGGAAGAGGTGTGAAACACCTACTGAATATGCATCAGCGTAACATATTATAAAAGTGGCATCCCAGACTACAGGTAATAGGAGAGAGAGATGTAGCCCTGGGGAGGTGTCAGAATGATGGCCACTGGTGATGAGGTGGAAGACAATGGTTATGAGGAAGATGATGGCTGACATTTCAATTTGTTCTGCAAGGGATGGTGTGAGTATATGGATGTGCAGATGTACATTCTGTATTCTCTCTATCTACCTTGCTGGGTTAGAGTGTTTGTGACTGTGCTAAATGTATTAATAAACTATTTGTAAATATAGAAGAGTTCCTATAGTGCGAGTGTTGCATCTGTGCACATCAGGATTCCCAACTATATAATAATTTGAATAATACTGGGCCTGCTCTCGGGACAAAAACCTGTCAACCCTCAAAGTGATAAATGGGAATTCTTAAGTAATCAATATAATTAATACATAATCTACAGATCAGGATACAGCAATTAATTGTGAGACTAAAAAAATAGTTGCAGTTCTAATTGCACTGTTAAACAATAATAGAATACCATTTATTTAAATATTTTGGATGTTTTTTACATTTTCAAATATATTGATTTCAATTACAACACAGAATACACAGTAAGTATTAATATTATCTTTGATTACAAATATTTGCACTGTAAAAAAGATAAACAAAAGAAATAGTATTAAATAGTAATTTAAATTGGTATTCTATTTAACAATGCGATTAAAACTGCAATTAATCACAACTATTTTTTAATCTAGTTAATTTGGTTTTTATTAATTGCTTGAGTTAACTGCCCTAAATAATAATTTTGATGACATTTAGGATGATGGTACCCATTTCCATTATGACCTTCCCAAACTATGATGTTCTGAGCATGTGCTTTGCAAGGGAAACAGGGAAAATATGGCAAATCCAGGATTACAGAAAACATTAGGGGCTTGATTCACTCCAAGGGCAAAAGCTAGGTAGCAGGCCTCAGTAGAATCATAGAAGATTAGGGTTGGAAGAGACCTCAGGAGGTCATCTAGTCCAACCCCCTGCTCAAAGCAGGACCAACCCCAACTAAATCATCCCAGCCAGGGCTTTGTCAAGCCGGGCCTTAAATTGGACCCAGTACTGCAAATTGCCCACAAGCCTCACTGCTAGGGGGGCTTGAAATTGGCAGCCTCATTCCAATAGTTGGTGTGTTGGGGGTGATGTGCAGGCCAGCTGTGAGATGTGTTAATTCAGCACCTCCTCTAGGCATTCTCAGTAAGGGCCCCAGTGGGAGACAGTCAGAATTTAAAGTTGTAGTCTCATAGCAGGACTACAATGATACCTGCTCACCATCTGCCTGTGGGAAGAGTAACAGTGGTCCCAGAATTAAATTGCCCTTGCCTTCTCCATGTGTGCAAATGGGGGAGGTGAAAATGGGAATTTGACCCTAGGTCTGATCCAGTACTACCTGAAGAGTGCAATGACCGATGGGCATCGATGGCATAAGATTTTGCATTTGCTATAAGAACTACACATTATGGAACCATCAAAGTTCTTGGTATTGCTGCCCCAAACCAGCACTTCCTTCCTTCACTTTGATATGTGGAACCATTTCAGATTTTTATGGCTTGCTGTTCCAGGTATGTTTGTTGTAACTGGAGCTGAACAGCAAAGTAGGTAGAAAGGCAATAGGGTGGATTATCCTGTCGTCCGTGTAACATGAATGAAATAAAGCAGGTGAGCGTCAGGCAGTTTTTGTAAGGTGAGGACTGTATGTTCTGTTAAAAGCAGAACCCTTGAAAACAAAGTTAAACCACAATAATAAGCAGTGGATCAGCATCAGGATCTATTTTAACACATCCTGGAAGCAGGCTTTATTAAGTTACTCATTTCCTGTGGCTGTTTATGGAAATCATTGCAGATGGTTTCCACGCTGATTTTAGTCTCTCTCATATATCACTGTGGTTGTGTCTTGCCATAAATATAGATGTCACTCAAATGCTTTCACACTGAGCAGTGTGAACTACTATCCAGGAATAGTAGCCCAGATGTTCCAGTATTGTATGGTCAGACATTGCTCACTGATCCTACACCACTGAAGTTAATGGGAGTTCTTCCACTGATTTAACTGGATGGAGGATGAGACCCTAGATGATGTGAATATGCATCATTGACTAGACCAATCTCTAGGTTTTCCCCAAAGTTTTATTCTAGGTTCCCCTTTCTTGTTCCTATTATTTCACAATGTGATCTCAAAAGCCACTTCTACTTTACGCTCTTGACATCTGACATTATTCACTCTGCTTCGTTTCTTGGGATTTTTTTATTCTAGATCTTAAAGTTTCAGTTATTCAATCAGGTAGCAGAAACAAAATTATGTCACTCAGGCAGGGGCGGCTCTAGCAATTTCGCCTCCCGAAGCACGGCGGCACGCGCTCTGGCGGTTGCCAGTCCTGCGGCTCCGCTGGACCTCCTGCAGACGTGCCTGCGGAGGGTCCACCGGAGCCGCCTGCCGCCCTCCCGGCGACAGGCAGAGCGCCCCCCGCGGCATGCCGCCCCAAGCACGCGCTTGGCGCGCTGGGGTCTGGAGCCGGCCCTGCACTCAGGTAACCAATCACATGCCACAAAAATCAGACAGTCCAAGTGAACAGTTGCCAAAAAACCAATAGACTGAAATTGATTCATTCAAACAGTTCAAAGAACACATACTTTTCCAGCACTGGTTTTCAAATGCCTTGACACAGAAGCAGGGCTACATCCACTAGATGATTTAACCACAACAAATAATTTAATTAGATCTACCTATAATGCAAAATAGAGCAATACCGCTAGCACCGTATCCAATGCTTATTGAAGTCAACAGGTGGATGCCCATTTGGATGAAATGGAAGTCATAGAATTTTGCTATTAACTTCAAACATGCTTAGGATCTCACCCACTGACTTTAATGGATGTGGGATCAGTCCTTCCGTTGCTTCTGCTCCAATACTCTGTGCATGAAGTTTTGAGAGAGAGACTTTTTTTTTTCAAAATTTTGCACATTTTGAAATTAAAATAGCAAATGTCATAACAAATTGAAGGTTGTGAATTCGTTTGTCATGAAGTAGTGGAAATATCTGGGCAAAATGTAGTGAAAGGAAAAATGACCACTTTCGTTTGGTTGCTTTTGTTTTGCATTGTGAAATACCCGTGTGAGTGATAAAGGGCGTGACCATGCTCGCTGATAAAACAGTGCTCAGCAAAAAGTTTCCTTCAAAATGTTGGGTATTTTTCATTAAAAAGGCTTATTTGTCAAAATGAAAGTTCTGTGTCCATAGAATGATTTATTTATTTATTGGTTGAGGGGATAGGGTGACCAGATGAGAGACATGAAATACCGGGATGTGGGGGGTGGAGGAGGGGTGCCAGTGGAGCAACAAAAAAAAAAACAACCCAAGAGCCGGTGGCGGAGGAAAAAACAAAAACAAAAGCAAAAAACAAACCAAGAGCCACCGGAGCATAGGAAAAATTGGTGGGGGCTGAGCACCCACCGGCAGCTCCACACCCCGGCCCCCTCCTGCACCAGCTCGCCTTCGCTCTGCCTCCACCTCCCCTGAGCTGGCTGCCGCGTCCTGCTTCTCCCTCCTCCCTCCAGTGCTTGTGCCGCCATACAGCTGATTAGCACAAGCCTGGGAGGGAGGGGGGAGGGGAAGGAGGAATGCAGTGCGCTTGGGGAAGAAGCGAAGCCAGGCCGGGGATTTGGGGAGGGCATGGCCAGGGCAGGGATTTGGGGAGGGATCCAATGGGGGAGGGAGGGGCGGAGTCAGGGCAGGGCTGAGGTGGAGTTGGGGCGAGGGGGTGCGAGCCCCCTCCGCCTGTGCGCCGGATGGTAAAATATTGGGACAATTCACATCCCGATCGATATTCAGTCAGGACGTGGGACAAACAAGTGTATATCGGGACAGTCCTGATAAAATCGGGACATCTGGTCACCCTATGAGGGGAGTTACATCAAAAAACTGAAACTCCAAATTTTTTATCAGCAAGCAAAAACTGAAATATTCCAGCCAGATGGGCAAACATTTTTAGTAAAATTAAAATGTTTGCTTGAAATTTTTCTGTTTTCAGTTGCTAAACACTGGAAATATTAGAACATATTCCGGCTTGTGTTTTGGCAAAAACCTGAAAACATTTATAAAGTTATTGTAAAAAGTTTTGTGGGAGATTCCAGTTTTATAAAACAAAAACAATCCAAAATCATTATTATTTATTATTGGCTTTGGGGGGTTTCTGAAAAGAAAAAGGAATTAAAGGGCAGTGGAATTTGTTTGTTTTTTTGTTTTGTTTTTTACCCCCTTTTCCTTTCCTTTCCAAGGTAAAAATGAAAGGAAAGGTGGAAGAATTACAAAGAAACAGTTTCATTTCAATTCCATTTGATTTGAATCTAAACAAAACATTTTTATCTTTTTCAATTTTTCTACAAAATAATTACATTTTGAACTATGAGAGAACTTTTTTTCAGTCAAAAACTTTTGACGGACTTTCATCCAGCTCTGTTTCTTGCATTTTGTCTTAAGTCAGGGCGGCTAGGCATGTGCAAATGAATAAAACAAGCACATCTGCTCCAGACTGGTTCTTACAGTCTAGAATTGTGACAAAGATGCTAGGTGGATAAATAGATAAATGCTTTTAATGTATTTGTAGGATATTTTCTTGTTACTCTTTATGTCCCTAGCTAGTTTGATCTCATTTTGTGCCTTGGCCTTTCTAATTTTGTCCGTACATACTTGTGTTGGTTGTTTATGTTCATCCTTTGTAATGACCAAGTTTCCACTTTTTGTAGGACTCTTTCTTGAGTTTTAGATCATTGAAGATCTCCTGGTTAAGTCAGGGTGGTCTCTTGCCATACTACCTATCTTTCCTACACAATGGGATAGTTTGTTCTTGTGCCTTTAATAATGTCTCTTTGAAAAACTGCCAACTGTCTTCAATCGTTTTTCCCCTTAGACCTGCTTCACGTGGGATTTACCTACCAACTCCCTGAGTTTGCTAAAGTCTGCCTTCTTGAAATCCATTGTCTTTATTGTGCTGTTCTCCCCTCCTACCATTCCTTAGAATCATGAACTCTACCATTTCATGATCACTTTCGCCCAAATACCTAAGTACCTAAGTCACCATAGAAGTACCTAAGATAGATCACTGTAGTTTAACTCTTATTTTCCAAATGATTTGGCTGCATTCTGCATATTATCATTTCTGTGACAGATTTGGAGCTATTCTGTAATGTATGAATACTGTATATTGGCTTTGTCTTTAATATTGGGGTGTTTTCTCTAGGAGTGTAACTAAGTCAACAAGAATCTATCTGGAAAACAGGCGGGAGAATGGCTCAAGATAAGCCACTTTTTGGCAAACATCTGAGAATTGTTAAGGGACACTGCCAGGACTCTTAGCTTTGATTTTTTGCCTCCTCTAAGTTCATCTACAAAAGTGGTTTGGATCAGACAGGAAAAGACCCAGGAATGCAGGAAATTGAAAGACTGCTCTCAGGTTTAAAGAAGAACACTCTCTGAGAGGTGGGTAGTTTTTTAGAAGAACCAGACTGAGGCACTGGCACTCTGTCTGGAGAAGCTAGGCCTGCCGAGGTCACCATCAAAGGATACAAGGGCTTTAGGTATGATAGAAAAGTGGGTAAACTCTTTATTTAAAATCCTTTTTTCCCTAAAAGCTTTATTCCTGCTGCTAAAATGCATTTTAAGAAGGTTGTCTGTCCACTTGTCAGAGACTTCCAAAGGGAAAAACCGCTGGTAAACAAATTCAGTTGCATATGCAGAGAAGAAATAATTGAGACAGAAAATATGATAGTCCAGGCCCTGGTCTGAGAATGCGAGAACTGTGCGATTCCACCCTGAGAAGGTTAAAGGCGTGTGCAGGTGCATTTCGAGAGACCACAGATGAGACGGAGGTGCAGCTAGTCTGTTAGAGAGCTTATTCCTTCACTCTCTCACTTCCCTGGTCCTTCTCGCATGAATAGAGAGCAACAATATCTGAAGTCCGAAGGTGCAAACAATTCGATGTTTATTGGGGTGACCTTCCAGCAAGCTTAAATTCAAGTTCCTTTTCCTTATTTTCAAATCCCCACTTACTTCCTGTTTGCCCCTAATTTATATAGTAATATTCTCAGCTATACCTTAACCAATCATTCTACTAAAATTTACCTAACCAATCCTAACATATTGTAACATGATTAGGTAACCAATTATATCCCACCACCTTAATTAGTTTACACCCAGCAAAATTAATTATACATCAGACAGAAACAATAACAGAACCAGACAGAGACCATGCAAATAAACATACAAAACAATACAGAAGTGAGGATTTCACAACTACATCTATACAGACATAAGGGTTCTCCAGCTGTGTCTATTGATATGTGAGTTCTTCCCAGACAGAAAACTATCAAACTAGGTTTCCTTTTACATGTTTTAGGCTCTTCCCTTTCTCTGGAGGTGATAGATAGAATCACCTTCCTAAAAGCCCCAGATTGCCTTATTTTAATATGACTAGTATGGAATGTGAGGATGTGACCATACATTTCCCAGTTTATGGCTGCTTAGCTGAAGAACCAGGCCTCAGACTGTCGCAGTAAGAGAAGGCCATTACACAGACAGAGTGATTTTTGATTCTTTCTTTTATACCTCTATAACTATCTAAGTGATAAGAATACACCTAAATTCTTAAAGTATAGGCCTTTGCAGACAGGCCTGAATATCTATATCCTAACAATCCTGTAGCCATGAACTGTGCTATGATTAGGGGGCTGGAGCACATGACTTGTGAGGAGAGGCTGAGGGAATTGGGATTGTTTAGTCTGCAGAAGAGAAGAATGAGGGGGGGATTTGATAGCTGCTTTCAACTACCTGAAAGGGGGTTCCAAAGAGGATGGCTCTAGACTGTCCTCAGTGGTACCAGATAACAGAACAAGGTGTAATGATCTCAATTTGCAATGGGAGAGGTTTAGGTTGGATATTGGCCATTGGCCATTATCTTTGAAAACTCATTGGGGGAGGTCCCGGTTGACTGGAAAAAGGCTAATGTAGTGCCCATCTTTAAAAAAGGGAAAAAGGAGGATCCAGTGAACTACAGGCCAGTCAGCCTCTCCTCAGTCCTTGGAAAAATCATGGAGCAGGTCCTCAAGGAATCAATTCTGAAGCACTTTGAGGAGAGGAAAGTGATCCGGAACAGTCAGCATGGATTCACCAAGGGCAAGTCATGCCTGACTAACCTAATTGCCTTCTATGAGGAGATAACTGGGTCTGTGGATGAGGGGAAAGCAGTGGACGTATTATTCCTTGACTTTAGCAAAGCTTTTGATATGGTCTCCCACGGTTTTCTTGCCGACAAGTTAAAGAAGTGTGGGCTGGATGAATGGACTATAAGGTGAATAGAAAGCTGGTGGCTAGATCGTCGGGCTCAACGGGTAGTGATCAATGGCTCCATGTCTAGTTGGCAGCCGATATCAAGCGGAGTGCCCCAAGGGTTGGTCCTGGGGCTGTTTTTTTCCCAATATCTTCATTAATGATCTGGAGGATGGCATGGACTGCACCCTCAGCAAGTTTGCAGATGACACTAAACTGGGAGGAGTGGTAGATACACTGGAGGGAAGGGATAGGATACAGAGGGACCAAGAAAAATTAGAGGATTGGGCCAAAAGAAATCTTATGAGGTTCAACAAGGACAAGTGCAGAGTCTTAGGATCAAAGAATCCCATGCACTGCTACAGACTAGGGACTGAATGGCTGGGCAGCAGTTCTGCAGAAAAGGACCTAGAGGTTACAGTGGATGAGAAGTTGGATATGAGTCAACAGTGTGCCTTTGTTGCCAAGAAGGCTAATGGCATTTTGGGCTGTATAAGTAGGGGCACTGCCAGCAGATCGAGGGACGTGATCATTTATTTCTATTTGGCATTGGTGAGGCCTCATCTGGAGTACTATGTCCAGTTTTGGGTCCCACACTACAATGAGGATGTGGAAAGATTGGAAAGAGTCCAGTGGAGGGAAACAAAAATGATTAGGGGGCTAGAGCACGTGACTTATGAGAAGAAGCTGAGGGAAGTGGGAATGTTTAGTCTGCAGAAGAGAAGAATCGGGGGGATTTAATAGCTGCTTCCGACTACCTGAAAGGGGGTTCCAAAGAGGATGGATCTAGACTGTTCTCAGTGGTAGAAGATGACAGAACAAGGACTAATGGTCTCAAGTTGCAGTGGGGGAGGTTTAGGTTGAATATTAGGAAAAACTTTTTCACTAAGAGTGGTGAAGCATTGGAATGGGTTACCTAGGGAGGTGGTGGAATCTCATTCCTTAGAGGTTTTTAAGGTCAGGCTTGATAAAGCCCTGACTGGGATGATTTTGTTGGGGATTGGTCCTGCTTTGAGCAGGAGGTTAGACTAGATGACCTCCTGAGGTCCCTTCCAACCCTGATATTCTATGATTCTATGCAAGAGGTCAGACTAGATGATTACAATGGTCCCTTTTGGCCTTATAAGCTATACATTTTATATAGACCTCAAACATTGTTCTCAGCGAATCAACACATTGATGTAGCTAAGGGTCCCCTATTTCCACAGACAGTGGAAAAGCCCTGAGAGCATATTACTATCGTTAAGACTCTGATAAGAATGCTATGCGAGGGAACAACACTGCCATTCCAGATGATACTACAAGCAAGAACTTGTCTTATTTTATTTTTGTTAGACTTGAACCTTTGCTCCCTTTGCTCCACTGTGTACAGTACACATGGCCATATTTGCAATCCAATGCCCCTCTTGCCCACATTCAAAGCAAGCACGTGAGGTGCCGGTACCGGGGTCAGGGTGAGAATTCACCATGGGAACTCCTCGATTTTGTTTCTGTTACTACAGCTTGCCGAGCGGTTTCTTCCGTATTGTTAATACCTGAATGCCTTTTGAACGCCTGTTTAAGGCGTTCCATGTAATCAGCGGGGTTTTCTCCTTTTAATTGCTTACATGCATTTATCTTAGTACAATCGGTTCTTTTTGGGCATACCGAGAGGACTTCCCTGATTAAACCTTCTCTGTGCTGAGCCAAGTCCTGATGTGTAAGGTCTGCTCCAGCTTCTGGTCCTGGCCATTCTGCATTTTCATAGAGATGATTGAGTGTCTCCCTAGGCACCATGGCTCGCAGGAGCTGATCCATGTCAACCCAGGATGGGTCATAACACTGCACAACCATTTTCAATTGTTCCTGGAATTTTACCGGGTCATCCCGGATTTTTGGAAATTTATCAATCAGATTGTATAAATCAGCTGGTGACCAAGGACCGTGTACAGTTATTAGCCTTCCATCGCCGCCAGGCAGCTGCCTCAAGGGGAGTATCAGCTTCCCTTTTTCTGGGCACCACAATTCTGAGTATTTATCTCCCGTAGCCTCTTTAAGCTCTTTTAAAAGCGTTTGATACCGGGTTCAGTAGGCTGGGGGCGAATTGGGCAATTTTACAAAGTCCTTTAAGGTTTCAAAAACGTCTGATAAACGTCACACAGGATCTTCCTCAGAGTCACGGCTGTCAGCGGCAGCCTGTTCTATGGCCTCCTCAACCTGCCGAGTCAAGTCTGCGAGTCGTTCCTCCGGGGAAACCTGGGTGGATCCTGATCTCCTCGAGGAACTCGACTTCTCCAACTCGGCGGGAGACTGGGCAGCCTCCCGATGTTGCAGGAGATTGGGTAATAGAAGATGTGTAAGAAGGGGGGTCGCGATGGGCAGAGGATTCCCTTGAGGAGCCTTCTTGGGCATCCCCGTCCCCATCCGAGGCCTGGGCTTGGTCCCGGGGCTGGGTGGGCCACTGCCTACATTCTACGAACAGATCAATCAAATCTGTAGACGGGGCTGATGGAGCCAAACAAGAGGTTGAAGCCCCTTGAATAGGGTGAAAAAGGGGTGGGTTCGGGCCAGCACTTGGCTGGTCTGTAGGGCCGCGCGTGAGGTTCAACTTTTCCTGTGTCTCTAAGTTTCTGCTCAAGTTTTTTTTTTTGAGAGTCCTTTAATCCCCTAACCTGAGACTCTTGGTGCCTCTTTCCCATCTCATCATGCCACAAAAAATACATGTCAAACTGTCCCTGCGGTACTGTGTTGACAAGAAGTGCCCCCCTTAGGTGCACAATCTTGTCAAGGTCGGAACTTCCCTCCAGGGGAAACTGCAGTTTCGGATCATCCCTAGTGTACCAATTCAATTTTTCTAAATATCTACACGTCGATGGACCATAATTTACATACATATAAGCAGCAGGCGTGCCTTTGGGTGGGACCGGCAGGTCTTTTGACCCTCGAGCCCCCATGCTCACCACAGCTTGCTTTCGCTCAAGCCAATCACACAAGGAACGCTTGTTAGGACTGCCATGGTTCTATCACCAATGGCCCAACTGCATGCCCATGGCAGGGACACAAGGGGTAGGTTCCGAGGCTCAGGATACCGCCACTGCCAAACCTACAGAGCGAGCGGGTAAGGGGGGGGGAGGCGGGCTAAACGGAAAAGCCCGTGGTCCCCGCATGTCTCTCCTCAGCCGTGAGCACCAGCATTCGAGCCAACGGTGCTTCAGCAGCTTCCGAGCCGACGGTACGGTTTTCCCAGGGCTTCCCTCCTCTCCGAGAAGGGAAGGGAGCTTGTGGCTCCAGGGGGGATGAAAAGGGACCCTGCGGCCTTTTGGTAAAGGCAGTACTCGAAGAGCGGTCACAGGGTCATGGGGACGGGGAGAGGGCAAAGGGTAACGGGACGGGGAACATACAAGCACCTCGACTGGTCAGCCACTCACCAAGGTCTCCCAGTCGGAGAAGCTTTTACAGTCTCTCTTCAAGCAAGGTTGTGGGGCTTGCTTTTGAGGCACTCCCGGTCACGAGCTTTCGCTTCGCAGGAGGCTCGGGGCGTCTTCCCACAACCGACACTCACACTGGCCGCACAGCCTTCACATACATACAGGCACGTTCCTGGCACAGCTGCCATGGCGAATCTGCTCTGGTCCCTCCCAACCTGGCGGCTCCGGGACCCCTGAACCCCTACTTAGGCGATCAGGATTTCCTCCGGACCAAAAGGAGCGCGGTCCGAGGTGTGAGTGGCCGGCTTTCCTTCAACAACAACAACAACAACAACAACAACAAACTCACCCGCTACCACGCCGGGAATCGCGCGGGACTTAATGACCTCCAAGGAAAAGGGCATCGGGCTGTCTGGTGTCAAAAGTTCAGATCCAGCTTGTGACTTACCCCAAGCCGGAGCCTACGGACTAGTCCTCTCCCAGACCCCTTCAGAGATTTCAAAAGGTCTCTTACCTCTCAGATGGGCCCGGGGTTTGGAAGGGAACTGCCCGCGGTCCTCCGATCCAGGGATGTCATCTGTGGATCCCGGACGAGCCCCCAAATTGTTGTGGAAAAATTGACCACACCGTTGATTTTTGGATCAGACAGCCTGAGGCACCTTTATTTTTTATACAAGCATGCATGCCGGGAGAGTCAGCCTGGCCCCATGCAAGAGGTGGCTGCTCTGTCTTCAACAGATTTTACCAAGCTTATAAAGGCTAAAACCGCAAATCAACACTCTCTCACTTAAATTCCCTTTATTTGGGATTATTAATTGCAAATTAAGCAAGCTACTTCAGTACTTTTCCATATTTGGTTTTTCCTGTTATTATTCTTTGGCAGTTTTTGTTGGTGGTCTGCCTGCCTTAAGACCCCTACTTTGCGGTTACGTTTTACAAGAAGCTTTAAACTTTGTACATATTAAGCTGGGCACCCCTTCTTAGTTCCCCTTTTCTGGTTCCTTGTTTTCCCCGGGTGCCCGTTATACAGATAAACATGTTTTGCAGAAGTCCAAACCTTTGCTCTTTATATGACAGTTGTCTTGTCTAAAGGCCTTTGGGCCTAGTGGGACAAAGGGTGAAGGCTACAAGCATGCAGAAACCTAGGCTAAACAGGTGGGATGAGTTTTTCCCTATCACACGGTTACATTGCTATTAATGTGAGCTGAATTGGTAGATTTGTATTAATCAAATGTAGAGAGTGGTCCTGAAACCAACAATCCAACTTTTCTTTGGGAATAGTTTACAATTGTTGGCAGTTCTTCTCCAGTGGAAATTTATTCAAAGAAAATAAACATTTATCATTAGTGGGCTTTGGCTTCCTTTTCATCTTGTTAATGAATCGCTTCTACAAGGATTAGCTGTTGATTAGATATAATGGCTGCTAATGATCTTATCTACTAAATAAAGGCAGATGTTAAGGGATTTATACTTAAAAATACCTCATGTGGTAAATCTCAGGAGTATGTGAAAGGAGGGCAATTCTGTCTGCATTCACCATGCTAATAAATTAACCATGACCTGAAGAGGTTAGGCAATGTGGATATTATTCGGTTTTAAAAGGTACCACTGAAATTACCAGTCCCAAATGAGCACTTTTTGGAAACTAAATAATGAAAAATGTTCTGGAAAAGCTTCCCAACTTCAGAAGATTTTTTTTCCCCAAGACTTAATCTCTAATAGGGTAAAAATGTCTCCTGACTAAGAAGAACTGATTCTACATTAGCACCTGGTGATAGGATCCTGACAGATCTCGCAAGTTTATCCTGGTTGCCGTAGGGCAGTATTTTGTGAATAAACCTAGCAGGAACATCTGGTTATGACAGGAAATATCCTGTCTTGGTGGTACAGTAGGTGATGCTCCTTTTTTCAGAAGAGTCAGTACTGAACCAATACTCCAACATGGTGCTAGAGGCAATGTATTATAGATATGCCCTCTTTTGGGTGACACATTTGAGTGTTTGGTGTTAGAGATTCCTTTTTTATTCAATTTATATAGGTGTTAACTCTGATGTCCTGGTCAAGTTCGAGAAATGTTTTTACCATCAAAACTACTCAGGCCAGTTTTGCGTAACTTCTGTTACTTACAGTGGATGCACGTGTATCCGTGGAAATTTTTTTGCCTCTAAAACAGTTTAAATTGAATATCATAGTTATGTTAATCACCTCTCCTAAATTATTGTGTAGTGCCTGGTGTGTGCTATTAAACCATTACCATGTGCAGCCCTAGAAGTCCCTGCATTTCACTGATCCCTTACAATAGTGTAAAACCAAGAGCTCCAAAAGATGTGGTCTAGTTCAAGCATAAATTAATTCAAGACAGTCCTATGGCTTGTGCTATATTGGTGAAAAGAAAAAACTGATGCCATAGAAAGCTTCATTTGCATAGGCTCTACTTGCCCACAATTCCTGTAGTGACACTTGGGGAGTCACCATAACTATACATGAACATGGATTGTGTGGGGCAGTAAGTTCAAAGATGGGGCAGGGGAGGGGGAGGAAGAACTCTTATCTTGTCACAAAGAGCTCATTTCCAAGATTCTGCTTAATGGTCTAAAGTGCTCTTGGCTCCTTTCCTGCCAGGACAATAAGAGGTGGTGCAGAGGACTGCAACAGAGCTGAGCAGATTCTGAGGTCCCACCCATGCAACATCTTAATAAAGCTGAATCATTAATGTGGGTCAGGCAGTGGCACCCCTTAGCAAATCAAACAAGCAGCTCCTTTGGGACTGAAGAGACACACCTGGACACTTCTGCTCCTTGATACAACCTGTAAGTGGGGTTTGGAGGGGTGAGGTGATGTGGTCAAGGGATTGTTGCCTGTGGAAAATCCTCACCCATGGGTGGGCAGCAGGGATGGCTCCAGGCACGAGCGCACCAAGCACGTACCTAGGGCAGCAAGCCACGGGGGGCGGCCTGCCGGTCACCATGAGGGTGGCAGTCAGGCTGCCTTCGGGTACGCCAAAGGCATGGGACCGGCGGACTTCCTGCAGGCATGCCGCCGAATCCACGTTCCCAGCAGACCTCCCACACGCATGCCGCTGAAAGCCACCTGACAGCCATGCTTGGGGCAGCAAAATACTGCCCAGGTCTTCCTTTATTGGCCACTATAACTAAGGCTACTTTTATGTCACAGAGGTCATGGAAGTCACGGAATCCATGACTTCCAGAGACCTCCGTTTCATTCTCCGTTTCAGCCCCAGGGGCTATGGGACTCTGGAGTAGGGTTGCCAACTTTCTAGTCACACAAAACCAAGCACACTGGCCTCGCCCCTTCCCTAAGGCCCCACCCCCCATTCACTACATTACCCCTCCCTTGATGGCTTGCTCTCCCTCCACCCTCACTCACTTTCAGGTGTCAAAAACCGGACACCTGGTCACCCTACTCTGGAGTTGGCAGCCAGCGAGGCCCTGGCAAGGTTCCAGAGACAGGTGACAACAGCGACAGGTGCCCCCGGCAAGATTCCAGTGACAGGTGACAGACTCCTGAGGGGGGCCCTTCTCAGGGTTCTAGCGATGGCCAACGGCCTTGCGCAGTGGGAGGGAATGCCTCAGGCGAGCAGCTGGGGATGTCCCATTTTCTCTTTGGGAAATATAGTCACTGTGCAGCCCCCAGCAAGCAGAGGGGGAACCCCACAGTTCCCAGTCACCATGGAGGTAGGGGAAACCATGGACCCGCAGCAGGAAAAGTCATAGACAGGTCATGGCTTCCCTGAATCTGTTTATTGCCTGTGACACGTCTGTAACTTTTACTAAAAATAACCATGACAAAATCTTAACCTTAACTATAGCTAACAATTTAGAGGAAGAACTTGGGGGGAGGGATAGCTCAGTGGTTTGAGCATTGGCCTGCTAAACCCAGGGTTGTGAGTTCAATCCTTGAGGAGGCTACTTAGGGATCTGAGGCAAAAATCAGTACTTGGTCCTGCTAGTGAAGGCAGGGGGCTGGACTCAATGACCTTTCAAGGTCCCTTCCAGTTCTAGGAGATTGGTATATCTCCTATTATTATAATAACTTAAGCTAAGATTTTCAAAAGTGACTTGTGATTTTGAATGCTTGAATTTTTTGGATGCCTAATCTGAGGCACCTTCAGGGGACTTGATTTTTCTGGAAGTGCTCTCAAAATAACTAGTCATTTTTTGAAAATCTTGCCCTTAAATCTTGGGCCTTGTATATTAGATTCTTTTGAGCACCCGATTGAAAAGAAAAGGATTTCCTTAGTGCCAACAACATGCTCAGTACTGTACCTCAGGGTTTCTCTATCTTTATTATAGCACTTCTTGAGACAGATTGTCTCCAGACTCCCTGATCCCATCTCATATCAGCCTGGTGACATCTCAATCCTTAGAGAATTTTTAGGAGTCCAGTTATTAAACTCAAAATTGGTTTCCTTTCCCAAACATGTATCCCACTCTGCCCTTCTCGCTTCATTTCATCTCCATTCACCTTTTTGATAAAGGGTAACATTTTCAAAAGCATCTAAGCGATTTAGCATCTTAAGTCCCATTGACTTTTGAAAAGGTTACCCACACTAAAGAGCTTGAATTCTAGGTCTCTTATTAAGTGTCCTTTGGGGCTTGAATTGTTCTTGTAGGTGCTATGTGTATCATTGATATGAACATTTGTTTAGCTTTTCGTATTCCAGCAGTGCTTCCAGTATGCCAAGCATTGTCTAGTATAGGAAGATAACATTTTAGGGATCACCAAGACAAGCAAGTTGTTCTTTCACTATCTTCTCTGTATAGTTCAGATCCCTGGCACCAGTATCCTATCCACAAGCACAAGGTCTCACCCTGGCTTCCACCTGCCTAGTTACTCCTTGCAGGTTGACACCAACAGTCCTTCCAGTCCCATATCTCCCCAAATTTGTCCTCCCCAAGTTCTTAACTATCAGACACTTGCATCACACTGGAAGGTGTTAAACCAGCCCCACCCCCTGGTTATCAGTTCACTTTCATGCACACACTCCACACATTTTGCACGTCAGAGACCCGGTAGGGGTAAAAATAAACAAAATAGAAAAAACACAAATTCAAAGATGAAATAGTGAGGAAAACAAACAGATACAAGTTACAGAGTAAATAAACGTAAAGACACAACATCAGGCTTCACATTTCCACATTAGATAAAATCCCTTTTCTAATACAAGTTACCTACTGCCTTTGAAAGCTTATGCTGAAATAAATTTGTTTGTCTCTAAGGTGCCACAAGTACTCCTGTTCTTTTTGCGGATACAGACTAACATGGCTGCTACGCTGAAACCTGCCTTTGAACAGTTTCCCAGCATATCCCCCAGTTATAGGGATATTGGGGTCTCCAGAGTTTGACAGACAGCTTCCCACCTAGAGGCTGTCATTTACGGCAAGTTTACATTACAAAATTAAGTCGACTTAAGTTACATCGACTTATAGCCATTGCAGCAATTAAATTGGATTTTCATATCCACGCTATGCTCCTTCTTTTGGTGGTGCACATCCTCACCTGGAGCACTTCCACGGATTTAACAGTCAGTGTGGGGCATTGTGTGGCACTGATAGCCGAAACCCCGCCATCCAGGGCTGACAGGTGACATAAGTAATGCAGTGTCAACATGGACACTGCATCGACCTAAGTGCTACGCCTCTTGCAGAGGTGGCGTTATTAAGTCAGTACAGTGGGTGATTTACATCGGTGGAAGCTATATTTTAGTGTAGACACTTACAGAGAGAGTTATGTCTATGTAGCTAACTCTGTAATGTAGACCAGGCCTCAGTTTCTGGATGCCTTTCACTTCAAACCCCTTCCATTTAAAAAGGGTTTGCAGTTTTTGTTCTCTTCTGTCACTCTAGATATTCAAAGTGTGGAAATCCCCAGTTGTCTCAATGTCTTTCCATTAACACTAATGGCCCATCATTGTCTTTTTTTTTTCTACAATGGATTGCTACTTGAGTGGGGTGTTATGGTGTTTTTTTGTTTTTGTTTTTGTTTTTTTTAAAAAGGCATGTCCCAAATGAAGGGAATCCCATTATTAATTATGTAGCATTATTATAAGGATTCTCTTTCAGAAGAGCAGTAACAATGATTTATTGTTTACAATTTTCACTATTGTGAATACACAGGTTTAAAAGCAAACTATTAAGACAAATTAGTAGATTTACACTCAAAGCAAGCTAAATCAAATGCAGCGTTTATTTTAGAAGCAGCACCAAGCTTTTAAAAGAGACACTTGAGGTTGTGTTCATAAGCTAAAACTGATTAGAGTGGTTTCTGACCTCTTCTCCAAAATAGATGTTAAAGTTGTCAGATCATTGACTCTCTCCATTTGCTTGGGCATGCTATAGACTTCAGAGAGAGGGTGTATCAGTATTAAACCACTCTTGATTGTATCTTCCTAGCTTAAAGGTAAAAAAGTACAAAGGGGCTGGTATAGGAGGTAATGATCACCCTCAACTTCCTTCCACCGAAATCAGCGTGTCACAAAACGGATCCCCAACTCGACACAAGTATCTTCCGCTACAGTACAAAATAGGGATATACTTTGGACATTAATACTGTGTTAAGTAAAAGCTAGTGTAGAGTTATTTTCCTTTATATCTGTAAGGGAAATGACAGCTGTGTTAGTTGTGAGCCCTGTATATCCAAACCCCCACTCTCATTAACAAGAATTTGGTGGAAGGCAAATAGGGGAATATTTAAGATTTTTACTTTCTTTGACTCTATGCTTTCTTTCACATGTAGTGTCACTCTCACCCCCACCAGCATGTTGCACCCTGGTATTACTCTGTCCAATTGATTATCCCCATTCCATCAAGTTTACATGATCCCTATATCAATATCCCCCCCTTAATGCCAGGCACTCTAGTTCATCCATCTTAGTATTTAGACTTCTAGCATTTGTATATAAGCACTTGCACATTTTGTCAATATTCAGTTGCTTGCCTTCAAGTGTTTATTTAAATGGGACTCTTGCATTTGACTGTTCCTCACCAGCTCTTACCTGTACCAGCTTCTTCCCTATCCTCTTTACTAGGATAGAGAGTTCCTTTTTTAATAAATTCATCCCTAAGGTATGTCTCCACCTGACCCACGTATTCCTCTGCACCTGTTGGCTTTCTCCCAACTCTTCATCCCCACTGAGTCATTGACCTGTCTTCTAAAACTGCATTATCAAGATGGTTGCTAATTAGTGCCAGCTGGAGTAGCAAAGTTTTTTGGGGGTTTTTTTTGGTTGTTTTTTTATGGGCATATTTGTGAAGGATTGAGACCTTCAAAGACATTTCAAATATACCACTGAACAGTAAGAACTTCTGGTCACTATAAACCAATCCCCAAGCCAGAGTTTTCTATAGTATAAACCTTTTCCTATAGCTATAGTTATTCATCTGGCTTTTGCCGTGATCTGCATCAAATTGAGACAGAGTCTCAGTAAACTGAAAAAATGCCAATGCATAAACAAGTGGATTCTTTCACAATACAATAAAAACAATTCAATATCTAACAGATGGTTTTCAGTGGCAATTGCTGTGCTTCAGGAGTAAACACTGTAATAATATGTAAAGACATTTCTTTTCCAGAGCCATCAAACATTATCAATTATCAGTTATCAAAATCATTAACAAGTGTGCCAGTGCCAGTCAATAGAAATCGTTTTGAAAATCCCAGAGAGTTACTCACTGCCTTATCCAATATAATAGTACTTCTATTTACAGTTCTGTGTGCGAGACATTTCAAGGTATTTCTGTTTTCCCTCCACTGTCAAGATAGATAAATATGAAACTTAAACTGGGCAATAAGCATTATGATGCGTAGAGCACTAATGCTAGCAATTGACAGAAGGTAAAAGATGGTATGTGAATTGCGGTGCACGCTTCATTGTAATTATTTAAAATAAAACTGGCAGATTGACAAGAGAATGTGATTTACAGTGCATGTGAGAAATATTGTCTGCACTGAAAGGAGCAATTTAATGTCTGTGGATTAATGCAGTGAAGATGTTACAAAGAGAGCTTAACTGTAAGTGATTAGTTTATATAAAAGAGCCTGATTTTGCTTATTACGTTTTTTTTCCTGTTCCATTAAATTCCAAACAACAAAGTAACCTATTTAGGCATGCTCTGTTATTAATTAACTACATTCCTATAAATAAACCCTGATAAGGATCACATTCTCACAGTGATCCTAAAAGGGAATAGAATTATATTTTCTCTTCAGCACATGTGCCAAACTCCATTAGGGCTCTACCCAGCAGAAAGTAGCCACACCTTTCTGAGTCTTGCAAAGCCAAAGAAGAAATGTAGGCCTCTTGCGGAAACTTAAAAGTCAGAACTGCCTACAGTCCTGCAGCCAAGAGATGCTGACCTTGCTAGGTAGAGGAGTTAAGATTCCAGTGTCTCACACTTGGGAACTGTGTTAACCTGTGCAATTTTCTATAGATCCAGCTCAAGAGCAAACTCACTTGCTGGAAGCTGAAATTTTCAGAAGTGGGTACTGTGACACTCTCCTCAGGGTGTCCGGAACCATGAACTACTGTGTAACTTCTCTGCCTCAGCAAAGGAGAGCTCTGCTGGAGCTTAAACTGTGCCTCATCTCCCTGCCACACTAGTTCTGCTGGCCTCACAAGCAAACTCCCTCAGACTTTGCCAGTCTTAGCCTTACAAGTAACATTCAGTGAACCTGAGTTCCCCAGAGATGTGTCACTGTAGTGTCCAGTCCCTCTTACTGGACACTCACAGAATTTGTTAAGTCCGCTGTCTCCAAAGAGACAAAATACATACCAGTCTGTTGGCCAACTCAGGACACATTCTTTACCTTAATACACAGAACTGAGATAGCTTTATAATAAAACAAGAATGAGTTTATTAATAAAGAACATAGAGTTAAGTGATATTAAGCAAGAGAAAAAGCCACAGATCTAGTCACAAATGAAACAAAAGTAAAAACACACTTTCTAGTGTCTAAAACTGAACAGCTTGCAATCCTGGTCTCAGGCAATTTCTCACCTACAGTCAGTTCTTAGTGAGTTCAACTCAAATGGCTGAATGATTCATGTTTCACAGGTTCCAAGAGCACTGACCTCTTTTGCCCCTTATCAGATGCCTACCAAAGAGTTCCCTTTTTTCCCCTGTGTCTATGACAAACACGTTTATCCTCTCTAGTTAGATTGCTTGGCCTGAACATGTTTCGAAACATATTTCTAGCACACATACACACAATTCTTTGTACACTAACTGTATGTACATCACACAATAATATTAATGACTAGTGTGTCACTTTTTTTATATGATACCTTACAAGATACTGTTTGGCTAAATATTCAGACAACAGTGTGTTGGGTGTGTCCTTTGCCAGCTGGCATAAAGGGGCTCTGAGGGTCACAGCTCCCAACATTCAGCACCCAACTTCAGACAATCAGTCTTGGTTTTATTTAGGTATTCAGTGACCCACAGTTCCAGCTTGAGTTAATATGTGGTTGTTACTTTGCTGTATGTTGTGGCCACCTGAATCTTCATGCCAACAATAGATGTAGAACAGCTCCTTCCATCTGAGAGCTATAGGAGAATCTCCATTACATTTTGCAGTATGGGGTTCATGGAACACAGCCAAACAGTTTTGTTTCTGTACTGGATAGACTCAATGGCATATGCTGGAAAGTTCATTACATTGTTATATCTGAATACAATGCACAATCAGTCTGTGGAACTCTTTGCCAGAGGATGTTATGAAGGCCAGAGTATAACAGGGTTAAAAAAAGAACTAGATAAATTCACGGCGGATAGGTCCATCAATGGCTATTAGCCAGGATTGGCAGGGATGGTGTCCCTCGCCTCTGTTTTCCAGAAGCTGGGAATGGGCAATGGGGGATGGATCACTCGATGAATACCTGTTCTGTTCATTCCTTCTGGGGCACCTGGCATTGACCACTGTCAAAAGACAGGATACTGTGGTAGATGGACCTTTGGTCTGACCCAGTATGGCCGTTCTTATGATCTTAATCAAATTACCTATATTCAAGAATTATTTCATTCACCAATGAAGTGCAGCCACCTTTGGAGTGGATATCAGCCATGATTTAAACAGAGCACAGCAACACAATCCAACCACTTAGAACAGGAAGAGAAGACTATCGTATTCAACAGGGCGAGTTTCAGTGAGGAAGGCAAAATGTAACTCCCCACATATCACTTTGCACAAAAGGTTACTGAGAAAGTGGTGTTAGAGCAGCTCCACACACATCTCGCAGCTGTCCTTAACCACTTTCTGTCTGGGTTTGATATAGGAAAATGCATGTGGACAGTTAGCTATAGATATAGATGATCTTTCTGCTCATGATAGATATGAATAAAAGATCTGACAAAATCAGCAGGCACCCATCAGCAGTTTTTGATAGTATTGACCATAGGCTTTGTTGGTTTACCTCTGGAGTCTTGTGGCAGGGGATGGGTGTCTTTTCATGGAATTCGGCCTTCCTCTTGAAGAGGTATCAGAGTGGGTAATGGGTACATAGGGCGTTCATGTGTGGCAGACTGTGGGGTTCCTCCTCTTACCATGTGTGGCTGCTTAAGTGAGACATTGGGTATTCATTGTCAAAAATGCATATGTGAAAATGTGACATAGTGGGTTACAATTCAGACCAGTGTGGGGCTGAGTCACCCCTGCCCTGCAACAGTAGCAGCCTTACAGGGCTTTTTAGTAGCTTCCACCCGGGCCACTCATAAACAGCCTTCTAGCTACACCCAGAGTGTCTGCATATAACTTCACCCTACCAGTTACACTCTGGCTCTCACCAGTGTGACCCTAATGCACCCCCAGTCCTGGATTTCCCCCTAGAAATGCATGTCTTGTACTGCCCAGACCTCCCCTGGACAGTACAAATATTTTAAGTTCATTATTCCTTTAAGGGAATAATATACCAGCTTATTACCTTCAGTGGAGTTACCCAGACACTTAACTGAAACACACTGGATTAGGTAAAACAAATTTATTGACTGCTCAAAGAGTTTAAGTGAGTACACCTATAAAAGAAAAATAAAGATAAAATGCTTACTAATACCTAACTTAACAAACTATATGAGATTCAAGCAAAATTTCTCACCACATGCTTCCAGCAAGGTTATTGACCAAAATTTTCAGGTCAGGACCCCTCCCTCAAAGTCTGATGGCTGTTTTCTTTTGTTTTCTCAGGTGCAGTGAATACAATGGATAGGGAGAGGGGTGTCTTGGGATGTTTGCCCCTTTTTTCTATTGTTTCAGTCCCCCTCTTGAAAAACATTCCCAGCTGGGCACTAGGAGACAAAGAGAGTCAGTGTGGAAGGATGTTCCCTGCCATGTTTTTCCACCTGTTTGAACTTCCTTTGTTTTCTTTTTCTGCTTGATGACTCTGTTTACTGCTTAAATGTGAATTAAGGCAAACACAAATTCCTTCTTTTGTTTTGAGCAGACCTGGCTTTGGCCTGGACAGGGCTGTGGGGTTTGGAACATGTGTTAACATCATCATACAGGGGAATCTTATAACTTCACATACAGTGTTGCCACGCATATTTTGTCAGGACAATGCTGACCAGCACATTATGAGTTTCCAAATGATACATAAGAACATAAGAACATAAGAAAGGCCGTACCAGGTCAGACCAAAGGTCCATCTAGCCCAGTATCTGTCTACCGACAGTGGCCAATGCCAGGTGCCCCTGAGGGAGTGAATCTAACAGGCAATGATCAAGTGATCTCTCTCCTGCCATCCATCTCCATCCTCTGATGAACAGAGGCTAGGGACACCATTCTTACCCATCCTGGCTAATAGCCATTTATGGACTTAGCCACCATGAATTTATCCAGTCCCCTTTTAAACATTGTTATAGTCCTAGCCTTCACAACCTCCTCAGGTAAGGAGTTCCACAAGTTGACTGTGCGCTGCGTGAAGAAGAACTTCCTTTTATTTGTTTTAAACCTGCTGCCTATTAATTTCATTTGGTGACCCCTAGTTCTTGTATTATGGGAATAAGTAAATAACTTTTCCTTATCCACTTTCTCAACATCACTCATGATTTTATATACCTCTATCATGTCCCGGCTTAGTCTTCTCTTTTCCAAACTGAAGAGTCCTAGTCTCTTTAATCTTTCCTCCTATGGGACCCTCTCTAAACCCCTAATCATTTTAGTTGCTCTTTTCTGAACCTTTTCTGTGCTAGAATATCTTTTTTGAGGTGAGGAGACCACATCTGTACACAGTATTCGAGGTGTGGGCGTACCATGGATTTATATAAGGGCAATAATATATTCTCAGTCTTATTCTCTATCCCCTTTTTAATGATTCCTAACATCCTGTTTGCTTTTTTGACCGCCTCTGCACACTGCGTGGACATCTTCAGAGAACTATCCACGATAACTCCAAGATCTTTTTCCTGACTCGTTGTAGCTAAATTAGCCCCCATCATGTTGTATGTATAGTTGGGGTTATTTTTTCCAATGTGCATTACTTTACATTTATCCACATTAAATTTCATTTGCCATTTTGTTGCCCAATCACTTAGTTTTGTGAGATCTTTTTGAAGTTCTTCACAATCTGCTTTGGTCTTAACTATCTTGAGTAGTTTAGTATCATCTGCAAACTTTGCCACCTCACTGTTTACCCCTTTCTCCAGATCATTTATGAATAAATTGAATAGGATTGGTCCCAGGACTGACCCTTGGGGAACACCACTAGTTACCCCTCTCCATTCTGAGAATTTACCATTAATTCCTACCCTTTGTTCCCTGTCCTTTAACCAGTTCTCAATCCATGAAAGGACCTTTCCTTTTATCCCATGACAGCTTAATTTACGTAAGAGCCTTTGGTGAGGGACCTTGTCAAAGGCTTTCTGGAAATCTAAGTACACTATGTCCACGGATCCCCTTGTCCACATGTTTGTTGACCTCTTCAAAGAACTCTAATAGATTAGTAAGACACGATTTCCCTTTACAGAAACCATGTTGACTATTGCTCAAGAGTTTGTTTTTCTATGTGTCTGACAATTTTATTCTTTACTATTGTTTCAACTAATTTGCCCGGTACCGACATTAGACTTACCGGTCTGTAATTGCCGGGATCACCCCTAGAGCCCTTTTTAAATATTGGCGTTACATTAGCTAACTTCCAGTCATCGGGTACCGAAGCCGATTTAAAGGACAGGTTACAAACCTTAGTTAATAGTTCCGCAACTTCACATTTGAGTTCTTTCAGAACTCTTGGGTGAATGCCATCTGGTCCCGGTGACTTGTTAATGTTGAGTTTATCTATTAATTCCAAAACCTCCTCTAATGACACTTCAATCTGTGACAGTTCCTCAGATTTGTCACCTACAAAAGCCAGCTCAGGTTTGGGAATCTCCCTAACATCCTCAGCCATGAAGACTGAAGCAAATAATCCATTTCGTTTCTCCGCAATGACTTTATCGTCTTTAAGCGCTCCTTTTGAATTTTGATCATCAAGGGGCCCCACTGGTTGTTTAGCAGGCTTCCTGCTTCTGATGTACTTAAAAAACATTTTGTTATTACCTTTGGAGTTTTTGGCTAGCCGTTCTTCAAAAGTCGCTCTTTGGCTTTTCTTATTACACTCTTGCACTTAAGTTGGCAGTGTTTGTGCTCCTTTCTATTTGCCTCACTATTTACCTTACCTTATACAAAGATTATTACAACAGCATGTAGGGTGTAAATACAGGAATATATTCCGTCACAGAATATCAGGTGATCTAGTATTGGTGAATCTTATTTCTTAGACCTGGCTTACCCAGTGCTTGATAGAAAAGGATTGGTAGATGAGAACAAACCAATTTAAATTGCACTCAAAGTCAGATGGGAGTGACGCTGGTAAAAAGGGGGAAATATTTGAATAAATGAGTGACAGTCAGAAGAGCTCCTTCAGTTGTGGATGTATGTCTAGTTAATAGGGTTTGTACTGCTGTGACTATGGGATCCAGAGCCGGCTCCATTGTTTTTGCTGCCCCAAGCTGCAGGGAAAAAAAAGGAAAAAAGAGAAAAAGCCACGATTGGCACTTTTACTACCACCGCTTCATTCTTTGGCGGCAATTCGGTGGCAGGTTCTTCCCTCCGCGAGGGACTGAGGGACCCACCGCCGAAGACCTGGATGTGCCGCCCCTTCGCATTGGCCGCCCCAAGCACCTGCTTGCTGCTCTGGTGCCTGGAACTGACCCTGATAGGATCTATTGCAATTTCTTGGATTTGCAGATGGGAGCTGTGAGACAGTTTGCATACAGGCTACAATTCCTCTCTAATATGGACTGGCTATAGTGACCAATGTGCTCTTTTCAATGTCAGTGGTAGTTTACTGCAATGCTTCTCAATCTGATGTTAGCCTGGAAAAGGACTCTGAAGCTTCACTAGTGCAGAATGGAGTGGCTCATCTCTTCAGGTATTGCCTCCTATGTTAGCACTCTCTATCTACGTTCTTGTATGGAGGTATCAGTGCACATCACAAAGTGAATGTGCCCACATAAAAATGTTGGGTTTCTTTCTTTTCTCTGCACTGGCTATGTGGTGATTTGGGGGTATTATTCAGTGTATTGGCTACGTTCTGTAAAGCCCTAAATGACCTGAGATTCAGTTTTCTAGGGGATCCCTTCCCTCATTGTGTCCCTTGATGGGAATCCTTATCCTCCGGGTTGCTGTCACATTCAGCTCCTGGAGTCACTGTCTCCATGCTCAGTGGTGGGGTATTCTCAGTACAGAGCCAATGCATCTTTTACCTGTTCACTTCAGAAGTCCAGAAGAGCCTGAGTTTGCTGAATTTCATGGCATAGTGTGAGCTCTCCTTATCTAGTGAAGTGCTGGAAACATTGCTGGCTTGATTTCATATTGTGGAGTTAGCTCTGGCACAATGGAGCCATTTATGTTGAAAGGTTTGTATTTCTCACAAAGAACCATTTTGTCTGATTGCAAGGTACTCAAGAATGGGCACCAGTGTAAATGTCTAACCGATCCAATGGAACACTCCTTCCCTTGTGAGAGAACAATTGTCTTTACTGAGATGTGTGCAGGACCTCATGGAACCCTCTACCAGTTATTTCAATCAACAGGAGCTTTAGTTGAATATGTACTGTAGGATCAACCCATAAGAGATGGTCACCAGACTGCTAAGTGTAGGAATCTCTTAACATTTCAGGAGCAGTGAGAGGAGTTTTATTGGTATGATTCCTATTGATGACAATGGGAGTTGAGCAAATTAAACCCTCAGAGTCTTTAAAATTTACCTCTTAGGATCCTGCATTTGTTATGCACCCCAAATTCTTATTGAATTACATGCAGAAGGAACACGAGTTTGAATTCCTGGGGGTTAAATATCTTTGAAGCTCAGTATGGCTATTTCTCATCTGTATATACTGTAGTCATTAAAGAGAGGAGAAGAGTTAAAGACCATACCATGATCAATAGAACAAGTGTTTGACAGGAAGGTTATGTTCTCAGGAAGCTACATCATTTACAGAGCTTAATCCGTTGTAAATATTTATTTTATTGATTTCTCTCTCTCTCTAATAAATGCTTATCAGAAAACTTCAACAGCTATTTTTACTGGGAAAATGGAGTCATGACTGAAATGCAAAATGACTGAAACATTATTGCTAATTAAAATGAATGTGCCATTTATTGTCCCATAATTAACCAGCAGCATAAATGCATTGAACCTTTTTCAGCCACACATGAGATAAAAACTCTCACAACTTATATTAATTTTGCTTCAAGTAGTAGGAGAACATAAATATGCTTAGCATAAATATACATGACGTGAATATGTAATTGTGCATTGGATTTAACCTCAACTATTAGTCAAAGTGTGGTTTACTCCAGATGAAATATGGGTCCGAGTGATCACAGCTTCACTCTACTAGTAATGTAAAGTAGGGGTGAATGAGGCCCGTGTGTGTGTCTGTGAGTAAACACACACAAAACTAAGTTAAAAGAACTTTTTCACTGCTTGACTTGACAACCTTTATAATGTTCTTTTTAATTTAATATTTTTGTGTATAATTTTCTAGGTTTTAAAAAAAGTAAACATAAAAATAGAAGTTGCATCATGTGGTTGTAAAGCTGGTTGGAATGGCTCATGAGCATGAGTACCAACCGCAGAGCAGACTGTGAAGAAGCAGGTCACAAAGCCCAAACAGGTTTTGAGTTCTGTATTTAGATTTCACCAACCAAGTATCCAGTGTGAATTCCTCAAATGCTATAATAGCCTTAACACGGACTCAGGGACAATCCTCTGGGATATTCCGTTCTATTTTGCTACACAGGCAAGCTTGCCTTTGTGATAGATGGTCACTTACATCAAAATCACAACAATATTTAGGTTATTCCCAGTCCCAAAGGACCAGACATTTACCTCAGGTCAGTTGCACATTAGATCCTACACCAAAAGCACTTGTAGCCAGTGCTATAATAAATTAACTAAAGATGTATTAACTAAGAAAAAGAAATGAGTTAGTTACAAGATTAAAGCAGGTACACATACACAGACAAATGAGTTACAATCTTAGGTGTTAAAAGGGTAATAGAAGCTGCTGTAATATACAAGCTCCATATGTCCGTTAGGGCTACCCCAGGCCAAACACTGGGGAACTCTTGCTTATGCTAAGAAATCTTTGCCCTTCAGAGTTCAAGCAGTATAAGGAGAACACTTTCTTCTTGACAAGGATTTTTGTTCCCTTCACCCAAGGTTCAAGATGATGGGATGAGTGCTTGTGCACATCTCTTCTTTGTGGCTGTAGGGGAAGCAATCAGCACAGTCTTTTGTCCACTGATGTTCCACAGTGGCTTCTCTTGTGTCTATAGACCTTCTTTTGTTAGAGAGGAGATGACACCTCTCGTGGTAAGCTACTATTTCACACGTGGTAATGCTTTTCTCCCGTATGATGACTTTCACAATTACAGAACAAACGCTTACATACTGCTTTATAACACAGGATGCAAATATTATAGGTGGGATTAATACATGCATCAGCTTACAGACATTCATAGAGTCTAAACACATTCTTATAAATTTAATAACAATACTAAAACATGGGTGAGCCAGACTGGTTTCCAGCTATGCATTTGTCAGTGTGCAGTGAGGCTTAGGTTCCTTGGCATGAGCTGGCACTTGGTCTGCCATCATCATAGTGATATTATATTGACACCCACATGTGACATCAGCAGGGTTGGAACCTTTACAGCCAACACCCAGACCTATGCCACTTTAGCTATTATTATAATTATTTCTTTGTATTATTGTAGTACCCATGAGGCTAATCATGGACCAGGCCCCCCTAAACTAGGTGCTGTACAAACACAGAACAAAAGACATTCTCTGGTCCAACGAGCTGCTAATCTATATATCAGACAAGAGCCAGACAGACAAGGAGACAATGTGTAATAGGTTGTCATCCTTTGTGGGGGCCAGTGCTATAGGGGGATGAGATATTTGCTGTCAGCAGAGGAATGGTGGGATTCGAGACTCTTGTGTTGCATTCCAAGGGGAGTTTGTCTAGTGGGCATAGACTCTCTTCTGCTTATTCTCCCCACGTGTGAGCCTTTCTGCCCTATCCCCTCCAACCTGTCCTTGCCCCAGTCCTGTGTCTTCCCCACTCCTGGCTCCTCATTGGTCTCTTTCTCCTTACCTATCCAGTCCCAGGACCCAGTCCTCCAGTTTCTCATCCTGGTCTCCCCCCTGCAACTAGGGGCAGCTCTAGGTATTTTGCCACCCCAAGCACTGCAGGCAGGCTGCCTTCGGCGGCTTGCCTGCAGGAAGTCCCTGGTCCCGCGAATTCTGCGGTAGCCTGCGGGAGATCCCCCGAAACCGCGGGACCACCGGACCCTCCACAGGCCTGCTGCCCTTGCGGCCACCGGTAGAGCGCCCCCTCCGCGGCATGCCACCTCAAGCACGTGCTTGGCGTGCTGGTGCCTGGAGCTGCGCCTGCCTCCAACTCCCAGTCCCCGTTTCTCTCCTCACCATCCCCCAGTCCATCTCTCACAAGACCCTTTGTCTCACTCTGTTCCTTTCCCTCCCCCCTGCTCTTGCTTTTGTCCCATAAGGATTCAGTTCATATTGTTTTCCCCTCCACTCTGCCTGGGCATGGTTGTGTGTCATTGACAACACAGGAGAGACAGGCTCCTTGTCTCAGTTCTGGTGCCTGACCATAAACAGCTGGGAGCAGCCATTGTAGGGAAAGTCCTGGTGAACTTGAGTACCTGGTATTAAATGAGGATAGTGATACAATAGGCATGACAGAAAATTGGTGGAATGATGATAATCAATAGGACACGGCAATATCAGGGTACAAAATATATAGGAATGACAGAGTACGTTGTGCTGGTGGCGGAGTGGCACTGTATGTAAAAGAAAGCAGAGTCAAATATAGTAAAAATCTTAACTGAATGAAACTGTACTATAGAACCTCTATAGATAGAAATTCCATGCTTGAATAAAAAGAATAGAGCAGTAGGAATATACTATAGACCACCTGACCAGGATGGTGATATTGATTGTGAAAAGCTTCAGGAGATTAGAGAGGTTATAAAAATAGAAAACTCAATAATAATAATTAATAACTATCATCTCCGGATGGGATGCAGAGAGAAAGTTTCTAGACACCATAAATGTCAGTTTCTTGGAGCAGCTAGTCCTGGAATCTGCAAGGGGGGAGGCAATTCTTCATTTAGTCCTAAGAGGAGCAAAGGATCTGGTCCAAGAGGTGAAAATAGCTGAACTGGTTGGTAATAGCAACCATAATATAATTACATTTAACATCTTTGGGGCTGGGAGGAGATACCAAAGAAGCCACCATGGTAGCATTTAACTTCAGAAAGGGGAACTACATAAAAATGAGGAAGCCACTTAAATAGAAAGTAAAAGGTACAGTCACAAAAGTGAAATGCCTGCAAGCTGCATGGAAACTTTTAAAAAACTCCACAATGGAAGTGCAAATTAAATGTATACCCTAAATTAAAAAAGCATAATAAGAGGACCAAAAAGTGCTACCATGGCTAAACATTAGAGAAAAGAGATGGTTAGAGGCAAACATCATCCTTTAAAAATTGGATGTTAAATCCTGGGGAAAATCAAAAGGAGCATAACATCTGGCAAGTCAAGAGTAAAGGTATAATTAGGCAGGCCAAAAAAGAATTTGAAGAGCAACTAGCAAAACAACAAAAAATTTGCTGTTAGTTTTTTAGTAAGTAGATTAGAAACAGGAAGCCTTCCAACCAGTCAGAGGGGCCACTAGATGATCAAGGTGCTAAAAGAGCACTCCAGGGAGATATGGCCATTGCAGAGAAGCTAAATGAATTGTTTGCATTGGTCTTCACTGCAGAGGATGTGAGGCAGATTCCCATAGCTGAGCCACTCCTTTTAGGTGACAAATCTAAGGAATTGTCCCAGATTGAGGTGTCAGTAGAGGAGGGTTTAGAACAAATTGATAAATTAAACAGTAGTAAGTCACCAGGACCAGATGGTATTCACCCAAGAGTTCTGAGGGAAACTCAAATGTGAAATTGCAGAACTAAGACTTTGTCTACACTATCACTTTTGTCAGCCAGGGTGTGAGAACCTCAGTGATAAAAGCGCTGATGTGGACAGCCCTATGTTGACAGGAGACATTCTCCTGACACCATAGCTACCGCCACTCATTGAAGGTGGGTTAATTATGCTGGCGGGAGAGCCCTCTCCCGCCAGCAGAGAGCAGCTACACGGGAGACCTTACAGCAGCACAGCTGCAGAGGTACAGATATGCTGCTGTAAGGTCCACTGTTTAGATGTAGCCTTAGTGTGGTATATGAACAATTGCTTAAATCAGCTTCTGTATGAGATGATGGGAGGATAGCTAATGTGACACCAATTTTTTAAAAAGGCTCCAGAAGCAATCCTGGCAATTACAGGCTAGTAAGCCTAACTTCAGTACTAGGCAAATTGAATGAAACTATGGTAAAGAACAGAATTATCAGAATTGGCAACAGAGTCATATTTAGTTTGTGATGTAATGTAACCCCCAGATCCCTTTCTGCAGGACTCTTTCCTAGTCACTCATTTCCCATTTTGTATATCTATATGGTGTGACAGGGTCAGGCCAGATGGCTACAGGAGAGTGTTAGAAGGCAGATATATTAGTCCCAGATTAAGTAGAGCCCTTTTCCCTGGGTAAAGTAATGGGCAGTTCCAGAACAAGCAGGAACTTGCTGGAACCAATTAAGGCAGGCAGGCTAATTAGGACACCTGGAGCCAATTGAGAAGACACTGCTAGAGTCAATTAGGACAGGCTGGCTAATCAGGGCAGCTGAGTTTAAAAAGGACCTCACTTCAGTTTGTAGTGTGCATGTGAGGAGCTAGGAGCAAGAGGCACTACGAGCTGAGAGTAGGCAGGCGTATTGCTGGAAGATTGAAGAGTACAAGCATTATCAGACACCAGGAGAAAGGTCCTGTGGGGAGAATGATGAAGGTATTGGGAGGAGGCCATGGGGAAGTAGCCCAGGGAGTTGTAGCTGTCATGCAGCTGTACCAGGAGGCACTCTAGATAGCTGCAATCCACAGGGCCCTGGGCTGGAACCTGGAGTAGAGGGCAGGCCCAGGTTCCCCCCAAACCTCCCAATTCCTGATCAGACATAAGAGGAGCTGACCTGGACTGTGGATTCTACCAGAGGGGAAGGTCTCTGGGCTTTTCCCTGACCCACAGGGTGAATCTCTGAGGTGAACAAATCTGCCAATAAGTGCAGGACCCACTAAGATAGAGGGGGAACTTTGTCACAATAGTTATTTGATATTTTATGTTGAAAGGTGTCATTGTCAGGTGAGTCTTTGATTCAAGGACAATCACAGACCTTAAAGTAAATGGAGATGCCAAGTACTCCTTCAGACAAAGGAAGGAGCAGTTAAGCTGCTTTATGTAGTACACACAGCTACCAACAATAGAGGGACTGCCCAAGGCACATGGCAGATCAAAACTAAACTGCTTAGGCTGAGGGGCCTCCCGGATTGCAAACATGGAGACTAGGGTATTGAATTTGTGGCCTGTGTGTGTTTAGAAGGAAAAAGCCAGCAGAAAGCCTACAGAAGCATTTCTAAGGCCTTGTCTGCACTACTGGCTAAATTGGCACTGCTGTGGTCAATGCAGTGGTCTCAATTTAGTGAAGACACGCTAGATCGATGGGAGATTTATGTACTCCAACTCCCAGAGAAGAAAAAGGGAAGTCATCAGGAGAGCATCTCCCGTCGACACAGCATGGTGTAGACACCCTGGTAAGTAGATCTAGCTACATTGACTTCAGTAACATTATTCGTGTAACTCAGTGTTTCCCAAACTTGGGATGCCGCTTGTGTAGGAAAGCCCCTGGTGAGTCAGGCCGGTTTGTTTACCTGCCCCGTCTCCGGGTCTGGCTGATCATGGTTCCCACTGGCCACGGTTCGTTGCTCCAGGCCAATGGGAGCTGCTGGAAGCAGTTTCATAAGAACACAGCTTGTACAAGTGCCAGACTAGAGGCAGAGCCGGCACCAGCTCAGCAAGCAGGTGCTGGGGGCAGCCAAGGGGAAGGGGCGGCACATCGGGCTTTTTGGCGGCGGGTCCCTCGGTCCCTCTCAGAGGGAAGGACCTGCTGCCGAAGAAGAAAGCGGTGCGGTGGAGCTGCCACCGATCACAATCGTGGCTTTTTTTTTCTTTTTCCCCCGCCGCTTGGGGCGGCAAAAACCTTGGTGCCAGCCCCGACTAGAGGATTTCCGAGGAAAGAAACTGCTTGCTGTCTGTTTCTACTGTGTTCTGATACATTTTCCATAAGTAAACCATATCACACCAAATGATATACCTGAGTTGAATCATTGATTTCTTATCCAACCATTCAGGCCAAAAGGGTAACACAATAATCTATCCATGTACATGTGTGTGAACATAAAATATATATGAAAAGATTTTTTCAAAAGCAAACAGTTTTATCCTGGGTGTCTCAGTATTTGGTGCCCAACTTGAGATAGCTTACAGGGTGCCAATTAAAAAAAATGCCATACACCCACTCTTTAAATCTCAGTCCCCTTTAAAGTGTCTCAGGTTGAGCATCCAAAACACTAGTCACTCATGAAAATATTGGGCATGCCTCTTTCCTTGATTAAAAATTCAAAGCTGATTTCTAGAGCTCAAAGAATTTTCCTATGTTTTGTTGGTTGCTGTAGTTATGTAGAAATAACATTTATCAAACATTTCCCTGACAAAATAAGGGTTTTTGATCAATGAAATGCATGTCATATATGCAATGCTAAACTTAGGTTGAAGGATTTTGCACACTGTTCTTTCTTATAGAATATAAATGTATTTTTATGAGTTTGGGGTTTTTTTTCTGTTTAACTTTTCTCTATTGTTTTTTGGTTTAGTTTTTCTCTCCTTTGTCAGGTGGTGGTTTTTTGTTTTTTTTGAGCATTTCCTATAAAGATTATTCTGTTGTTTTACTCATGGCCACAGTAAAACCATCTTACTATGGGCACTACACATCTGAGGAAATCACTTACATTAGAGAACTTAATTAATTCTTTTATTAAGTTTTTCTTTGTAAATTTCTAAAACTAGTAAATGGCGAAAAAGAAAGAAACAAAACAACAATAATTCCAACAACCATACATTTGTAAGTCCTGTCTGGAGGAAAGATGGTCTAGAAGAGGCAGTTTAGCCTAGTAGTTAGAGCACTAGCTTAGGGACCTGGGTTTAAGTCCCTGCTCTGACACAGACTTCCTATGTGACCTTGGGCAAGTCACTGAGGATATTTTGTTAAGGGTGCACCCTATCCAACCATTTAGCTGTTAGCTCATTAAAATAGAAATGAAGCCTGCACAAGCTAGTATGTAGTGGTGATTCAGGGGGGTCAGACAGGCTTATGCAGCCTATTCCTCCCTACCTTCACTGCTGTTTTTTAGCAAGGTAGCTAGAGTACAGCTAGCCTCAGACTGTCTACACAAGATTCAAATCACACCCCTGGCCACCACACAGATGTACCCTAAGTCTCTCTTTGCATCAGTTCCCCATTTGTAAAAAGGGGATATAGCACTTCCCTAGCTCACAAGGTGTTGGAAGGATAAATACTTTAAAGATTCAGTGGTAGTTATCCCTTGATATGAGGATGATGTCTGCTGGGGGAAAAGTCACTGATGACACTTAAGATGGCTGAGGAGTCCAATCCATGCTCTACAGGTTTTTCCACATATATGGCAGGTGGTTGCTTGGAGAAAACACAACTGCTGGCTGGGATGCTGTCCTCCTCTGTCTTTTTTCTCAACCTCTCGAGCAAGGTGATTCTCCTCAAAACTGGCTGAGGCTTGATGTATGATGCGACACCATTGCAGTCAATTGCCAGCCAGCTCTTCCCAATTTGTGGGGTCAGTGTCTCCCTTCTTGAGATATATTTTCAAGGCATCCTTGTAGCATTTCTTCTGTCCCTGTGAGCCCTTTTACCATGACTAAATTGAGAAAAGAGGACTTGCTTCGGATGAGTATCAGCCATCCTCGCACAATGGCCAGCCCAGCAAAGTTGATGTTTCATAATCTTCACATCAACACTGGTGATGTTAGCTGCAGAGAGAATGCATTGGTGCAATGATCTGCCCATCCGATACAGAGAATCTTTCCATGGCAGTGCTGTTGGTGCCACTCGAGATGCTTAAGATGGGTTTGGTATGTCACCCATGTTCCACACTCATAAAGAAGAATGGGGATGACTACTGCATTGTAGACCTGGATCTTCTCTACCTCAGAAGGGGTTGTTAAGATAAATAGTTTAAAGATTGGGAGATGCCCAGATTCTAATGAAATGGAGAGGTCATATAAGTATGTTACATAGATCCTGAAATACCTTGTGGCATTGGCCATGCAGATATAATTGAGGTCAGCAGAAGCTGGTTAGTCTGGATGAGAGGGGCCTGCAGGCTGTGTGTTTTCTCTAAGAACCCCCAAAGCTTTGGAATCCACCTCCTTGCCCGGTCTGAAATAGCTCCTATCTGATGAACTCCATGGTAAACTGCATGAATAATCCTCTTACCCAGGCATTTGACATTAGGGTGGGGGGAAAACTGATGGATGGGAAGTTATTTGAGGGGATGGAGGATTTGCGTGTTTGTTTTGTGCATGAATGGTGTGGGGTTATTTTAAACTGTACTGCTGCACTTAGGATGGATTTCCAAGTTATGTCTCTGGCACTTACGGTGTATGGAGAGGCAGCCTTTCTGTAAATCTAAATAAGTTTTTATTTTTAATGGAGTTGATAGGTGAAATCAAAGAAATCCCGTCCCTATTTGTCAGTACCCAGAGATCAACTTGGTACAGATATGACCTGCCACATCTGAAATGCATGGAGTGGATGTTAAATCCGGTGGTGGTCGGCTTTTTCTACATCTGAACAATTGAAGCAAATATGCAAGCCCTAATTCAGCAAGGTGCTTAATCACATTCCTAACTTTAGTGCATATAGTTCCATTGAAGTCAATATATCTACCTTTGGCTAGTACTACTTGCTGAATTGAGGCCTTAGATTGTAAGCGTTTTTGGAGTAGAGACTGTATCTTACTATGTATATGTACAACACTTAGCAAGTTGGAGTATGTATCCCTGACTGGGACCTCTAGGCGTTACCATACTATACTTTTTTTCAGAAATTATGGGCCAAAGACTCACAGCTGGCTGCAGCTGAGTCATAGGAATCACCATAATGGATCAGACCCTTGGTCCATCTAGTCCAGCATCCTGTCTCTGACAGTGGCTGGCACCAGATGCCACAGAGGAGAGGGTGAGAAACCCTGCAATGGACACATGTAGGATAATGCACTCCTCCCGAAGGTTTCACTGTAATACCTAATAGAAATTAGGTTAAACCCTGACATGTGATGTTTCAAGTCCTTTTCACCATCTTTCTTACCATTAAGTATTACAACTCTGGATATTCTTCTTGCCTGTATAAATACCCAATCTCTTTTTGACTCCTGTCAAGTTCTTTACCTCATTGACACCCAGTGTAATTACATGTAGGAAAAAGTATTTCCTCGTATCGGTTTTGAATTTGCCACGTTTTCATTTCATGGGACACTTCCTTGTTTTTGTGTCATAACTCCCTGATCCCGAGGCCAATTGTACACGAGGCTTGGCCCCAGCAGTAGAGAGGAGTGATTTCAAGGATGTTACAGCTGGTTTTTGTTCCACTACTGTCTCTGCCTAAGGGTGTAAATTTGGTCTCAAATTTGTTGAACAAAGCAGCTCCAGAGCATGAGTGATCTTTGACTTTCCAGCTGTAGTGGTATAAAAATAACTTTTTAATAAATGTTTGCAAAAAAACAAGCACTATTAAGGAATGAGGTGATTCAAAGCTGTGCTATGGTCATTGAAAACTGCTGCGACATCATTTAAAACAGCCTAATCATATTGCTATTGTGTATCCTATTCATTTAATTATGTTGCTCATTTTTCTTTAGTTGTTTATATTGATGTAATGTAGCTGATTTGGCATATATTGGCGAGGGTTATTAATTTACTAAATGTATTACACTGGAATAGCTTAGAGAATCAATGGAGATATTATATTAGCATACCACTATGTACTGACTCATCATATCATGGCTTAGAGTAATGCAGCATATTTTTGAGTGCATTAGGCTATTTTGTTTGGAGCTGACAATTTCCAATATGATAAGACTCCCAAAGATAGGGGATAATGCTTATTGATGAGAGAAGCAAAACACAGCAACAATTTGTAAGCTTTATAAATGAGCGCTCCATCCAACCACTTATCCAACCAAAAGATCAAAGCTGGTTGCAAGAGATCCCATGACCACATCCATCAGTATTTATGGGACCCGCAAGATGCTTAGGTCAGCACTGAAAATCCCACCCCGAATCTTCTGTGGGCCCAATCCAACTCCTAATGAAGTCAATGGAAAGACTGCCATTGACTTCAGTGGGAATAGGATCAAACCCTAAATCAGTGAAATATTTGATTTTGATAGTCTAATAATAATTTTTTAAAACTTCACATGTCTTCTGAGCCTTTTGTCTAAGGGACCCCAAAGTGCTCTTCTGAAATGAGCCTCCCCCCAAGCAGGTATTGTGCTTCTCTTAGAGATGGTTGAACAAATACAAGTTTAAAAGAAATGTTTAAGCTAACACAGTGAATCACGGGGGTATTGTGGCAGTCAGGAATTGAACCCAGTTTACTAATTCCCAATCCCCAACTCTAATCATTAAACTATATTCCCTAGCAGAATATAGTCCCTCTCTTATTGAAAACACATACATTATTTGTGCTTGAAATTTTGTATAATTCCCAGCTTTCTGTCCCATGGCATTTTTAATGAACTCAGGTGCATTTTTTTTTCAAAATATGATTGATTTTTTTTTTTAGCAATGCAAGGGATATAATAAAATCATTGTACTACATCATGAGTATAATATATATCAGAGAGCTATTGAATAACTATAACTACTGTTCAGAGAACAGAGATTGAAACATTCTGGCCAGTGGTTTAGGCATTGTAATACTTTGATTCATTCTTCTCTACTTCAACAATTTGCTCCTCAAACAAAAACAAGACAACAAGAACAAGATCTTTCTCTTAAAATTCTTAAACACCAGGGACCACCTGGATGATGAGAGAGAGCAGAACAGACAGACGGTAGACAGAGAACAGACCAACAGAGAAGAAGTCAACACACAGAAAAGTAACAGAACACCACTGGCCACACAACATCTCCCCCAGCTCAGCATCCTCAAGCAGCTTATCCATCTTCACAACATCTCACTCTCACAGGCCTTGACTCACAGGCCTTCACAGGCCAGCCAGGCCCCCCAGAGGCCTGAGCCCAAATACAGCACAGCCACACCCAGCCACACAACACCACAGAAACACCACAACCCACACCACAAACCCACTAACCTTAAACCTCCTCGCTGTCTCTCTCCTCTATTCTAAACTCTTCATCCTGGGACCAGCCACATCAGCCACATCATTCACTTGCACATCTACACATCAGATATATGCCATCATATGCCAGCAATGCCCCATGCTATGCCCATATACATGCCATCATGTGCCAGCAAATACACAAAAGACATCAGGAATCAAATGGGACAAAAAAAACATACAAAAAAATCTCATCAGGAACATTCAACAACAGATTTAAAAGGAGACATCAAATCAAAAAAAAAAAAAAAAAAACAAAAAAAACTAAAACTCATTTTAAATTTAACACCATTAATTTGTCATTTTATAATTGAACACCATTAATTTCATACAAAAGCAATTTCCCTCTCTTGGGCCTGAATTCCCCTCAATGGGATTGACACCTCCACATCAACCCTGACCTCACTGACATCAACCCTCACTTGAACCACCTGGACTTGTCAACACTTTTTCTTGTTTGTACACTAACTTATGTTTGTGTAGTGTGTTTATTTTTTTGCATCTGAAGAATTTTTTTTTTTTTGTGTTTTGCCCTATGCCCCAAATTTGAAGACAAATCTGTTAGTCTTTAAGAGGCCACCAGACTCCTTGTCTTTTTTATTTAGGCAGTCACATGCACACGTCTCCAAAGATCATATTATCTAGAGTAGCCTCTCCAAGGGCTGTTTCATTCTTTTGCCTTTACAGATGGAGAATAGACTAGTGTAGTAAGAACAAAATGCATCTTTAGCTTATACCTTAAATAAGAGCTCTTGTGTAATTATTCTACTTCCATTAGTTTTCTCTAAGAATATGAGATTGTAAATCTTGTTAATTATCTACTTGTATTTAAAAAAAAATCATCTTGATATATTATGGGGGATTCCGATCCAGTGTGTGTTTATTTTTATAGTATATAAGGTGCTCAGATACTATTATGGTGTGCACAGTATAAATGGCTACCTGTTTGGATAAATACAAAGCTACTTGTGGTCCTGCACTATATGCAAGCTCTGAAAAACACAGCCCCCCATTTCGTTCTCTAGGGCCACAGTGGAAAAAATCTCAGTTCCCTCCCCTCCCAGCAATGTGGGTTCTGATTCTTGCTTAGAGCCCTGCAAATGCTGAATTGGCCCTGTCTGACATTAATTGCTTGTGCCAGTAGGCCAAAGCAGCAGCACTCACTTTTTTTTGTCTCAGTTTTAGAACTTTGCTGTAAAAGCATGAAGATCTTCTACTGTTCTCAACAGCACAAGGCCCACAAATGTCCTTAGGGTTGACCACCTGTGTTGTTCCTTATTTTTAACTGTTTCAAAAACATTGGCAGAGGGAGAGGGGAGAATTTGGAGGATTTGTTGTTGATTTGTCTGAGACTAGATTCTATGAAGTTGAAGCCAAAGGACCAGTACTCTCTGCTGTGTATAAAATAGTGTTTTCTAAGGCCAGAAAGAACCATTAAATCATCCTTTGTAACACAGACCATAGAATATAATCCAGTTGCTTCTGAATTGAGCCTAATATCCGGTGTCTGGCAAAAGCTTAACACCCAGAAAGGCATGTAGTCTTCATTAGAATACCTCAAGAGATAAAGATTCTACAAATTTCCAATTGGTTCCATTGGTTAATCATTCTCCCTGTTAAAAATCTGTGCCTCTTGATGTGGAGGGATTGGATGGACAGAGGAATTATGCCTGTGTCACAGCTAAGAGACAATGATACATTTAAACTATTTGTAGATCTTCAGCAACAATTTGGCTCTGGAATATGGAAATATCTCCAGTTTAAGCATTTACTTACAAATGTATTTGGACTAAATGCGTTGGGAACTCTTATTATTTTGGACGAAACTTCCAGGATGTACTTAGCCACTGGTATCTTTTTATGATTTTTCTGGCCCAAAAATTTGAGAGCTGCTTGGGTTAGAGATCTGGGTACACAAATATGT
This sequence comes from Mauremys reevesii, assembly GCF_016161935.1. NCBI lineage: Eukaryota > Metazoa > Chordata > Testudines > Geoemydidae > Mauremys > Mauremys reevesii. The sequence continues at coordinate 24,695,785 of NC_052623.1, read as the reverse complement.
CCAGTTCAATGGAATACAATGGTATCTAATTTAAAAAGAAACTGTAGACCTAAGGCTATGGCTTATTCACCAAAAAGATATTTTTTTGAATATATTGGTCCCCACATAGGCTAACAGTAATGAGCTTCATAAATGCTGACCACTGTTGGAAATGTAACTTTCTTGGTGCTACATTAGCTCTTTTGTTTTCAGAGTTCCCTGTGTCAAGAATTCTGGTCTGAGGTGAGTCAAAGGACCAATTTGATATTGGATGCTAAATTGGAGCCCCCCCCCCCTAAATTTCATTCTTGGATATATTCCTGATACCTGGAGATAACCTGGTAACAAGGCAGCATGGTTCCAACATGCAGCTATGGTCTCTATAAAATTAATTCTGCAGAAAGGGAACAGTCAATTTTAGATGCCTGGATCAGTGAAATGTCTGACCTTGCAGCTAATGAACGATTGGGATTCCACAGAAAGGGAATGCCTAAAAAATTCAAAGCAATCTACGCTGACATTTTAGAGGTCTATGATTAACGAAGACCCTGAAGATAGATATGTTGCTTCCCCTTCCCTCCATCTACCCTAACCTTCTATTTCTATGTGTATTATGATCACTCTGGCATTTTGGTATATTTGGTTTATTTAGAAAAAAAAAGTTATATATAAAATGTGCCCATTTTCTAATTTGAAAATGTATTGTTTCTTGTTATGCCTTTCTCTGCTTATAACAAACATTTTTTAGCACACATTGTAATCAAGTTGCCTCTTGATCTTCCTTTTTGGTTGGTTAAACACAGACCCATGGCGTTATCCTAGTCATATTTTACTCCAAGGTGCAAAACCTGAGATAAATAAATTGGTCTAAATTAACTTTCATAATCTCAATAAACAGATACATTTTCAGACATGTATAAGAGACCGTGCTAAAAATGAATAGAAAAGAAAAGGCATTTTATAGATTATAGTAACTATCAGTTGAATATCTGATATATTGATATGCCTGATTCAGCACTATTAAAGTCAATAGGACTCTCTTTAACTTAAGAGAAGGCAGGCCATATCTAAGGACTGTCCTATTCAACTCTAACATCTGATTATACAAAACTGTAAAGTTATTGTACATTTGAGGAAGCTTTGATCTTTTTAAAGATAAAGCATAAAAACTGCTACTCTTATAATGGAAACAAAATTATCCAGAACTTTAGGAGGTTCGAGTCAGTTGTTGTTGGACTACATTTTGACTTCACTGCAGTTAAAAGTGGGCAAATGAAGGCAAAATGTGTATTATGAAGGATATTCTGAAAATTAAATGAGCAACAAAATGTGAGAGAAGTCCGATATGTGCACTTAATTTGCTTTTTCTGTTTGCTATAACTTTATATCCTGTAGAAAACATTTAAGCTTTGGACGGTAACACGCTAGTCAATAAAGCAATACATCAACATGTGAAAAAGCAAGCCTTTTTAAAAAAAAAAAAAAAAGTTGGTGGTATGCTTCTCAGCCAAGGTATTTAATTTGTCAGTAAACTTAATTAATGGACAAAGCAGATGTTGGAAATCATGGCAGTGCATTAATTTAACACATCTACATCTTTGATGTATAATGCATATCCTTGAGACAGAAGTAGACACAATTCACTGAGGCATTTCATATTCAAATACCAGAGCACTGAGCTTTTAAGCTTAAAAAAAAATGCATCAGCTCTAACTTTGTTGTAATAAACACATGTCAAAGTGGACATGACCAGCATACAACTAGACAGTTTTGCCCATCCCCAGAGATGGAGTAACTACTGAGTACTAGGAAAATCTCAATCTCCATCAATGCAAGTACAAGTTAGAGAAGCACCCAACAGAATGGATGGATATACAACCTTATCTGAGACATCTTAAGCTTTTCCATCTTCAAAACTGGCCTGAGAATCCTGCTAGAATAGATTCTCTTGCGTTATTGTATTAAATCCACTTCCAGTCCTGGCTGCAAACCAAGCAGCGCTGAAGATAGCAGAAATAAAAAATAATGTTCCTCCTTAGGCTGAGTAGATTGCTGAAATTCAGGGCCTTGTCACTTCTAGTGGCAACCATTACAATAATAAGAGAAAAAGTTAACCAAACTTTTTCAAACTTCAGAAAAGTTTGATTCAAGTTGTAGGTTTTTGTATTGTATCTGATCTATTTCAAATTATGCCTGGTTATGTTACCTATTGATTGTTTATAGCTGGTAACTTGCTTATCAACTCTGTCACAACTCTTTGTTCATTTCTAAGTGTTGCTTCCTTGCTCATTACGCTCCAGGTACATCTTTAAAATTAAAAAAAAAATGCAGATTCACTAGAAATCTAGCAGATAAAACTGATCATTTTCTAAACTTCACCAGAGTCTAGAAAATGAAACTGCCATAAATCTCTTTGGTGTCAAAATTGCTCACTTGACACATCATTTTTTATTAATTACTATTGAAGTACTGAGAATCTAGATTACTTATAAATGTCATAGATGGTGCTAGGAATAACGTTTTCAGAGAAAAAGAAGACTATCCAAGTCACTGAAGTTTGTCCACTTACTGTGTGAATGTTTCAGTCCTGTAATGTTTCCTCTTAGTGCTTCTAAATGCTGTTTTAATACCAACTTGAGTAAGTTAAATAGTGAAAGATACACACTCTGGTTAGATGTGGGTGCGCTGGGCATTTTATTACACTCAATCTCAGCTTGAACAAAGCTGAGGTTTTCTGTTGTTTTATACTTCATTGCGTTCATTTTAAGGAGTGCTGTATAAATGGTAGCATATGGGTGCACACACTTTTAAAAGGGATTTCTTATACATACAATGGGAATATAAATAGAATTGGTAAAAATTGCTTTATGCATGCCTCCTGTGTGTGTGTGTGTGTACACACTTTCAGAGAAAAGAAGACTTTTATTTATTTATATATATATATAATATAGCATTACTTTTAGCAGAGCCAGCAGCTCAGTGTTTATACTGGTTTACATCAACACCTCACTGTCTGATGTTAAGTCACACAACCTGAGAAAATGCAAACATTCCACTGAAAAGCTTGAATATGAGGTGATGTGTGTATCTTTCCCAGGATCACACAATTAATGCCAGTCAAGAACACAACTTGGGATCCTGATGCCTGGTAGCCCTCATCTACTTTAACCACTAGACACATTCCTTAAAATCAGTAAGTACATGGAGACAAAATAAATAGGGTGGCTGGGTTGTGAGTGAGAGCTGAACAGTTCCTGGATAGAGCTTCATCGTCCTGTGAGTGTCCATTAGCTCTGTTTGTTTGTGTTCTTTAATAAGACAAAGGGCTGGATTCACCCACTGGCAGCAAGGTGCAAGCCATCCTGTGACATCTTTCCCCCTGTGTTGCAGAACAGTCACCTCTGGAGAAAGGTCCACTCTGCTCTACTTAGGAGCTTGAAGAAGCTGGTATTAGTATCTGCTAGGGCCTACACCAGCAGAAGCTGCTCTGAACAGACACATTCATAGGTGCTGTAACTAGGGGTGCTGGGAGTGCTACCACACCCCTTGGTTTAAAGTGGTTTCCATCATATGCAGGGTTTACAGTTTGGGTCAATAGCTCTCAGCACCACCACTATATAAATTGTTCCAGCACCCCTGGACACATCCTATGGCTCCCTTCCCTGGTTTTATCTGCTTCCTGGCCAGCACCATCCATTTTTTAAGTCGAGCTGCCCATACAGATGTTTGTGCGGGCATACAGATGTTTGTGGCCATCTTGCAGGGCTGCAACTACTCATATTAGAAAGCCCATCTGGGTGGGGAGGGTGCTCTGCCCTGGTTTATGCTGGGAGAAACTGGATGTAGCTCAAAGGCTCTGGGTGGTAGAAAACATACAATCAAATACCTCACCTGGGTCATTGAAACTAAAGTGTGACATTTGCTAATGGTTCTTACTCAGGGAGAATACTTTACGCTGACACAGATAATTTTGAGTGCACAAGTCACTGAATATTTGAAAGATACTTAACATTTCACGTGCTAACTAAGAAATTATTTTTCTGAAGCAGAGAGTAATGACATCCCAAAAGCTGGTGGCACTTTCCAGATTATTCAAGGGGAATGACCTTGAAATAGATCAAAGTCCAACGAGTTATTAAAAATTGAGCAGAAATTGGTTGAGGCAGGAGAAAATATGATTTGTACTCATGGTACCTGAATTATAAATGCATCTTATTGACTGCATCCAATTCCCAAAAGAATATCTGATTACTAAGAATGTGCCCCTTTGGAAAGAAGGCAGTACAGATTCTAAAATTGTACATCCATGTCAAAATGTTCACGTTTCGATAACTGCAGCCAGTGAGCTCAGTTCTCAGCTGTGTCAAGTTTGCCTTTCCAGCTTTCTGCTCCCCCAATTCTGTGCATGGGTTGTGTAAGAGGTGTATTTTCACTCTCCCAGGCACACCAGTGCAACAGTTAAGGACAACCTGGGCCATAAATGAGCTGTTGGACAAGCTTTGCTTCTGTCAGTCTGTTCAGGCATTGATGGTAACTGGGCAAACATTTGGGTGTGTGTTTCTTTGAAACTGTGGAATTAGTTAAAAAAACAAAAAACCCTGAATGCATATAACTCTGCTGCAAGGTTCTCTATGCTCTGTTGAATCTCTTATTCACGTCTGTATTCCTGCTCCTCATTGATTTGTGTCTGTGATTGTGCTTCACCTTGGTTGCAATTTTATAGAAGTGGTGATAGATGAAAAAAGTATCCAATAATTCAGATGCATTTCAGTAGCGCATTCAAACTGCTTTAATCTGGAAATCTCACAGGAAATGTTTTTCACAAAAGTTAGCCCATACCCTCTGATTTCAGCCTCTCTTGAAATACTTTGAGAATAATTTGGCTTGCATCAGTTCAATATATTTGCTTCCCACCCACTTTCTGAAGGCGAAGTAGATGAATGTGAAATTAATTCAAAATAAAAATAAGTTTGCCTAACCTTTTTAAATGTCAAGAAAGTCTCAGGCTAGTTGCTTTTGTTTTGACTTTTTTGAACTTTGAACAAAGATTCAACCCTATTCCTGTTTCATGTAAACTGGGTCACTTACCTCTTAAAAATAAGTGTTCAGTGTTTGCTAAATCATGCAAGGTGGGGTTTTCAGAAATATAAAGCTTATACAGGGTAAACTCATAAATTGTTTGCCCTCTATAACACTGATAGAGAGAGAGGTACAGCTGTTTCCTCTCCCAGATATTAACACTTGCTCTGGGTTAATTAATAAGTAAAAAGTGATTTTATTAAATACAAAAAGTAGGATTTAAGTGGTTCCAAGTAATAACAGACTGAACAATGTAAATTACCAAGCAAAATAAAACCAAAGCACGCAAGTCTAAGCCTAATACAGTAGGAAACTAAATGCAGGTAAATCTCACCCTCAGACATGTTCCAATAAGCTTCTTTGACAGAGTAGACTCCTTCCTAGTCTGGGTCCAGCAATCACTCGCACCCCCATAGTTACTGTCCTTTGTTCCAGTTTCTTTCAGCCTCTCCACCCCCAAAGAGATGTCTCTCTCTTGACCCAGCCGAAGACAAAATGGAGGGGTTGCCAAGGGCTTATATAGTCTTTCTCTTGTGGGTGGAAACTCCTCTTTCATCTTGTAGAGGAGATTTTACACAGAAGGGAGTTTTGCAGTCACATGGGCAAGTCACATGTCCATCCATGACTCAGTTCTTTACAGGCCCACACCACTGTTTATATGTTAGTTTGACATTCCCAGGAAAGCTCAGATGTGGACTGGCGTCTTTCAAGGTCCATTGCTAGTTAAGTATTCCCAATTACTTGAATAACCCCTTCATACTATGTTTACCAAATCTGCCTTATGTGCTTCCTATAGCAAACACTTTAAATACAAGCATAGAGCCAATGCTCATAACTTCAGATATAAAAATGATACATGCCTAAGAATAGGATGAATACATTCAGTAGAATGTAACCTTTGCAAGGATAAGTTAACTGGAATATGTTTTATGCTAGATATACCATGTATGTCATATTTACACTCATAAGCATATTTCTATAAAGGATTATGGGGTGCAAGGTCACACACACCACATGGTGTGAGACCTGGGTAACCTACAGACAACATCTCAAGTGACTGGGGTGGTTCCAACAGCGCTGCCTCAGAAGGATACTCAAGATCAGGTGGGAAGACTGACACATTAACATCAGCGTTCTCTCTGCAGCCAACATCAGCAGTGTAGAAGCGCAAGTCATGAAACACCAGCTCCGCTGGGCTGGCCACTGTGTACATATGCCTGACACTCGCCTCTTCTCTCAGTTAAGTCAGGGAAGAAGGGCTTGGGGAGGGCAGCAGAAGCACTTCAAAGACATACTGAAAGTACACTTTAAAAAGGGAGGTGTCCACCTAACAAACTGGGAGGACTCGGTGTGGAGCAGAAGACAGCGCCACACCATACACCAAGCCACAGCTCGCTTTGAGGAGAACAGATGTGCTCATGAGACAGAAGCAACAAAGGAGGAAAGAAAGGGCACAACACTCCAGCCAACCACTATGTCTCTGCCAAGATTACACCTTTCACTTCTGTGGGAAAATCTGCAGGGTACAAATTGGGCTCCTCAGCCACTTAAAAACCCACCAATAAACCCCCTCGCCAGACATCATCCTCGTATCAAGGGATAGCCGAAGAAGACGACACCACATGGGTCTTTGCACTGCAGGAAGCTGAGCTGCTATATGAATTTTTTCCCAAGTGAATTGTGGGAGAATTTTTCTGTCCCTTCTAAGTACCCGGGACAAATTGTGGGGAGGCACTGGAGAACTCAAGGGGCATGAGGTGTTCTCGATCTGCTCATCAGCTGCCAGCCAACTCACATTTAAAGCACCACCACAGTCAAGTTAAGGGCTTTTGTGTGTGGACAGGACTCCAATTAGGGGAAACACTTGAGTTATTACTCAAGCTAACTTTTCAGTAAAGACAAGTCCTTTAAGAAAGCTCTGTGAAGCTGTGGTGCCACAAAAGCATTCTTAAGGTGCTAAGGATCTAGTCCATTTAGTTAGCCTAAGGCAAAATTGGTTAGAGTTTAAGCAGGATCACTCTACACTAAAGACGACTAGATGACATTGAAGACCACTATGCTCAGTTGGCAAGAGCAAATGGGACAAATGCCCAGTTTTGCCAAAAAAGTCAGGATGGCTGGGACAGGGCTTAAAAAGAGACAGTCCTGGCCAAAACGGGACATATGGTCACCCTATGCAGGTGACTTGTTTCTTCCAGAAAAAAGTTGCTAATAAGCAGCATGCTGAGCTAACATCTGAATTCCATTAACTTTGTGTTTGTAAAGAGAGCCTTATTAGCAACCTCTCGGATTCCAGCTGGATTTTTGTAATACAGTGAATGAATTAGTGTTTTCACAGTGATCCAGTTTGTCTTGAGGTTCTCTCTGTATAAGTGTACAGTTGCGTTCATCACACACACACATAGTTTTGAGATAATTTTACTATTGTGCAGCATAAGTCGTTTTAAAATGTTATTTGCACCTGATTCATCACTGCATTGCACTAGCATAAAACTGGAACAATGCAATAATGGAGTAAGCCCTTAGCTGGGCTTAACAGACTTGTATGATAAATTTTTAAAGTGTACACAGATTAATTATTTAAGCTCTATATTAAGGAGAGTTGGTCAAAAATGTTCCAGTGGAACAGTTTTCTGTTGGAAAACGCAATTTCAGTAAATTTGAACACTTCTAGAAGTGTTCAACCTTGTCTGACTGGCAGGCTTAGATTTTTCTGCAACAAAAATTCTTGGAAATTTCCTTCCAGAGAAAGTTTTGAAGCTCTAACTTTTTGTTCTGATTTGGGATAAAACAAACTTTCAAAGGGTCAGAATTTCCCATAATGGAAATTCAATGTTTCAAACGGCTCTAATATTGAGATATTGGGGTTCTCTTGCTCCTTCAGCACAATAGTTAATTTTCCAAGGCATTATGTGCTTTTAGGCACCAGGACAGAATCAATTATTACCATTATTATTTAAATATTTATATTATGTTATCATCCCAATGGTCCCATCAATAAGACCCTATTGTGCTAGGCACTGCACTAAGGTAGACACAGTCCCTGCCAAAGATTTTATGGTCTTATTGATCTTGTGACTAGGACAACACACTTGAAACACCTTCCCCCTCCTGCCTCCATCCCGATATATCTTGCATGGACTTCCTGGATCTCAGACTGGACACACAAGAATAAGAAGGTCTATGTTTATTTCTTTCCCAGAGGAGGTGGATGGAGAGTAGGTGGATCCTTGGTTCAATATATCCTTGCTCACTGCGGTCAGTCACACACTTACTGGCCATGCTTAGCTCACCAGGGCCAAGATTGGATCAGGGAAGAAATTGTGATTTCCTGAGCCACATCAGTTCCTTATCAGGGATACTCTGTGTTGCCCCCCGTTGAAGCCAAGAATTTAAGGAGATTCAAAAATGAATTTGATCTTTTTATGGATATTGAAATTACCCAGAGCTGTTATAATCAGTGATAACAAATGTTCGATAGGATGTTAAACCTTGTGCTTCAAGGCTTAAGCCAATCACTGACTACTAGAGACTAGGATGAGACCTAATGGGGACAGATTATCCCACTGTGATCAATTAGGAAATCTCTCTATGCAATTCATAAATGCTATTAAGTTGTCTTATGAAATTGCTGTGTTTTTGAATACCTTTGTGTGGATGTGGAATACATCCCTTGCCGATCAGCTGTGTCGTCTCCCTCTCACACCAGATACCATGGTGGGCTGTTAGAACATAATGACCATCTATTCAGGTGGAAATCCATTGCCCCAAGGTGCTAACTGCCTAGAGAACCAGTTTCTTCTGTCTCTGCAGGGGCTGATGCTTGGAGAGTGGAAAATCCACAAATGCAGAATAAAGACACCAAGGTGTTGATGCCTTAAAACCGTAGCAGTTGGGTGGATCAGAGGAAGGCTGTTATGGGCCAGGATGTATGTGGTCTGGCCTAGCAGTAAGAGCAGGAGTCAGGTCTACTGGGCAGAGCAGGCGTCCAGGTTGGGGAACAAAGCCAAGGATTGGGATCAGAGTCAACTGACAGTTACCAGAGCCAGGGATCGAAGCTGAGGGACAGAGCTGAGGTCAGATACCAAATGTCATGGGCCAAGCCATAGTCAGGGCCAGAAGTTGGAGGCTGGCGTCGGAGCTGGAAGTGGTAACTGAGGATTGGAGGCAAGATGTAAGGGCAGGAACCTGAGGAGAGGCAAGGATCAAGCACAGAACAGGAGCATAGTGGGAACAGGAGCAAAGGCAGGAGTGAGGCAGGAGCCAGGAGCAGAGGAGGAATCAGGAACAGGGCTGGGGGAATGAGGCAGGCACAAGCAGGGTCCAGTGCAGACACAAAAGAAATCACCTTGTTGCTCAGACAAACTTCCTGTGCCTCCTGGCATAAATAGCATAGTTGCACCAATTGGTAGAGCTGGCCGATCATCCAATCAGGGCTCCTGTGGATGGTGCCTTGGCTGAGGCTATAGTACTGCTGGCTTCTTAGCTTAGCAGGTTTCAGCAGACATTGGGTGGAGGCCAGGATGAAGTGGCTGTCTGGGGACTCCCAGGCCTGGGTTGAAGACCTGGGATAGCACAAAGGCTCACTGAACCATACAGACTGCTTTGGACCTGAGAGGGGAAGAAATGGACAGGCAGGAGAGTTTGGTTTAACTGCATACCAGTCAGAGAAGGCTCTCTGATTTGGAGGAGAAGTAATGCAGCTGCAGGGGAAGTATCGTGGGCACCTCAGAGGATGCAGCTCAAGCCCAAAGAACATTCCAGAGTGGTGGAAAACCTGAAGTAGGGAAATACATATAGGTTTGTTCAGGGCCGGGGCAACCCATTAGGCGACCTAGGCGGTTGCCTAGGGCACTAACATTTGGGGGGCGGCGACCGTGGTGGCCGGATCTTCGGCCGCCCCGGTCGTCATCGGTATTTCGGGGGCGGGACCTTCCGCCGTCTAGGGTGCCAAAAAAGCTGGTGGCGCTCCTGGGTTTGTTTATTTTGTCTAGATCTGTTTCTCTCTTGTGCTGTTAGGTAAACAGTGATGGTGTTTTATTAACTTGCATAAAGTCTGTCATTGTCTGTTGGCTTTCATGCCTCTGACTGTAAACCAACATGCCCACATGGCAGGACGTCTGGGAGAAGGTGTATCTAAGCTACAGGGAGGTCAGAGGGGTCAGTCCTGGTCCCTGGGACTAGACACTTTGATTGCCAGGTCTCAGCTTTCAGAAGAGAGTGCTAGAGAGAGGCTACTAAGATGAGGAGAATGGAAAACCTGTCTTATGAGAGGAGACTCAAAGAGCTTGTTTAGCTTAGCCAAAAGAAGGCCAAGGGGAGATATGATTGCTCTCTATGAATACATCAGAGGAATAAATATCCAGGAGGGAGAGGAGTTGCTTAAGTTAAGCACCAATGTTGACACAAGAACAAATGGATATAAACTGCCCATCAACAAGTTTAGGCTAGTAATTAGAAGACGGTTTCTAACCATCAGAAGAGTGAAGTTCTGGGACAGCCTTTCAAGGGGAGCAGTGTGGGGTGGAGACCTAACCAGGTTCATGACTGAGTTTGATCAGTTTGTGGTGGGGATGGTATGATGAGGCTGCCTACAATGGCATGTAGCCACTCTGCAACTGCTAGTAGCAAATATCCCCAAAGGCCAGTGAGTTGGAGGGCACTGAGTTAATACACAGAATTCGTTGAGGTGTCTGGCTGTTGGGTCTTGCCAACATGCTCAGGGTCTAACTGATTGCCATAGTTGGGGTCAGGAAGGAACTTTCCTCATGGTCAGATTGTCAGAGACCCTTTTTTTTTTTTTGCCTTCCTCTGCAGCATGGGGTACAGTCATTTGCAGGTTTAAACTAGTGTAAATGGTGGATTCTCTGAAATTGGAGTCTTTGAATCATGATTTGAGGACTTCAGTAACTCAGCCAGAGGTTAGGGATCTATTACAGGGGTGGGTGGGCAAGGTTCTGTGGCCTGTGATGTGCAGGAGGTCCAACTACATGATCATCATGGTTCCTCCTGGGCTTAAAGTCTGAGTCTAGAGAGAGTTTCTGCACCTTGAAAACTTGCCTAGAGACCTCAAGCCAGGGACAGTGCCTGGACTCAGCTCAGACTCTGGAGGCTTAAAGCACAGGAGGCCAGTGAGTTGTATCCCCTCACAGAAGTCTTGGGGAGCGTCCAGCGGGGCTCAGCTTGATCTGTGATACACAAATCAATGGCTGTGAGTTTCTCACACCCTACTCTGAAGCATCTGCTTCTGGCCACTCTGAGGCAGGATGCTGGAGTAAATGGACCCTGGGTCTGATCCAAGATGGCAATTCCTATGTTATGGGCTGTATATATGTGGCACCGGATAGCCCTAAAACAAGCGAAAGCATTTTCAAACAATGAGTCGAGTTTTCCTTGTTTCATTTAAAAGACGTGCTTTCCCCACAACCTTGTGAATTAGGATGATTATTCTGGAAAAAATCCATTAATCCCACAAGGACAGGGTTCTGTCACCTGGTTATTTCAGTGGAATATATTTAATACCAACAGTAATATCTGGAATCCCTAACAGTTGCTCTGCAAAGTCAGTTTAAATCCGTTTAATCTCTTTCATCAATGCTGGTGTCCTTGCAATTCCTCTCAGGAAGAAGTTAAAGGAAGAGAATTGTAGAGAAAAGTCTCTTCAGATTTAGTTGTAAAATAATCGGCTTCTCATCGGTTTCTGGTGAGAAATAATTTCCTTGGTCCTTTAAAAGTGCCACTAATATATTTTAAAAATATAAACGTGCAACCCTGCAAAGCTTTGCTCATGCCAGTGTTCCTTACTCATGCGGTAAGACCAAAGCCTTCTCCTTAGAAAGGCCTTCTACTAGAGCGAAGCAATTTTTTTCCAATGAATAGAAACTTTGGTGAAAAAAGCTCTGAAATTGTTTGCGAATTGAGGTCAAAGTTGATGAACAGTTTCAGCCTGGAAAAAATCCTGATAAAAAAAATTGTTTTTGAAAAGTTTTATTTTCAGTTAGTTTGAAAATGTGTTGTTTCAACTTTTCATTTAGACATGGCATTTTGTTTTCCAAGGCAACAAATTTAAAAAAACCACACAAAAAGGTAAAAATACCATAAACCACCCAAATAAAAAAAATTAGGGGGAAGCTCTCTTTTGAGTTGACCCAAAAGGTTTTAGTCAATTTGAAAATAAATTTTTTCAAGTTTTTTGATTCAACCAATATTTTAAAAAAAAAAATTTAAAATCTCTTTCTACAAGATTTACTGCTGTTTTAAAGGTTTCCAGGCTTGGGTCCTAGACCCCTATATAGCAGAGCAGTTAAGCATATGCATAACTTTCAGTGTGTGAATGGTCTCACTGAATTAATGGAAATATGAATGTTCTTAAAGTTATGCACATGTTTAATTGCTGTGCTGAAGAGGGATGGGATTAATCATGTGATTAAAGTTAGACAGGTGCATAAATACCTTGCTCAGCTGGGGGCAATAATGCACATTGGTGAGCATGTCAGGGTTGGAGGGAAATTAATGAGACTGCAGCCTCATGTTTTCTAGTATAATTTTAGCGATGGTTATTTTATTGTGCAAATAATGGGAGAGTCCAGCTTCTATCCCAGCAACGTAGGAATTGATGGAATCTTTTTAGGTACTGCTTTTTGTTCTATGCCTGTAAATGGGCCCAGGAACCAGTTCTAATTAAATTTCAAACTTCCATCTGATGCATTTACTATCTTGCTGTTTTGATTCTAGTTTGAGTGGAGGTACTGCAATAAAAAAAGGCTCTTCTACTGTATTCTACTCTCTTTTGCTGCTGGACTCACAATTGCAGAAAGTCTCAAAAATAAAAGTTCAGCAAACATTTGAGAACTTACAAAAAAGTTTGTGTCGCAAATGGATAAAGATTTTTTTTCTTCCCCTTGAACCAGTTTGATTACTCATATTACTAATGCCTTTCAGAGCATAATGGAGCTGCAGTACTTTAATCCATTCCCAAACATGAATAAATCAGTTGTAAATGGAAGCTAATAAAGGCTGTGGTTTCTTCATTTGATAGTTTATTTTGGTGGAAATGATAGTAACCCTTTAACAGTAATTTCCTTTGGAGATCTTTTTTTTTTATTTGGTGGGTTATTGATTTGGTAGTTCTGGTCGTACACTGCCCTGTAATTTGATGAGGCACTTCACTACTTTGTGTGTGGGGTGCGCGTGTGTGCATGAATGTATGTAGTGTAATTAATGAAAAGTGTATGCTTATATATAAGACTATATAACAATTTAAATAATTTGAATTTTGAAAGCTGTGGGTAGCATAATTCAGCATTGGTTTCCAGCGTTGCAGTGCTGCTGTTAGGTATTCTTCATCCAGTGCTACTTATGTATCCGAAGTTGAAAGTAAGAGGTCTGAGAAGAATTCAAAGTCAATGACCTAGCATTAGGCACCAGGGATGGATTTTTCAAAAGTGCCTACCTGACTTAGAAAGTCAATGGAACATGTGCTCCGATGTCACTTTTAGCTTTCTTTAAAAATTCTCACCCCAGAATGGCAAGGCCTGTTGGCAGTTAGAAGCCTCTAAGGGTGAGTCTACACAGCTATCAGCAGGCTGCAGTAGCAAGTGTCAGACCTCGGGGCTTGTGACACAGCACAAAAAATAGTTGTGTCTCAGACTGGAATTTGGACTCTGAAGCCCACCCCCATCTCCCTAAGCTTGATAGCCTGAGGCTAAACGCCTACTGCTATTTTCAGTGCCATTGCATGAGCCTGAGTCTGTAGACTGGGCTCTGAGAGCAATTTGTGATACTCCTACGCGTGCCAAGCCACAGTTGGATTTTGACAGGATGAAATGGTGGAGTAAAGTGCCACTTAGCATGAGTGGGGAATCACAATCTGGCCCTTAGTGTTACTTTTTTTATTTATTTTGATGACTAACGGTTACATTGTGCCTATAGGCACAGCCCTGAACAAGGGGCGATGTATAAAATGCACAAGCCCAGGGGACACCATGACTTGGAGGCAACGTTCAGTGGCATAATTCCTACTTTTCTTCCTCCTCGCTCATGAGTGAAGGAAGAAGCCACAGTTCCTCTCATTCCTCTTCCGACCACTTGCTCCTAGTGAGGAGTACTGGACAAAGAGTGACAAGGGGACCGTGAATATTTCCCTTAATCCCTGTGTGGATGAGGAAGGGCTGTGACAATCTAGGCCTATCCCTTGTCATTCATGTGGCCTATGGAATAAAATGAATCCACTGGAGATATTCCAGCATAATTTGAATGATGTATGAATTTGAGAATTTTGTCATATGTTTGCTGACCCATGGAAAAATGCATAATTCATTGACTAAACAGTCAAGGGCTGTTTGGAGGGTATAAATATGAAGGAGGCAGAAGGACTATGTAGAGTTGTACACAGTGTGTAACTTGGTGCAATGGGATGAAATCAATAGAGAGGAAATATCAAACTTCATATGAAAAAAAACTGCCTTGACAATGGTGTGATCCACTGCCCACTGAAGTCAATGGGTATTGTACCAGGACCAGTGCAATTTACAACGGGTCAGAGTTTCTCAATGTATGGTGGATGGGGGGAGGGTGACCTGAAATTCCAATATTGCTAAATGGAGGAGGAAGGTCTTGGCTAGGTGGGTTCCTTGGGTGAAAGATCTGGGTATGGAAGAGGAGGTCACAGTATGAAAATTGCTGAGCATCACTGTAACAGGTTGCAGAATAGTCTCTTGGACTAGACTGATGAAACAGAAGAAAAAATAGAATAAAGAATCATGTTGCATAGGCAGGGAGATATCCCTCCTCAACAGAACCACTTGTCTTCCCCAGAACAGTGACTCCATTCTGGTGAACAGAGTTTTGCTGTATCTAGCCCTAGACACAACGCTTGGCTGCTCCAACTACATACAGGGAGAAGTTCATGTTTCTCTGATGCCCATGAAGTCCATTATCAAATGGAGCACTATTATGCCAACAATGAATGCTTTTGAAAATCCCACCATAACAGAACAATTTCTGCCAGAGTAAAATACGGAATTTTTTGTTAAATAATGGATGCTCTTTTGGTCTGTCTATTTATTTATTTATTTAAGCACTGCATGCAATTGTTTGAAACCTCTTTGTCAGTTATCATTTTAAATACGCCAACAGATGGTTTTCCTGAATCTGCACAGCTAATGATTCCAAAGAAAGTAGTGTTGAGAGATTTCTTGGGGATGGCTGGGGATAGGAAAGACAGCTGTCACCGTATATCTTAATTACAGCATTTACAAAGTTCTAATTAATGTTTTTATGACTATATTAATGTTGCATCCATTAGCGTGTTGCTGGTCCTGCATGGAGTTAAACTTGGAAATCAGTACATATTTTAAGAATATAGAAGCAACAGTTTGATCTAAATTGTCAGTGTTATGGACAAGAAGCACATTCAAAACTCAACTTGTTACCTGAACAAATAAAAATTAAGTTTTTACAATCACATATAAAGTAGGATATCTTTGCTGATGAATGATTATGCCTGTGTGATTTTGAGTTTCAGTGTAGGAATATATTAATAAGTCCTTTTATTATATAACTGTGTATACTATCACTACATCAAAATATGGTGACATTTGAGATCAGACATTATACAACTCTTTCTTCAAATCTGAAATGTCATGTCTTTTTTTCAGTTAGATATTTGCTGTTTTAAAAAAAATAAATATATAGATAGTTGCTTTATATATGTTGGAGTCATTCCCATTTTTGTCCAGGCTCCCCCGACCGACCTCACCAAGGTTGGCCAGGAGCACCCCCAGGACGAAGACGATGGTTAGCAGTCATATTGCACCATCTGCTGCCCGCAAGGCAAGGGGATGCTGCTGTGTAGCACGGCAGTACCGTGTCTAGGGTGACCAGATGAGAGGAAGAAAATATTGGGACACATTGGGGGGCCGTCGGCAGAGCAAAAAAAAAATTTGTAGTGTGAAATATCGGGACAAATTTGCAGGACAGTCCCGATTTTATCGGGATGTCTGGTCACCCTAACCGTGTCTGCCAGCAGTGCCCAGGAGACATATGGTGACAGTGAGCTGAGTGGGCTGCATGCTTGCCTTGGTATGTTGTCTGCACAGGTAACCCAGGAAAAAAGGTGAGAAACGATTTTTTGCTGTTGCTTTCACGGATGGAGGGAGGGAGGCCTAATGACATGTACCCAAAACCACCCACGACAATGTTTTTGCCCCATGAGGCATTGGGAGCTCAACCCAGAATTCCAATGGGTGGCGGAGACTGTGGGAACTGTGGGATAGCTACCACAGTGCAACGCTCCAAAAGTCAACGCTAGCCTCGGTACTGAGGACGCACACCGCCGACTTAATGCGCTTAGTAAGGACACACACAATCGACTGTATCAAATCGATTTTTAAAAAATAGACTTCTATTAAATCAACCTCATTTCGTAGTGTAGACATACCCTTAGATGTATTTTTATCACTTAGCTAGTTACAGGGGTATAAAAACAAAGAATCAAAATCACAGTCTGCCTGTGTATGGGCCGTCTCTCGCTAGGATAGTTTGAGGTCTTGTTCTTAGGCTAAGGCCTTTGGCTAAGTAGCAGGGGCAGCCATAAGCTGGGAAGCCTGTGGTCACATCCTCACATCCCAAACCAGACACACTGAAATAAGGTGGTATTGGGCTGTTAGGAAGACAATCCTGTCCTGATAGTGCCCATCACCACCAGATAAAGAAACAGATCTTAAGATGGTTAAGGAAAACTTAGTTTGGTAGCATCCTGTCTGGCAAGAAATCACTTATCAATGGTTGTGGTTGTGAAACCCTCATTTCTGTATTGTTTTATCTATGTCCCCCACTTTTCTATTGTGAATCTGTCTGGTTCTCTAATTGTTTCTGTCTGCTGTATAATTAATTTTGCTAGGTGTAAGTTAATTAGGGTAGTGGGATATAATTGGTTAGAGAATTATGTTACAATATATTAGGATTGCTTAGTTAAATTTCAGTAAAATGATTGGTTAAGGTATACCTGAGAATATTACTATATAAACTGGGGTCAAACAGGAAGTGGAAGAGAAATTGGAATCATGTTTGTTAAGGGGGGAATGGGAACAGGGACACAGGCAAGGCTCTGCGGTGTCAGATCTGGGAAGGGCCACTAACCCCAATAAACATTCCATTCCCTGTGCTTTGGCCTTCTGGTCTTTTGCTGCTTACTATCTGCATGACAAGAACCAGGGAAGTGGGAGGGTGAAGAGAAAGCCCTCTAACAGGGGTAAAAAGTGAGGTGACAAAATTTGCAGATGATACAAAACTACCCAAGATAGTTAAGTCTCAAGCAGACTGCGAAGAGCTACAAAAGGATCTCTCTAAACTGGGTGACTGGGCAACAAAATGGCAGATGAAATTCAATGTTGATAAATGCAAAGTAATGCATATTGGAAAACATAATCCCAACTAAACATATAAAATGATGGGATCTAAATTAGCGGTTACCACTCAAAAAAGAGATCTTGGATAGTTCTTTGAAAACATCCACTCAATGTGCAGGACCAATTTTACCCGCATTCTGCCATATATTTCATGTCATAGCAGTCTTGGATGATGACCCAGCACAGATGTTCAATTTAAGAACACTTTCAATGCAGATTTGACAAAACGCAAAGAAGATATCAATGTGAGATTTTGAAAGATAGCTACAGTGCTCGACCCAAGGTTTAAGAATCTGAAATGCCTTCCAAAATCTGAGAGGGACAAGGTGTGGAGCATGCTTTAGAATCATAGAATCATAGAAGATTAGGAGTGGAAGAAAGCTCAGGCGGTCATCTAGTCCAACCCCATGCTCAAAGCAGGACCAACTCCAACTAAATCATCCCAGCCAGGGCTTTGTCAAGCCGGGCCTTAAAAACCTCTAAGGATGGAGATTCCACCACCTCCCTAAGTAACCCATTCCAGTGCTTCACCACCTTCCTAGTGAAAAAGTTTTTCCTATAATCCAACCTAAACTTCCCCCACTGCAACTTGAGACCATTACTCCTTGTTCTGTCATCTTCTACCACTGAGAACACTCTAGATCCATCCTCTTTGGAACCCCCTTTCAGGTAGTTGAAAGCAGCTATCAAATCCCCCCTCATTCTTTTTCTCTGCACACTAAACAATCCCAGTTCCCTCAACCTCTTCTCATAAATCATGTGTTCCAGCCCCCTAATCATTTCTGTTGCCCTCCGCTGGACTCTCCAATTTTTCCACATACTTCTTGTAGTGTGGGGTCCAAAACTGGACAGAGTACTCCAGATGAGGCCTCACTAATGTCAAATAGAGGGGAATGATCATGTCCCTCGATCTGCTGGCAATGCTCCTACTAATGCAGCCCAATATGCCGTTAGCCTTCTTGGCAACAAGGGCACACTGCTGACTCATATCCAGCTTCTCATCCACTGTAATCCCCCGGTCCTCTTCTGCAGAACTGCTGCTTAAGCAGTCGGTCCCCAGCCTGTAGCAGTGCATGGGATTCTTCCATCCTAAGTGCAGAACTCTGCACTTGTCCTTGTTGAACCTCATCTGCTTTCTTTTGGCCCAATCCTCCAATTTGTCAAGGTCACTCTGGACCCTATTGCTACCCTCCAGAGTATCTACCTCTGCCCCCATCTTAGTGTCATTTGCAAATTTGCTGAGGGTGCAATCCATCCCATCATCCAGATTATTAACAAAGATATTGAACAAAACCAGCTCCAGGACCGACCCCTGGGGCACTCCACTTGATACCGGCTGCCAACTAGACATCGAGCCATTGATCACTACCCGTTGAGCCCAACAATCTAGCCAGCTTTCTATCCACTTTATAGTCCATTCATCCAATCCATACTTTTTAAAATTGCTGTCAAGAATACTGTGGGAGACCATATCAAAAGTTTTGTTAAAGTCAAGACATATCACATCCACTGATTTCCCCATATCCACAGAGCCAGTTATCTCCTCATAGAAGGCAATCAGGTTGGTCAGGCATGACTTGCCCTTGGTGAATCCATGTCGACTATCACCTTCCTCTCCTCCAAGTGCTTCAAAATAGTTTCCTTGAGGACCTGCTTCATGATTTTTCCAGGGATTTAGGTGAGGCTGACCGTCTGTAGTTCCCTGGGTTCTCCTTCTTCCCTTTTTAAAAGATGGGCACTATATTTGCCTTTTTTCCAATCATCCAGGACCTCCCTCAATCACCACAAGTTTTCAGAGATAATGACCAATGGGTCTGCAATCCCTCAGCACCCGCGGATGCATTAGATCTGGACCGATGGACTTGTTCATGTCCAGCTTTTCTAAATAGTCCTTAACTATCACCACTGAGGGCTGCTCACCTCCTCCCCATACTGCGTTGCCCAGGACAGCAGCGTGGGAGCGGACCTTGTCCGTGAAGACCGAGGCAAAAAAAGCATTGGATACTTCAGGTTTTTCCACATCTGTCACTAGGTTGCCTCCCCCATTCATTAAAGGTCCCACACTTTCCCTGAGCTGCTGCTTGTTGCTAACACACCTATTGAAACTCTCTTGTTACCCTTCACATCCCTTGCTACATGCAACTTGGCCTTCCTGATTACACCCCTGCATGCTCGAGCAATATTTTTATACTCCTCCCTAGTCATCTGTCCAAGTTTCCACATCTTTTAAGCTTCCATTTTGTGTTTAAGCTCACTGAAGATTTCACTGTTAAGCCAAGCTGGTCACCTGCCATATTTGCTATTCTTTCTGCACATCAAGATGGTTTGTTCCTGTGCCCTCAATAAGGCTTCTTTAAAATACAGCCAGCTTTCCTGGACTCCTTTCACCCTCATATTAGCCTCCCAGTGGATCCTGCCCATCAGTTCCCTAAGGGAGTCAAAGTCTGCTTTTCCAAAGTCCAGGGTCCGTATTTTGCTACTCTCCTTTCTTCCTTTTGTGAAGATCCTGAACTCAACCATCTCATGGTCATTGCTGCCCAGATTGCCACCCACTTCTACTTCCCTGTTTGTATGCAGCATGTCAAGAGGAGCACAGCCCTAGTTGATTCTTCCAGCACGTGCACCAGGAAGTTGTCTCCAACACTCTCCAAAAACTTCCTGGATTGTCTGTGCACTGCTGTATTGCTCTCCCAGCAGATGTCAGGGTGATTGAAGTCCCCCATTAGAACCAGGGTCTGTGTTCTGGAAACTTCAGTTAATTGTCTGAAGAAAGCCTCATCTACCTCATCCTCTTGGTCCGGTGGCTTATAGCACATGCCCACCATGACATCACCTCTCGCTTCTAAACTTTACCCAAAGACTCTTTTTACAGGCTTTTCTCCAGTTTCATACTGGAGATCTGTGCAATCAGACCGCACTCCTACATACAGTGCAACCCCTCCACCTTTCCTCTCCTGCCTGTCTTTCCTGAACAGTTTATACACATCCATGACAGTGCTCCAGTCAAGTGAGATACCCCACCAAGTCTCTGTTATTCCAATCACATCATAGTTCTTTTGCCTGTGCCAGGACTTCCAATTCTTACTGCTTGTTTCCAGGGCTTCTTGTGTTCATGTACAGGCACCTAAGACTGCCCTATTTTCTCAGTATGAATCAGGAGCGCGCACACACACACACACACACACACACACACACACACACACACACTGCACCCTCTTCTTTGTGTTTCCTCCCAGTATCCCGCTTCTCCACTTACCTCAGGGCTTAGGTCACCATCCCCCGGCGAACCTGGTTTAAAGCTCTCCTCACTAGGTTAGCAAGCCTTCCTGTGAAGATCCTTTTCCCTCTCTTCATTAGGTGGATCCCATCTCTTCCTAGCAATCCTTCTTCTCAGAACAATATCCCGTGGTCAAAGACTCCAAAGCCTGCTCCCCGACACCACCTGAGTAACCACTCATTTACCTCCACAATTCAAAGGTCTCTACCTGAGCCTTTTCTTTGAACATCAACAATCAAAAGTCTTAAAAGAGCAACATTCCGATGAGGAAACTACAGAACCTGAGCCACCAAAAAAGAAAATCAGTCTTCTGCTGGTGGCATCTGACTCAGATCATGAAAATGAACATGCGTCGGTCTGCACTGCTTTGGATTGTTATCGAGCAGAACCCATCATCAGCATAGACGTATGTGCACTGCAATGGTGGTTGAAGCATGAAGGGACATATGAATCTTTAACGCATCTGGCATATAAATATCTTGCCACGCCGGCTACAACAGTGCCATGAGAACACCTGTTCTCATTTTCAGGTGACTTTGTAAACAAGAAGCGGGCAGCATTATGTCCTGCAAATGTAAACAAATTTGTTTGTCTGAGTGATCGGCTGAACAAGAAGTCAGACTGGGTGAACTTGCAGGCTCTAAAATTTGACATTGTTTTATTTTAATGCAGGTTTTTTGGTACATAATTCTACATTTGTAAGTTTAACTTTCATGATAAAGAGATTTCACTACAGTACTTGTATTAGGTGAATTGAAAAATAGTATTTCTTTTGTTTTTTATAGTGCAAATACTTGTAATCAAAAATATAAAGTGAGCACTCTATACTTGTATTCTGTGAAATCAATATATTTGAAAATATAGAAAACATCCAAAATATTTAAATAAATGGTATTCTATTATTGTTTAACAGTGCGATTAATCACAATTAATTTTTTTAATTGTTTGACAGCCCTACTCTATATAAATCCATTGTACACCCACATCTTGAATACTGCATGCAGATGTGGTTGCCCCATCTGAAAAAAGGTATATTGGAATTGGAAAAAGTTCAGAAAAAGGCAAGAAAAATGACTAGGGGTATGGAATGGCTTCTATATGAAGAGAGATTACAAAAATTGGGACTTTTCAGGTCGGAAAAGAGATGACTAAAGGGGGATATGATAGAGATCTATAAAATCATGACTGTTGTGGACAAAGTAAATAAGTGTTATTTACTCCTTCACAACACAAGAACTAGGGGCACCAAATGAAATTAATAGGCAGTAAGTTTAAAACAAACAAAGAAGTATTTCTTCACATAATGCACAGTCAACCTGTGGAACTCCTTGCCAGAGGATGCTGTGAAGGCCAAGATTATAACAGGGTTCGAAAAAGAACTAGATAAATTCATGGAGGATAGGTCCATCAATGGCTATTACTGATGATGGGCGGGGATGGTGTCCCTAGCCTCTGTTTGCCAGAAGCTGGGAATGAGTGACCAGGGAATGGATCACTTGATGATAACCTGTTTATAAACTCTGGGGCACCTGGCATTGGCCACTGTCAGAAGACAGGATACTGGGCTAGATGGACCTTTGGTCTGACCCAGTATGCCCGTTCTTATGTTCCCGTGATTCTTGTTGGTTACTTGGGGGGGAATCAACAAAAAGTATTAAAAACCTTTATTCTTCCGTGCAAAGATTCAAAAGTGCATGATTACCAGCACCAGTGGCTTTCCTATTACAAGGCCATTGAAATATTTTGGAAATTCAAATGATTCTCAGTAGGGACAGCTACAGAGCACCAATTGTCCATGATATGGCATTGCTGCCTGAGATGAAATTGCACAATGAGGAGACAATCAAATGCATTTCAATCCCTGCATACAGTGTGTTCCTGACTGTCATGTGATGATGGCTTTCTTTGGCTCCTAAATAAACTGATGTATAGAGAGAGTATTTGATAGGCTTTTAGATGGACATTTAAAGCTTTCCTGAAAAACTATCACCTCCATTGTCAGAGCTGCATTGATTTTATACTACACAATTCAGTTCCAACAATATTCTCTGCCTATGTAAGTATCAGGAAACAAATTCTCTATATGTGCCAGATTTGTGTGAAAGGAAAGAAATAAGGTGGTAATA
This sequence comes from Mauremys reevesii, assembly GCF_016161935.1. Classification (NCBI taxonomy): domain Eukaryota; kingdom Metazoa; phylum Chordata; order Testudines; family Geoemydidae; genus Mauremys; species Mauremys reevesii. The sequence goes on along the minus strand of NC_052623.1, from coordinate 24,672,914 downwards.
AAGGGATGGGGTGGAAATTGAACTTGGGATGTAGAGTCTTCTATTTCTTGGTAATTGATCCAAATCCAAACAAGATCAAAAGCTACTGGAGGTATTTACCAGCTGCTGGCTGGTAATTGTTTTTATTGTTGTTGCCGCCTCAATCCAAAATCCAGCTGCCAGTGGACACTTGTCCTCAGAATAGGGATTTACGTAGTTCATAGTTCTTGTGCTACAATTCTGCACAGGGGTGAGTTCCTCCCAAAGGGAGGACAGTACTTTCTGGGGTGGTCAATACTTTCAAAGTACATAATTCTAGAGTAAACAAATAAGGGCCATATTGTCATAACTATGCCCATAATGCATAGTACCCTACTCCACATATAGACCTGTTGATTTCAATGAAACCACTGATGGGGTAAAGTACTGTTCAAGGATATCAAAATCTGACACTGAATGAATAAACTGCAAGTTGATGGGGATGTAAGTAATTTCTTCAAGGCTGAAATGATTTAACAGAGAATATTTCTGAACCTTGGTGTTCTGCTGATGTCAGTAAGACTTAAGAAATAAAGTATCACTACTTTCAGTATAAAGGTGCCTTATTGTATAATATTATGCTTGTCCATTGTTATAATTGTATATGTGGATTATTTTCTGAAAACATTTTCCTCTTTACATGTTTTTGGATTTTAATTTTCTCCATCATGTACCAGCCAAGTGTCCTATTGCTGAGTAAAAAATGAAAGTGATGTGCCAGTTTCATATTATTTATCTAGAAGAGTCATATACTGTATAATTAATGCAAAAGTCCAATCTTGCAAGTTCTCTTATACTTGGGACATTAGCAATAGATTAATACGTATCAGTTTAGTTGCTTTAAACAAACTTTACATTTCCACAAGCCCCTGCATAGTGTAAAATTCAATTGATATTATTGTCTTCAATTTAATCTGTTTCTTTAGTTATAAAATGGCAATGCTGAATCTATTAAATGGCAACATTAATCATTTCAGGTGCCAGATGTAACCTACCCTATTGGTGCTTAGAAGGGGAAGAATGGTTTTGTGGCCCCAGAACTAGGAAACCAGGAGAACTGGATTCTATATAGGGCCAGTACCCTTTGCCTTCTATAGGCAGAACATCCATTAACTTTGATAGGCAATCCATGCATGGAGGGCCTGCAGAAAAGAGGCCTGTAAATTTGACTCTCTTTCCTTCTCTGTACATAGGGATACTGATACTTACCTATTTTACAGTGGGGCTGAGAGGATTAAACTGGGGAATGTTTGTAAGGTATGCTGAAATCCTGAGAAGTACCATATTGATCATCACATAATGGGGCTAGCCATCTGTATTCTCAGTCCGTGGGGTCAGATCCCCAGCTGGTATAAATAATATAGCTCTGATCTAAATGGAGCTATGCTCATTTAAACCAGCAGAGGGGATCTTGCCCATGTATTCTTCAATTTATATTATTTTGGTAGTGAGTAAACAGAAGAAGCACACAAGTCAATAGCCACTATTTATACATTATCCTATAATATTTGGCTCTATTGTTGAATAGTCAGACAACAAACAGAGACTATATGATGCTATTATAGGAATGTCCTTTTTTTTTTTTTTAAAGGAATTTATGATCCTGCACAGTTGCCCTCAGTGTTACACGGTCACTGAGAGTTCCACAGGGCAAATGTGCATCACCAACAATACTCTGATCAACTTTACATTTGTTACCTTTTAATTCCATCCAGTCTTGTACCAGTGGTATGGAACTGGTCAAACAGGGGATCTGGGTGCCCTAGTGTCTACCAGAGAGAGTCCTGGATTGAAATAGCAGCTGTGAGCATACTGGAATTTTGTAGAAGTTGAAATTCATTGCTGAACTTTGACTCTTCAACACCTTATAGGAATGTGTCTGAATGGCAGGATGCTGTTTCAGACCCCTTCAGGCTATGGGGAAGTTCTGATCCACTGAATAGGGCACTAGTCTAGGCTGTGGAAGATCTTGGCTCAATTCCCTGCTTTGCTACAGAGCCTCCATGTGACTTGGGCAACTCACTTAGGACTAGATTCACGAAAGGACATAGGTGTCCAGGGGCATGAGCAGGATTTAAAATTTTACCTCTTTTGGAGGGGTATGTTCTGTGCCCCTTGCCTCCACCCCAGGCCTGGGGCCGGAGGAGCTGTCAGCTCCTGCCGTGGCCCTGGAGTTGGGAGGCGCTCACATTGTCCCCCTGCTGTGGCTCTGGGGCCGGGAGGAGTTCTGTGCTCCTGATGATTGAGGGGCTTTGCCCCTGCTTTTCCCCCTTCTGCATGCCCCCAGAGGTGACCAACTGCCACTTTTGGTACCTAAATCCCAGAATCAAGCCCCACTGGGATTCACAGACCCCTCCCCCCGCAGCTGCTGCCCAACCTTATAGGCACCAAACATTTGCAGTAAAAGTTCACTAGGTGCTTATGTTTCTGCTTCTGAGCATGTACATTGTGCCTGGTGTGCGGATGCCTAAGCCTCACAGTGATTAACAAACTAGGGCAGGAGAGGCATACCTACACCTAGCACACTTGCAGGGCTGATCCAGTTGGCACGATCAGAGCGTGTCTACTGGATTGGGCCCCTACAGGTGATTTTACAAAAGATAGCTACGGGAGGAGGAGGAAAATGACTTCTCTCATAACTCTTATCCCAGTGGTTAAGATATTCACCTTGAATGTGGGAGCAGGGGTGGCTCTAGCCATTTCGCCGCCCCAAGCACGGCGGCATGCCGCGGGGAGCGCTCTGCTGGTCGCCGGTCCCGCGGCTCCGGTGGACCTCCTGCAGACGTGCCTGCGGATGCTCCACCGGAGCCTCCTGCCGCCCTCCCGGCGACCGGCAGAGCGCCCCCCGCGGCATGCCACCCCAAGCACGCGCTTGGTGTGCTGGGGCCTGGAGCCGCCCCTGTATGGGAGACCCCTGGGTCAAACTCCCCTTCTATCTAAGGGGAGAAGGGATTTGAAAAGGCATTGGCCATCTCTTAGACAAGTGCACTAACCACTGGGCCATGGGATTTCTGATCTTGGGGGAGCTACCTCAGTCTTTACTGTTGAAGTTGTTCCACTGTGGATAAATAATTTTAAATAACCATTGGAGTTAGGGGGATTGGATCCTGGGTCTAACCACCAGGTTATAGAGTCTTTTACACACTTGTTTTCTGGCTCTGGCCAAATGATTCTTTCACTCTGCTGAGCATGATGAGACAGAAATGTTCTCTTAGAAACTCTGGTCAAAGCAGTAATTGTATCTGACCCAGGGAAAAAGAGAGTAAAATCCAAACACTGATGAGAGAAATCCTGGGATGCCCCTCATCAGACTGAGAACACAGCGCATGAATTCTTCATACAGTTCACCTCCTAGCAAAACCTCTGCTGATCAGCCTGCCCTTTCTCACTTCAGAAAAGCAAATTCCTTAATTAGGTGTCAGGGCAACACATCTTTGGGTTTCATTTATCTGTGAATGCCATCCTACATGTAGGGGGAGATGTGTCTTTAACAGGAATTCAGTGGTATTCAATGGAAGTGGTCCTTCAGAGCAGAAGAATTTTAAGGATATGCCATTGATGGTGCACAAATGTATTATCTAGATGACCAAAATGTCCAAAAAAACCCCAACCTTCTATCTTTAGCTGGTTGAAACACTTTTTTGAAACTTGAAATGTTGATGAAAATTGTCATCCAAATCTTGATTAAAAAATGATTTTTTTTGCAAAATATACGTCTTTTTTTTGACAACTCTCCCTCAATCTCTCTCTCACTGTCTCAAAAAAAACAAACAACTAAATGAAACACCTGCCTGCATTTGGTCCTAAATTCCACTATAATACAGAGCCATGTAACATGTAGCCAAATTTGGTCTATCATGGATGTTCCAGAGTGATTCCATAGTTAAGTTTGCATCAACTGAATGAGACTGTAAAATGACTGCATAACACATGTGGATGGTATCAGAGGGGTAGCCGTGTTAGTCTGGATCTGTAAAAGCAGCAAAGAATCCTGTGGAATTCTTCAGATGCATCTGAATAGGTGGGTATTCACCCACGAAAGCTCATGCTGCAAAACGTCTGTTAGTCTATAAGGTGCCACAGGATTCTTTGCTGCTTTTACATGTGGATGGTTGTTTTAAGAAAACTAAAAGTAGGCAATACTGTTTGAAATAACTGACATTTTGAATGTGTTGTGTGCACTGACAAATGCTCCAGAGATAAGATATGAATGTTCAGAAACAAATGCTTTAGATATTTGGTAGAGTGTGCCATTTTTTTTTATTTTTTATTTCAGGCCCTTTAGCAAGCAAATTCTCTACACAGATTGTTACCATGTGTAACACAAATGTTGCCAGAGTTCCACTGATTTTGGCCAAAAGGAGCTAATTTTCACCATAATCCCTGGAAACTACAAAGAAAGCAACCAATGGCGTACTCTGGATCAGTCAGCTGATTCCACTCCCTGACACTGCCTCTAAGCTTCTTTGAGCCTGTCCAGCTGGGCTCAGCTAGGGTGACCAGATGTCCCGATTTTATAGGGACAGTCCCGATATTCAGGGCTTTTTCTGATATAGGCGCCTATTACCCCCCACACTCTGTCTCGATTTTTTACACTTGCTATCTGGTCACCCTAGGCTCAGCACAGAGTCCAACTGAACCAGAAAGGGCTTAGGGCCCATCTGCAGAAGAGAGAAAATCAAGCAGTTAAGGTGCAGGGGGTGTAAAGAATAAATTATGAATTCTAGGGATGCTTAAGTTTATGGTAAAGACGGGGGAAAGTATGGGGAAGTCATATCTGAGCCTTTAGCAATTATCATTGACAACTTGTGGAGGACAGGAGAGAGGCATGAGGATGAAAAAGGACAAATATAGTACTCATCTATAACAAGGGGAATAAGGACAACACAGGGAATCATAGACCAGTCAGCTTAACTTCAGTACCCGGAAAGATAATGGAGCAAACAATCAATAAATGTGTAAGTACCTAGAAGAAAATGGACATCATTCTGGGATGTATTAGCAGGAGTGTTGTAAGGAAGAAACAAAAAGAAATTCTTCCACTCTATTCAGCACCGAAAAAGCCTGAGCTGGAATATTGTATCCATTTCTGGACACCACACTTTGGGAAAGATGAAGACAAATTGAAGGAAGTCCAGAGGAGAGCATCAGAAATTATTAAAGGTCTAGAAAATATTACCTATGAGGAAAGATTTAAAAAATGGTGTGTGTTTAGTCTGGAGATGAGAAGACTGAGGGGGGACATAACAGTCTTCAAGTACGTAAAAGGTTGTGATGAATAGATAAATGTAATAAAGGATAATAAAGTGTCCTCCTTAACCGCTGAGGATAGGACAAAAAGTAATGGTTTTAAATTGCAGCAAATGAGATTTAGGTTAGACAGTAGGAAAAACTTCCTAACTGTAAGCACTGGAACAAATTACTTATGGAGATTCCACAGATCCCTCTTTGGAGGTTTTTGAGAACGCGTTAGACAAATGCCTGTCAGGGATGGTCTAGACCAGTGGCTCTCAACCTTTGGGGGCTCTGGACCCATTTGTAAATGTTTATGGCCTGTCAGAACCCAGTAAATAGTCTGGAGGGGAAGGCCCTGGGGTGGTTTCAGTCGGGTCCTGCCCCACGAGGGGGTTGAGTCCGACCCGGCACTCACTCCACACTGGCAGTTCCTGCAGCTCCTGTGCTGTGGAGATGGCTGGGCTTGGCTCTTGATTCTGGGCGTTGCAACCTCCGGGGTTGCAGCGCTGCTCAGGTTTGGCCCCACCCCTCTGAGCAGAACAAATTTGAATGAGTGTAGTTGTGACCTGGTTCATAGGAGTGCAGTGCCACTCACTCAGATTTGGCCTGCCCAGACTCCTGTCGTCATGATGGCTGGGCTAAACCTGAGTTATGCTGGGACCCCAGAGATTGCAGGGCCTGGAGCAGGGAGGCGAGCCCAGCCAGCCCTGTAGGACAAGAGCCAAAGGAGGTGCCACATGACCCTTTGAAATATTCTGATCACCCAATTTTGGGGCTCGACTCACGGGTTGAGAAACCCTGGTCTAGATAATACTTAGTCCTGCCTCAGTGCAGGGGACCGGACTACATAACCCATTGAGGTCCCTTCCAGTCCCTCATTTCTATGATTCTGTGTTTGGCAGTCTGCTGCTCTTTCAGCCTTGAATGATCCAAGCCTCTGTTTCAGAGAGATTGCTGAGGGCTAGGTTGGCACCTGGCAATATTCCCTCGGTAAGGTGCAATAAGTTTCTACAGTGCTGCAGGAGCACGGAAGGGGGCAAGGAAGTTGGGCTAGTCCACTTACTGAAACAATTTACTTCCTCCTCCATGTTGGCTCCATTGTGCTGGCTGGTGCATTGTGGGACAGAGACAAGGCTCCATCCACTCTCCGCCCACCTGTGGGAGAGGAGGAGGAGGAGTAGCCTAGAAGTGACTGCTGTCTTCATGCACATGAACTGGTGAAGTGGGTAACTTGCTGAGTGCAAGGGTACGCTCCTTTGCTCCCCTGAAAGAAAATATTAGGTGGCTCATGATGGAAGCCTCAAGAAGTAGATCAATGGGCTATACCTTGTTTCAGTCACTTGCTGTGTGTCAATGGAGTTTTTGTAAATATGGCGTGATTCCAGTGTCTTTTGCTGCCAAAAGAAAAGTGGGCCAAGGTGATATCCTCTCTGGGTGCTGCACTCTCTAATCTGAGTGGCATTAAATACTATGGCAATGCAATTCCGTACCATCAGAATTTTTTATTTTATTTTTCGCATTAGTATTTTAATCTACTAGTTTTAAGTGATTAGGCTAATTGGTTTGGCTTCTCTTGAAATTATTAGTTTATCAAGATATAGTATCAAATGTGTGTGGGAGGGAAGAGGTTGGATTTAAGGTTAACAATCAATATTCTCATTGGTATTTATCAATATGCAATTTGAATTTTATGCCTAGTATTCTAGGTCACTGATCTTGCAGCTTTTTAGGATTCAGCCTATATTTGCATTAGGTTTAAGTTTAATATCACATGTTTGGGTCTCATATATAGTATAAATGCAAAGTCAAAGGGATACATTTAAATTAACAGGGCCTCCACCGAAAGCTGTTCTTGACATTTTTCTTTTCAAGTGAGTTCACTGCATGTGAAAAGTGTCATATTAAGAACAATGGGAAATTAAGTTCTTTGCTTATGTTATCTTCTGTGGATAAACAACGGAAAGTTCTCCATTCTGCCTGTCACTGTGTCTCAGTATTGACCTAAAAAGGTCATCTAAAGGTGAGCAGGTCATTCATTCATTCTCTCTGTCAGTTCAGGCCTTGACCTCTATGGTGAAATTTAACTGACAGTTTCCGGGAAGCAAGGTGGTATTGTCAGAATAGAGAGGGGAAGGGTCAGAATAACAATAAAAAAACAAGACACCCAGTGGTGCTGGAATAACTTTTATGGTGGGAGCGTTGAAAGCCGTTGAACAAAACTGTATACTCTGTGTATGATGGAAACCAGTTCAAGCCAGGGCATGGTGCCATACACCCAGCACCCTTAGTTCCAACACCTATGAAGACACCTTCCTTCCTTCTGAACCTTTGACCCAAATCAAATCTGAATTGAATGGTTTTGAAGGTCAAATTAAGAAGATCCCTTGTGTGTGACAGCATTGTGAGTTGAAATCTTGCTCCATCTCTTAGCTGAAATGGACGCCAAGGGCTGATAGCTTCTGGCTCATCTTTGTGTAGTATGAAAAAGCTCCACAAGTAGACAGTAGATGCCGGGCTGAAAGAATGACATCATAATGGTCTGTTTTTTCAGATATTTCTCCTTAGCCTAGGCTATGAGACACCAGTTAGTAGCTAAACCCTCTGGGCTAGCAACTGCCTGAAGTAAAGGGGAGACATCAAATAGATATTAGGCCTATAATAACCAGCAAAAATCCTGGTGAAGGAAAATCCTGCTGTAGGTCTAGGTTATGGTGGCAGATAGGGGCCACCACTTCATTATAAGGGAACCAGCACAGTCCTAAATTTGGGTGGCCTTTCTGCAAAGGGACATATTTCAAGGCAGTGCAATGATTCGGTAGCTCCTCACAGAGCAGCTTTTGCAGTCTGAGTTTTGGTAGGACATAGCCCTCACCGAACTACACTGGGGTGAATTTCCCCAGCCGTAGTTTGATTAGCTGGTGCAAGGAGGTGTACTTTGGATTTCCCTGAATTTGGCCCAAAAACAGTGTGTCAGAAAAGGCATCTTCCTTGTGACTTCCAAACTTACTCACATCTCTGCTTCAGTCTTTGCTGTCATAAATCACAGCCATTTCACTTGATAAACTAAGAAGCACATACCATACTCCAGTGGTTCTCAAACTTTTGTACATGTGACCCCTTTCACATAGCAAGCCTCTGAGCGTGACCCCCCACCCGTATAAATTAAAAACACATTAACACCATTATAAATTCTGGAGGAAAAGCGGGGTTTGGGGTGGAGGCTGACAGCTTGTGACCCCACAAGTAATCACCTTGTGACCCCCTGAGAGGTCCCAAGCACCAGTTTGAGAACCTCAGCCATACTCCATAGCAGATGCTGCTGTTCACTCTCCCCAAATTGGCAGCTTCTGTCTACTGCTGGGTTTTATTTCTAGGGGCTTGAGTGGTATGTTTCCAGACTGCAATCCCAGGGTCTGCTTGCAGCTGCAGTAGACATACCTGAGCTAGCTTTAAATTGATTATTTGGGGTACCAGAGCAGTGAAGTCACGACAATATGGGCTTCAGTGCAGGTTGTATAAGCCCAGCCAGAATCCTGCTGCGGCTTCACTGCTCTGAGACCCAAGTTAGCTAGATTAAAACTAGTTCAGGTTTGTCTACTTGAGCTGCGGCCACAGTCTGTGATTGCAGTCTACAGATATACCACTAGTCTAGACAATCCCCTAGAAATAAAACTCTGCATTTGATAGAAGCTGCCAATTTGGGGAGAGAAAACAGCAGCATCCACTATACAGTGTGTGCTTCTTAGTTTATCAAGCAAATGGCTGTTAGTTACCTAGGAGCTTGGTCTGAAGGCTAGAATGGAAGACTAGAAAGAAAGAGCCAAGGTACATGTTGAAATGATGGAACAGTTGTGAGTACAGTGCAGTGGAATCAGCTGATAGTCACCCTGTGGGGAAAAATGCATGAAATTGCAGTGCCCAAGAGGTTCTCTACATTTCTACTCTCTTCCTTTAGTCCTAAAGTGTGAGCTTGTGTATTGCCATGTGCTTAATATATCAAAAACAAAGCCCTGATACCTTCTAAATAGGACTAAATGAAAGCAGCCATTGAGGAATTTCATTCAGGCCCTTGAAAGTCCCCATCTTGCAAGAATCTTGAGCAAGCTGTGTATATGCCAAATTTTAAATGGTGGCAAAGTTACACCATATTCAGTCTGGGGTTGGCAAGAAGCTAATGGTACCATCAAAGGCATTTGGGGGCATGTTCTCTAAAATGAGAATGAATTAAAGACTACAATGATTTAATTTCCCTTTAAAAAATCTCCATCAAAAAGGTAATTTTCTAATAAATAGGGTCAGGCATGTAAGCAGCTATTAAATAAATACGAAATATAATCCAAAAGATTTTGCATTTTTCAGTGGCACATTCAGTGGCAATTGCTTGTGTTCTCACTATCCAGGAACCTAAGCAAACAGCTTGCAGATTTATGGTTTCATTATCGTCTACAATAAACTCCCCCAAAAGCAATTCACACAATCCATGACTGCAAACCGAATGGGAATAAACATTCGAATAGAAAGGCAGACCGGCCAGGTGGGATTGTGAATGGAATTTTAACATGTCTAATTTCTAAAGCATATTTCGTTCCTATCCAGTTCTGGTTCACAAATGCATACTAAACAGATAATGGAAACAAATTCTAATATATTTTTATCTTCTCATTTTGCATTGAGAGTGGATGAAGAGATAGGGTTATGAGCAGAAATTACCTGAAACTTTGCCTGCCCATCAAAATGAACTTTTTTTGTGGTGGTTAATGCTCTTTTTTTCTTACCCTTTTTGTCTTGTCTATTTCAATCAGAAAGATTGGGGATTGTTTACATTTTAGAAAGTAGACAAATAAAAGGGGCCATGATAAAAGTGTATAAAATAATGACTGATCTAGAGCAGGTAGATAGGAAACTTCTGGTTTCTCTGTCTTGCAATACAAGAAAAGGGCACTATCAATTAAATGAAAAGGTAGGAAATTCAAAAACAATATAAGGAAATGCTTTTTAACAAAACATGTAATTGAAATGTGGAATTCGCTGCCACAGGAAGTTGTTGAGGCCAAGAATTTAACAAGATTCAAAAAGGGATAGGATAATTACAAGGACATCAAGACTATCCAGAGTTGTTTCTAAGTAATAAAATTGGAAGGGATACTAAACCTGGTGATTCAGAGTTTTTGCCACTTGTTAGAGGGCTTATTCCTTCACCCTCTCACTTCCCTGGTCCTTCTCACATGAACAGAGAGCAACAATACCCGAAGTCCAAAGGCGCAAACAATTAGATGTTTATTGGGGTGAACTTCCAGCAAGCATGATTCCAGTTTCCTTCCTCAGAGCCTTGCCTGTGTTCCTGTTCCCATTCTCCCCCCCTCCAGTTCAACTGCCTCCCCCGTGCCTACAGAGTTTTCATGCATTCCCCGCAAACAACAGTCCAATCCCCCAGAGCCACCCCAAGGCTCAGTGTTCCCATCATTGCTCCACTCTTTAGTTTTTAGAGAGTATTCTATTCTACATAGGTTTTTGTACCATCCTCACCACCCTAGTACCTGAGTGCCTTCCAGGAGTACATTAAACAATGTGACCACACATCTGTCACCTGTCTGATATCATCATCGCCCTATGGGAAGATGCATGAGCAGTGGAGTGTCTTATTTTAGTAAGTATCAGAGGGGTAGCCGTGTTAGTCTGGATCTGTAAAAGCAGCAGAGTCCTGTGGCACCTTATAGACTAACAGACATATAGGAGCATGAGCTTTCGTGAGTGAATACCCACATGCATCTGTCGAAGTGGGTATTCACCCATGAAAGCTCATGCTCCTATATGTCTGTTAGTCTATAAGGTGCCACAGGACACTCTGCTGCTTTTATTTTAGTAAGTGTTTTTTAATATACATGTTGCAAAGACTGAAGTGCATTGAGATCTATTTGTGAAAAGTCCTGTCTAGGAGCAGGGGTATTATCATCATCATCATCATCATCACAGAATCATGGAAGAGTAGGATTGGGAGGGACCTTGAGAGGTCATCTAGTCCAGTCCCCTGCACTCGTGGCAGGACTATACAATAACTAGACCATCCCTGACAGGTGTTTCTATAACCTATTCTTAAAAACCTCCAATGATGGAGATTCCAGAGCCTCCCAAGGCAATTTATTCCAGTGCTTAACCACTCTGACAGTTAGGTAGTTTTTCTAATGTCCAACCTAAACCTCCCTTGCCACAATTTAAGCCCATTGCTTCTTGTCCTATCCTCAATGGTTAAGGAGAACAATTTTCCTCCCTCCTACTTGTAACAACCTTTTATGTACTTGAAAACTGTTATTATGTTCCCCCTCAGTCTTCTCTTTTCCAGACTAAACAAATCCATTTTTTTCAAAGTTTCCTCATGGGTCATGTTTTATAGACATTTAATCATTTATGTTGCTTTCCTCTGGACTCTCTCCAATTTGTCCACATCTTTCTTGAAATGTGGTGCTCAGAACTGGACACAGTACTCTAGCTGAGGCCTACTGAGCGCAGAGTAGAGTGGAAGAAGCCACAGCTTTCCACACTTCTCTACCTTATGGGCTGTGCATTTTGTCTTGGCCCAGCGAAGGAATTTAAACCTCTCATGATCACATGGAGGTTTTGCCCTCCACTACTAGAAATACCATGCTTAGATGTAAAAGCAGCAAAGAGTCCTGTGGCACCTTATAGACTAACAGACGTATTGGAGCATGAGCTTTCGTGGGTGAATACTCACTTTGTCGGATGCATGCTTAGATGTTACCATGATGGGCAGCAGTAAGAAACCCTTAGCAATACCACACTCATTTCTTCTGGTTCTTTCGCTCTTCCAAGAGCTGAGCTCTGGCTAAAGTTATTTCTTTCCTCTGGAGTTGAAGAAATGTTCTGATCTATATGGCAGTCTCTCCCCCTTTCCTTTTTCCCTTTGAATCTCCTGCTCCATTCACTATGTTATTTTTCCAAAGATGTTTTTACTTTTCTACACCTCACAAGTCTCAAATCTCCAGAGTCAATATTAGATCTCTGCTTAAATCACTGTGGGATGCCGAGGTGCACCTGGAGCTTGACGTATTTTTTTTTTTAACCTAGAGCTCCTAACCGCTGCAAAGACTAGAAATGAAAAGCTGCTGCTGAAACACCCAGGGAATTACAGCTCCGGCTTATACAGCTAAGCCTCCCATATTTTCAAATCCTGAGCACCCTACAGCTGCAGGCCTGAAATTAAAGCTGTTCTTAAATCACCCTGTGAGTTCCAGTGCTGCAGAGGTGCAATGGAAGCGTGCTATATTTTCAAGCCCTAAGGAGCTGCAGAGCTGCAAAGCTAAAATGAAAATATGGTCTCTAATCACCACAGGAAGTTAATGCGACAGACGGAGAACTAAAGCTTTCTAAAGTGTGGTTTCCCCCCGCCTCAAATCTGAGAGTTTATGGGCTCATATTTTAAAGAAACCAAACATATTCCTGCAAAATCCTGCAAATAAAACTCAGGAATTCATGGAGAAATGATGATGATGATTGATAAACAGCGTATAGTCTTAGAGGTTCTTGGTTGGCAAAATGTGACAATGGATTGGGGGATTAGGAAGGCAGACTGTCCCCACAGTTACACTCATGTAACTCTAGAATAACACAACTAATGACCAGTGTAACTGACAGCATATTTGGCTAATGGAGAACTAATTAGAAACCAACGTCAAAACATTCTCCTTCAGTCTGTCTGTGGATGCAGATCTCTTATCTGCAGTGTAGAGCTCTATTCCATATTCGGCACTGAGAGCCAGGTGCAAAGCCCATTGAAGTCAATGCAGAGTCTTTCCACGGATTTCAAAGCCCTTTTGGATCAGGCTTTGACTCTACACATGGAACTTCTATTGATTGCACTGGCTGTTCTTCACATGGAAGGTTTCGTAGGTTCGTAGACTCCAAGCCTAGATCATGTATCCTGACCTCCCATAACACACACAGGCCTTAGAACTTCCAGAAAATAATTCTTAGAGCATATCTTTTAGAAAAAAATCCAATCTTGATTTTAAAATGTGTCAGAGATGGGGAATCCACCATGACCCTTGGTAAATGGTTCCAGTGGTTAACTACCCTCAAAGTTAAAAATGTACGCCTTATTTCCAGTCTCCATTTCACTAGCTTCAACTTCCAGCCATTGGATCATGGTATACCTTGAAGAGACAATTATTAAATAATTTCCCCCCACGTAGATACTTATAGACTGTAATCAAGTCACACTCTAAACTTCTCTTTGTTAAACTAAATAGATTGAGCTCTTCGAGTCTCTCACCATAAGGCATGTTTTCTAATCCTTTAATCATTCTCTTGGCTCTTCTCTGAACCCTCTCCAATTTATTAACATTCTTCTTGATTTGTGGGCACTAGAACTGGACACAGTATACCAGCAGCAATCACACAGTGCCAAATACAGAGGTAACATAACCTCTGTAGTCCTAGTGAAGATTCCCCTGTTTTTGCATTCCCCAGGATCACATGAGTTCTTTTGGCCTCATTAGTTTATTTGTGTTGTTTTGAAATTAGCTCTTTTGGCCACAGGGTTGCACTGAGAGCTAATGTTCAGCTGATTATTCACCTCACCCCGCCCCCCAAATCATTTTTTACAGTCACTGCCTCCCAGAATAGAGTCCTCCATCCTGTAAGTATGGCCTACATGTTTCGTTCCTAGACATATACATTTATAACACATGTTGTTTACTTGTGCCGAGTTTACCAAATGATCCTGATTGCTCTGAATCAGTGACCTGTCCTATTTAATATTTACCACACCTCCAATTTTTGTGTCATCTGCAAACTTTATCAGTGATAATTTTATGTTTTCTTCCAAGTCATTGATAAAAATTTTAATAACATAGGGCCAAGAACTGATCTCTGCGGGACCCTACTGGAAACACACCCACTCAATGACAATTCCCCACTTACAATTACATTTTGAGACCTATCAGTCAGTTTTTAATCCATTTAATGAGTGCAATGTTAATTTTATATTGTAGATTTTAAAGAAAATGTCATGTGGTATGAGGTCAAATGCCTTACAGAAGTCTAAATATATTATGTCAACACTTATGGTATCTTTATCAACCAAACTTGTAATCTCATCAAAAAAGATATCAAGTTAGTTAGGATCTATTTTTCACAAACCCATGTTGATTTGCATTAATTACATTGCCCTCATTTAATTCTTTATTTTAAGTCCTGTGCCAGCCACTCCATTATCTTGCCCAGTATTGCTACCAGGCCAATAATTACCTGTATTATCCTGTTTATGCTTTTTAAACACTAGCACATTAGCTTTCTTCTACGCTTCTGGAACTTTTCCAGTGCTCTAAGACTTTTGTAATTCAACATTTATGGTCCAGCAAGCTCTTCAGCAAGCTCTTTTAACACTCTTATCTGGACCTGCTAATTTAAAATGTCAACTTTAGTAGCTTCCAATTATCATCCTCCAAAAATACTAGTGGAATGGAAAGAGTGTTATCATCTCCATATGATAAGACTATATCATCTGTTTTTTCTCTAAATACAGAACAGAAATATTTATTGAAAACTTCTGCCTTTTCTGCATTATTATTGCCAATTCTACAATTTTCACCTAGTAAAGGACCAATACCATTGTCAGGGTTCTTTTTCTTCTCAAGATTTTTTAAAATCTTCTTATTTCCCTGAATCTGCTTTCCATAGATTTCTCCTTGTGTCCCTTTGCTTTCCTTATCAGTTTTCTACATTTCCTAACTTCTGATTTATATTCATTATCAGCTTCTCCTTTCATCCATTTGTTATATATTATTTTTAATTTTTTTTTATAGCTGCCTTCACTTGTCCTCCAAACTAGGTTGTTTTTTTAATCAGTATGGCCTCATTCCTGGACTGTGGGTTTGGTTTTTTTTGAGAATTTAGGAAGGTGTTCTTAAATGATTTCCAATTATCATTCATGATTTCTGATTAAATTCTTTCTCTTAGCTGATTTGGCTCACAATTGTTTTCAGCTTTGTGAAATTGGGTCTATTAAAGCACCAATTATATATATTGCTGATCTGGACTTTATTCTGATTACACATCAGCAATGTGATCAAGTCATGATCTCTTGTACCTAAGCTACCATTAATTTTTAGTTCTGTGAGCGGTTTTTCCATATCTATTAATATAAGATCTAATAAAAAATTCCCCCATGTCGGCTGCAGTACTTTTTGAGTTAGGAAAAGTACTAACTAAGTCATCTACAATGCTTAGAAATTCCAAGGATGTTTTAGTACCGTGGATTGTGGAGGAGAGAGAATAATTTTGCCCTATATTTTTATTGTATTGTATATACAATATACGATACTTCATTATCTTCTGTAGTCTTTTTCAAATAGCAAGCATATTACAGACTACTGGTTCCATCCTCTCTTGCAGTCGGACACTGATTTGTTGGAGATGGTCACAAAAGGAAATTAAGTTACTTTATCTCTATCCATGCAGCAAGCTAGTAGAGAAGAACATCATCATGATCAGCTGACCTAGCAGATAGGAAAGTTGAGATCTCTTTCAGGGAACAAAAACATTCAACTAAATGGTAGCAAGATCCCTCTAAAAATACACTAAAAACTGGGTTAGCCAAGCAAACAGCAGTACAACAATGTCAATTTGCAGAAACTAAAATCCACAAAGATTTGATATATTTCCTTGGCCTTTACCATACAAAAAATAAGAGAACAACAGAAACATCATTTATTAGACTGGCAAGGCATTATGTAGGTCTTTAAATGATGTTAATCTGGTTAATTAATCAAAGCAGTGGAATAAAATATTCAAGAAGAACACACTTCAATCAATAATTGGAGCAGTAATTCCTGGAGGCTTCTTGATAGTAGGAGACTTTAATGTGTACCAATCAGTCTAAGATACCAATAATATTTAGATTTTGCTAGAGATTAACATTTTCAGTTCAGAGTCGGAGCCCTTTGAGATTCAAGCTGTTTTGGAACTAAAGAACTTCTTCAACATGCAAGAAGGTAAAGTGCATTTAGCAAGTACTGAACTGTCTAATAAGAGAAGGGCTGGAGAAACAAACAAGATCTTAGAGACTGATCCAAAGTCCATTGAAGTCCATAGCAGTGTTTCATTGACTTCAGTGGACTTTAGATAAGACTGCTAGTCCCTTAAATCTACTTAGCAAAGCATTTCAGCACATATCTAAATACTATTGACTTCAATGAGACATAGGCACAGGCTTAAACACATGTGTAAGTGTTTTGCTGAATAGGGTTGGACATAAGTTAAATTGTGTTGCTGAATTGGGGCCTTAATGAGGGGAATGTCGTATAGATGAAGACACATATAACATCCCGGGCCGAATTAGTTTCCTGACCATATTAGTCAACTATGGTCTGATTATAAAATAAACCTGAAGTGATTCATTTGCGTGGGTCTCTTAGTGCATCTTGTTTTCATGTTGTAGACTGCAAGCTGCACAGGACAGGGACTCTCAGTATTTGTCCTTTTCCAGTGATAGATGGATTTGTTCAATCCATTCACATTTCAGGTGCTGTGTGCTCTTTGGCAATCTGGACTATGGATTCTGGTAGAAATTCTATTGCAACTTCAGATTGTTTTAGTTTTCATTGAGTTCCATATGAAATGATTCACGGTAAGTACAATAGCCACAGCTTAGTTGTGTGGTTTTGAAACTGAGTTTGTTTTATGTTGCTCCCATATTTTCATATTTCAGATTGTCATCTCTTACGTTTCAGTGTCAACAGCGAATTAAGATGAAGGAGGTCGTTAATACTGCCTCTTGTTTTAGGCTGTCCACAAACTCAGCAGATAACACTGCATCAGTTTACACTCAGTTCACCTTTATTGAGGTTTGCTTTGCAATCGTGAGGGCTAGAAAATTATTTTTAAATGAATGCTGAGTTTTGTAGCTTTTAAGCCAGAAGGGACCATTGTGATCAGCTAGTCTGACCTCCTATATAACACAGGCCAAAGAACTTCAATAACTTAATTTTCCAGGCCAATAATTTCTGCATCAAGCCTATAACTTCTGTTTGAGCTATAGCATACCTTTTAGAAATCCCAATGTAAAGACTGCAAGTTCTGGAGCATCCATCATGTTGCTAATGAATACATAGGATCCTGCACCATTGTTGAGTGCTTAAGAAATAAGTCTTTCCAAGCTTTTCTTTTCAAACATTAGCTCACAATCTCTCGGTGCTACAAAGATCTCATTCTAAAAAAACCTCCAAATCAATTAATCAATACATGTCGTATTAATCAAATGCAATGGTAGACGTAAGCCCTCAACATTCTTCAGAACGGATGTCCTACTGAAAGCCATATTGCTTACTGAGGACTCTGAAATACACCTAATGTGTTGTATGCTACCCTGCAAATGGTCAAAATGGGAAAAAGAGAGAGAACAATAAATTTCTTAGAAATCACAGTCATTCCAATTCCATTACTGAACTTGTAACATCTGATCAATCCGCTCAAGAAAGAACAAACAGCAGCTGGCTATATAAACACCGTCAAAAGCTTTTCTGAATTGCATCAAGAAAGCACAGGTAAAGTTGATTTATTTTTCTCTGGTACCAACTTATATCCCTGTGAAATCTAGAATACAAGCAGACAAGATGTAACCTTGGTATCAGACAAAATGGGGAACAAAGTTGTATTCTTTTTTGCCATGGAATTATGACCATCTCGAGAGGTGGAATTATTTGCATCAGACAGGCTTGCAAATAAACTTTGTCAGCAAATAAAATTTTATTGGGGTGAGTATAAGCAATAAATGAATATTATGTCCTCTGATCTTCCTGAGGGTTGTCTTTGTGCCTTGAAAAATATTAAGACAAAATAAGTATCAGTACTGAATGGGGCCTTTATGCAGCCTTTGAGGAGTTTGTACACAGAACTGAACATGTTAAGAGCCACTTCCCAGCGGGAATAAAGCTGCTTAACTTCACCTCTTAACCATACTTCCTTGTTTGTATAAAAACAGAGACAACAAATAGCTGTAATAGAAAATAACAGGCATGTTCCATGAAACTGGAATGAACTGGATGATCAGTTCAGCCACATCAAAGTTTCTCAAAGTCAAAACTTAAACTAACCTGTTTTCAAACATTTCCAGATTTCTCAACGTTTTTCCCCAATGTGCTGTATTTAGCAAATAAATACAATGGTAAAATAACTGCAGTCACCGAAGGATACATAGATTGTAATGAAGGGTTGTCTCGTGGTTAAGGCTCTAAGATGGGACTATGGAGATGTGGGTTCTAGCGTTGGCTCTTCCACTGATGTCCTGTGTGATGGTATAACCATCCATTATAGGTGAGGCACTTAATTTCTGTTCCCCATCTGTAAAGTTGAGGATAAAAAACCCTTCTTTTTCCTACTCTGTGTCTAGCTTGTCTATGAAGCTTTTGGAGTCAGCAACTGTTTCTTACTACAATGCTCAGCACAATGAGGCACTGATCTCAGTTGTGCTCATGTAACAGAAATAATGGTCACACTTTTTATTAAGGTTTCTTTTATAAAGGGTTAATAAATGATTAATAGATATAAGCATGTTATAGTAATGACTAGTGTAAATTACTGATGATTTCCAGCAAGGTAACGCACATTGGAGGGAGACATTTGCACTACTCATGGGCTCTAAATTAATGGTATGAAGTCATGCTAAAGACATGGACAGTTCAAGGAAGACCTCTGCTCACCGTGATGCTGTGGTCAAAAAAGTCTACAAAATGTTAGGATGCATGAAGAATTAAATGAGAATATGAAAAGTAACATAATGCCATTATATACATCTATGATTTACCCTGATCTGCAATAGACTGTGTGCAGGTCTGGTTATCCCATATCCAAACATATATTGCAGAGTTAGAGGGAGTTCAGAGATAAGTAGTGAGAATGATTCAAGGGATTGCTGAGAGAGAAAAAAAACTGGGATTGTTTACCTTCAAGTAGAGAAAAATAAGAGGGGACATGATAAAAGTATACAACATAATGAATGGTGTATTGAGAAGGTCGCTCTGACGCTTCTGTGCTTCCTGTCTGGTTGCACAAGAACAAGGGGACATTCAATGAACTCGAAAAGAGGCAAATTCAGACTTGATAAAAGGCAATCTTTTTTTTCACATTGCACATAATTAACCTGTGGAACTCATTACCAAAGGATGTTTTAGGCCCAGAAGTTAGTAAGATTTAAAGAGGGACTGGATGTTTGTGTGATTAGCAAGAACTTCCAGAATTATCATACTAAAAAAAAGTTTTGGATGGGAGGTAGAACCTAATTCTTCAAGGCCCAAGCCAATCATGTCATTTCCTGTGCTCCTATGGCATCAGACCCTCAAATTCCTGGTTAATGTGCCCAACCCAAGAAACTGAATACCATAAACTTCAAACAAGGTGAGACTCTAGCATTGTGCGGACCCTCAACTCAGGTGGAAGCGATACAAGGTGGAAAGGACCCAGAAAAAGAGAATGGGGAAAGAGATCTGGGGAAAGAAGATAGTTGTGCTGCAAGCAGGTGAGGTGCAGTGTATCCTGTGGAGGAGAACAACACAGGGTCAATGCACGTGTACTTCACATATCGGACCCTTCTACACAGAAGTGGGACAGAAGCAGTATCTGGGCCTGTTATTGGTCTTGGCAAGCAGATGTAGTGCAAACTCCTTTGTGTAACTATCAGGTGGTCATTAATAAAGTGTCACCTCCATTGTACCATATACAGCCTCTCCTTGCTGTTGCCTGCACCATCACATCACCAGTCAGTTTGGTTCTCCCTACTTCTGGCTACATCACACTGTTAGCAGTAGCTTTAATAATCTGCCCAGGCAGCTCAGCTTCTGTCTCGGGCCTCCCTGCTAAACCCAGACCAAGGAGAGAGTTCCATATCTGTCCACCCATGGCCCAGCTCTGTCTCCTCTTTGAGTTATACTGGTTGGACTCTAGCCCCATAACTAACGCAGAAGTGACATTTTATACAATAATGCACTTTACAAGTGGCCAAAGCTTCTTGGCTGGGGCTGTAACAGACTTGTATCCCCTGTTGATCAGGCACAGAGGGAGACCTGTAAGAGGCACTCACCAGTGGGTTGCTGAAGGAAGTCATCAGAGATGCTCTTGGAGCAGGGTGGAATTGCTTTGATTCCATTTTGTTATGACAACTCAAAGAATGAGACAATGTCTAACATCACACCAACCAGGTCATTAATCTCAGCCCACCAAATACATTAATAAGTAAAATCAGAAACATCCTCACCCCGACATGGAACAGGCTCTGAATTTGCATGGGACAAGGTGATGGAAATATACTCCCCCCACTTCCCAAGGACCTGGCTTTTATGAGTGGTGTCAAGACGCAGAGGGATTTGGATGTGTCTGAGTGCCATTCCTGCATCTGCCTGTGGCTCCTTTGCAGTTATTGTGAGTGTCACTGGCATGTACTGGACCAGTCCGTAATGCGTGGTTTGTGGAGAGGCTCTTTTTATTGATTATACTCTGGTGCCAACATCTACTGTTACTTCTTCTGGGCAGAGCATAACTTGTTTTTATTCTCTTCAAACCTGGATACTTTTAATTTAAAAAAAGTCAACCAACATTTTAAGTTATGGGAGTGATCATAGCTTGTTGATATATAACTAGACATTAAATATATACCGTATATAGCTTTCCTGATAAATGGGCTATTTGATTGTGATTAGAAGCTAAAGGTCTTTAAGTTTCATTGTCAGACTTGTTTTCGACTGATGAGCAGGCACTAAGAACAGTGATGTTTAAATTTTTTAGAAACTACATTTCTGGATGTAATTTTGAGTGCAGTTACATTGTGAAAAAAATGTGATATGGCTAACAGCTCTTCTTCTCACAGGGGTACCAATATGTGGAGGCAGTTAAAGAGGCCTGTAATAGTAACTTTGTTATAATCCATATGTCAACATTGCCAAGACTTCTCAAACGACTTTCAGAAACTTCTTCTTCTGCTGAAATAGTTTTATCCCATTGGTCATTTCTGTGCTGGATTCCACATGAAAAAAGGGGCTATTTATTCTCCTGACACCTTTTATATCTTTTATCTCTTCTTTAAGAAAACATCTGTCCATTAGCATACTAATGGCATCTCTGCTAGCACTTAATGGGACAACTTTTATCTTTATGATCCCATCTGGTTTCAAGCAACTTTCACAACAATGAAAAATAAGAAGTTACACATCCTAAAGGCTCCATTCTCCCATGCGCTGCAGTAAGAGGTGTAGGGGCTTATAGAGAAGGCTGGGGATTTCATACCTAAGGGTCCCATTCTCCCTCATGCAGGAGTAATTAGTGGAAGTACGTATAGAAAAGGCTATCCTGAAAATCTGTGTTGTTGCACTGGAGGCAAGAAGCTTCTGCATGGTGGCCCCTTGCTTTCACATTGCTTCCCGGATTCCCTACCTTGCTGCAGACCCTGGACAGCATTGTTCCTGAAGGACACACACTGCCAGAGGTTCCCTCGATTTGCTCTCCCTGGAACTTCTTTCACCAGGGTTCCAAACTGCAGAGGGAGAGCAATGCAAGTTAGGACAGACAGTCTTCAGTAACTTGCACTGCAGATTTGGGGTGTGGAGTGATTGCAGGCCAATCTGGAGACAGTCATTTATGGGCATTATGCCAGGGACATAAATCAGAGCAGCTCTTCAGCTGTTCTGACATATTCTGGGGGTGAGTGGTGCAAGACGAGGGAGCTGTAACCATTTCCTGATGCCGCACCATCCCCCTTCCCATGAACAAGGCTGAACTCAGCCAGAAGGTGGAATATACCCCTATGTTTTCACTATTTGTAAGGTAGGGCAGGTACAGTTTTTAATGGAGGACAGGTGAGGTCCCAGAGTACTGGAGATGGGCAACATAGTACCTATCTTTAAAAAGGGGAACAAAGAGGACCCAGGGAATCATAGATCAGTCAGCCTAACTTCAACACCTGGAAAGATACTGGAACAAATTATTAAACAATCCCTTTGCAAGCACCTAGAGGACAATAGGGTTATAATTAATAGCCAGCACGGATTTGTCAAGATCAAAACAGGCCAAACCAACTTAATTTCCTTCTTTGACAGAGGTACTGCACTAATGAATATGGGGAATACAGTACACATGCTATATCTTGATTTTAATAAGTCTTTTTACATAGTCCCACATGACATTCTCATAAACAAACTAGGGACATGTGGTCTAGATGATATCACTGTAAGGTGGGTGCAAAACTGGTTGAAAGACTACTCAAAAATAGTTATCAATGGTTTGCTGTCAAACTTTCTAATAATAAGGATAGTTAAGCACTGGAACTGGAATCCCCATCATTGAAGGTTTTTAAGAATATGGTAGACAAACACTTGTCAGGGGTGGTCTATGTTTACTTGGTCATGCCTCAGCGCAGGTGACTGGACTTGATGACTTCTGGAGATCCTTCCAGCCCTATATTACTGTGATTCTATAAATATTTGCATCTTAGTACCTGGCAGACAGACTCTGGTGATAATGGGTGTTATAGATAGATCAAGGGCTCTGTTGTCTGTTTGGACTGTGCAGTAGTGTAGGTTAGCAAGTGACCCCCCCCCCCCTTTTTTTTTTTTTTTTTGCAGGGAGTTGGGGAAGATTAAGTTATTGCAGCCACTGCAAGAGTGAAGTTTACTTCTCCCTTCACGCTTGGACAGCTATAATGGCCAGTCACCCCCTCCCTGCTCACTTGTTTGCAGGAGGGATTAGCAGCAGAAGAGAGGCTGCATGCCACAGCCAAGCCCATGATCCAGCCAGGCTGAGCAAGAGGGTTGGGAAGAGACCTTACTCCCCAGTATATCTCTGCTCAGTCAAGTAAGTCAAAGGCATATGTCTACTTACAGGCTGGCTAGCCTTCAACTTTCTTCAGTTCTGCCGTAACTCTTCAAAAATAAGGACCATTGTTGGCAATTGCAATTCTTTGTCTAAGGGAATGAGACTTTGTGTTCTGATGTAGTCAGTATTCTGCTCTGGATGCAACTATAGAACTGAGTTGCAAGCTAAGACTAAACAGTTCCTCCTGTCACTTTGTCTCCTCACGTTCACCTCCAGGAAAAGGATCCTAGCAGAAAACTGCTACCTTAATGCCAGGATTCTTATTTTAGTTCTTGTGCTCCCATGCAGACATCTTGTAATACTTAAAGGCAAGTTACTGCTTTTCTTTTGCATTTCCATGGCATGAGCCAGCAAATTCCATAAGAGTATTTTATTATTTTTTTTTGTATTGGGGATAATTGAACATTTTCCGAGGTAGGTTGGCTGGCTGGTTGCTTCGTTTGTTTGTTTTTTGAAATACAGCCTCTTTAAGAAAATGAAAATTTTAAATTGTTGAAATTATTCCCCCACAACAATTTTCTTGCTTTTACAGTTTAAAAAAAAATAATTGACGGCATTAAAATGTTTGAAAAAACTTGATAATTATTTTGATTTCTATAAGTTATAGAAATAGAAAAATATTGAACAAATGTGAATCATTTAGAAAAAATGAACTGTGGGTCAATTTCAAAGTCTTCCAAAGAAAAACAGCTTCAAAATGTGGAAATTTTTGCAAAACTTCCTCTTCCTTTCTTAACCAGCTCTCACTTTTGTATTATGACAGCACATAGTGGCCTCAATCAACAGAGAGGCCCCATTGTGCTAAGCACTTTACGTAAACGTACTAAGAAACAAAGAATGTACACTCTAAGTACCCAGGACAGAGAAAACGCTATTGTTTTACAGCCGCAGAGCTGAGAGGCAGGTAAGTGCTTTGCCAAGATCACACAGGAAGTCTGTGTCAGCTCTCCCAAGTCCTAGTTCCATGCCTTGACCACAAGACCAGCTTTCCTATCCAGAATAATACAGCATCTACTTTTGGGGCTATAAAGTATCTTCTATGACAAACCTGCAACATTTAGAAATATACAGAGAAGCGTGGGATAATATCTCCCTTACTATTTGTATTACAGTAGCACACAGAGGCCCTAACCCCATTCTGTTTAGCACCTCCTTTCCATATGCCAAACCAACCAACATGCTCTATCTACAGAGAAGAGGTGGCTCCAGAGTCAATGCATTTTAATGGAGTTTGCTGATGGGCCTGTAAATGCTCAACAGTACAATACAGAAGAAAACATTTTGGATTGCCCCAAATGTCTATATATTGCATTACATAGATAGGCAGCAATGATGCCTTTGTTTCATCCAACTTAAGCCTGGTACCTGAGCAGACCATTTAGCAGAAGGTGGGGAGAAGGGATGATTAATGGATGCCATTGTGCATGTAGAGGTGGCTGCTGCTGTTTGATTTTGGAAGTCATGCAGCATCTGGATAGAAACACTTGATGTGAGACAGAGCTGTTGAGAACTTACATTCTTGGTGCCTAATCAACAGGCCAAACACCTAGCCAGTGAATTTCAGTAAAGCATTCCATATATCAACCGGAATTCCAAGCAGAATTATAGATACACTAGCTGGAACAAATAGAACTGAGTGTCATGACCCATCGGTCTCAAACCTGGTCCACAGGAGCAGCCATGCTTCAACTCTCCACTTGGCATCATGCTGACAACTGCTGACCCAGGAAGCCCAGCTCCAGTTTGAGTCTCCGCCCCTTACATCCTATTGGCGGAGTCCCACTGGCCCTACTGAATCCAATAATAGGAACGGGAAGCTCTTTGAACAACTGGGATCCACCCTGCTGTGGACTGCATACCTTGTGGTTCCTGCTCCTGCTCCCCGGCTTGACTTGCTAGCATCCCGATCTGGCTTGGCTCCGGACCTCTGACTTTCAGTTCTGATCTCCAGTTTGTCTTCTGCCTCTCACCCCTAGGTATCCGGACTTGTCCTGACTCTGGGTACCAACTCATGGTTCCGATCCAAGTTTCCCTCCTGCTTCTGATCTCCTGACCCAGCTGTCTCTCGACTCCTGACTGAACTCTAGCTCTGACCACTAGGCCTGGCTGCCCATGACCCGGCCTTGCCACTGAGGTCTAAAACAGAAAATGTATTGCTAAGTCCAGAACAGGCAGAAGGCTTCCTCCTGGGAGTAGGACCATTGACCTCAATGGGTGCTGTGGATGTTCAGCGCCTCTGAAAACCAGAGCGCTTAGGTAGATGCCTAAATATTGGAGTAGGTGCCTAGCTTCAGGCACCCAATTTTGAAAAAAATTGCTCTTAATGTACATAGAAGAAGAAAGGTAATTTCCTTCAGCAGTATAAAACAAGTGCCATTCGCTTCTGACTCAGATGAGCACAGAAAATTAATCTTGCCCACGCTTCTCCTGTATTTCTCTCCATGATGAGCATGAGGTGTGACCTGTGAAAACTTGATGGAGTGAGTGTGGGGTAAGGTGGTGTTCAGTATTAGTGAAGATGTCAGAATCTACCTGCCCCCCCCCCAAAGGGGATTGCAGGCATCATTAGCTGTTCAGTCTTAGGGCTTGTCTTTACTACATGCTAAATTGGCGCTGGTGCAATTGATGGATTTAGAGGATCTAGTGAAGTGCAGCATAGACACCACGTTAAGTTGATGTAAACTATGTCAATGTAAGTTACATAACTCAAGACTGGGTTTACACTCCACTAACCTAAGTTATGAATTGCCCTAGTAGCGAGGTGTAGTCCTGAGAAGACTGGAGTAATGAGAGTGGCAGATGCTCAGCACATCAGACTGTAAAGGATGTCAGAATCAGGCCCTCTGACCCTAAGGTCATTGTCCTTTCTCTCTCTAGGCTGCAGTAGCAATTTTGGCCTTTGCTGCCTTCTTTTTAAACCTGCTTTTTCTCCTCTGCTTTGCTATGGGCTCTTTAATGTTTGTATTTGGGCTGCTTATTCCTTCAACGCGCAATTGTGGCTTTGAATTTCATCTGATATGGCAGTTTGCTCCCAGCTGCTTCAGCTGCTGTGCTTCTTTATATCTAAGGAAAGCTTTTTATATTTAAACTATTTGTCTCCACCAAGCTGGTTTTCTTAAGCCCTCAGAAAGATTTTTACTTGTCAAGTTTGCTTTGATGTGTCAGCTCTGATCTATATACAGTACCTCTTCTGTTTGTGTTGCATTTATCTAGCCTTCTGAAACTGGAAGTAAAAGGTTTTGTTTATTAAGATGCAATGTTTTTAAATGATTCCCAACACTTATTATTTCTGTCCCCAGCATCAAAAAGGAGTTCTCTGTTCATTTTCCTTAATATCACTGTAAGATAAAAATACATGAAGGTGGTTCTGGTAATAGCACAGTTGCTGTTATAACAGGCAAGTCATCCGATTTAAAGAAAAGTCTCAGACTTCATTACATAACACATTGGATATTCAAGGTCTTAGTTCTCCTAGAAAATGTTTCAAAGGCATCCTCATATTGTACTAATTAATAACTCCTGAATAAATGTTTCACAGACTTGTTTCCAAGCAAAATTCTCAAAGAAACATAGCTAGCACCATAGGTTTATTGAACTAGCACACAGCTATATCACCGCCACCTGTGCTCTCAGCTGGTGTCAGCCCTAGAGTCAGGTCTGATTGGTATTTTCATTGTTTCCACTGGAGGTCTTACAGCACTACAGGAAGTAAAAATGGGATCAAGACATTCAAATCAAAAGCTAATTTCAAACTCCTCAAAGAATATATATGTGTGTGTGTGTGTGTGTGTGTGCGCGCGCGCATATAATGCCAACAATAAGTAATTATACAGATACAGAAGATAGAAGAGGTTATTGTTATGGCATCATTTAAAATGACAAGGTGCTTTACAGATGCATGAGCTGCAGTGTCCTAATCAAATTCATACTTGGGAAGTTACATTCTGCCTACTTAAACTGTGCCCCATAATTTCAGGTAGAAAACTTATTCTTCACTTTCCTGTTTAAAACAAAAGTTCTATTAAGCTTTGTTGTGGTTCTTGAGTAGCTCCACCCCAGATGTGATTGAATTTCAGTGTCAGCAGGATGATTCCTATATACTATAGATAGCCTGGTAAAATACATACGTTCAGGATGGATTTGGTAAGCATCTCCCAAACTTTTGAAAGCTAAGCCCCATCATTATCATGATGGAAAATCCCAGAGGGATGTGCCCTCCTGGCAAATCAAGTGACACCTGGATTGATCTTTTGCAAGGTGCTTAAGGTGGTCTGATTGTATATTCAGTTTATGTCCACCATTGGCAATGTTGTCCCATCTCTGAAGCTTTTGGCACCCACATAATCATCCGCCATGTAGCAGTATTCCTTGGTAAACACACTTCAGAAATAATTGGTCTTCCATTCTTATAATATCCATCAAGGAAGCTGCCAAAATGGAACCAGTGCTGATGGAGGTGGGTACTTGTCCTGCCACTTGATATGGAGCAGCTGACAGAGACAATGAGAATTAAAAATGTAAATCCAGTGTTCTTCAACATTCTTCATTGCCTATGTTTCACTTCCATACATTACACGTGGTATAACTGTGGTTCTATAAATTCACAGCGTCATAACAAGCTTCATGTCATGATGTCCCTACAGAGGCTGGTGAAAGGCCCAACTATATGAGCATTCTCATCTTTCAAGCATTCTCCAGCACTCTCTATGATCCTGCCCAAATATTTGACAATTGGCACCTGCTCAATGTCCTGCCTGCACAGCTTAATTACTGAGCTGGTTGTAATCTGCTGCCAGGGTGTTGTTTGATATTAATGGCCGGGGACTGAATTTTGTCTGGATTAATGACCAGAACAATTCATGCTGCTTTTTGTCCGATCACACTGGCCATAAGCTTTGTGATTCACCAAACTAAGCTAACAAGAAAACATCATCCAGGTATTCAAGATCTCAAAGCAGAATGGTATTCAGGTCAGTGCCACCAACAGCTGCCTGCTCAAACTTATCCATCAAGCAACCAATAACAATATTGACTAATTTTGGCCCATTAACTGGCTGTTTTTGAAGTCGGAGGCACACTTTTGTTAGTCAAATCTGATGGTCAGCATCAAGTTCAGCACCCCTGTGAACTTGGACATCCATGACCATTGAGAGCCAATGATTGTTTTTTGGGTGATGGGAGAGTTAGTCAGTGATCACCATGTCATTGTCAGCTGCAAACTCTAACAGTGGCTGCCCATTCCCTAACACCAAACTTCCCGAGCATACCAGCCCAGGTTTCAATATCCTTTCCCACCTGCCCATTAAAGTCACCCAGGATCATGGTGATATCTCTTCTCAGAAGTTCATTAAAGACTGACTGCAGTTGCTGGTAAAAATTATGTGCAGTCATATCACTGGCTGTGGTGTTGGGAGCCCACACATTGTGATGATAATGAGCTGCTTGGCAGAACTACCATTAAGCAGACACATAATTTGTTAAACAATTGTAAACAAAGAGTAACTATTAATGGACTGATGTCAGATTGGAGGGAGGTCTCAAGTGGGATCTGTTCTGGGGCCCGTGTTTAACATCTTTATTAAGGACCTGGATGTAGGAATAGAGAGCATACTGATCAAATTTGCAGATGACACAAAGCTGGGGGAGGGGTTTCAAACACTTTAGAGAATAGAGTTAAGATTCAGAGAGATAGATAGGGCTCTACCAAATCCGCATCCATAAAAAACATGTCATGGACCATGACATCTGGTCTCCTCCCATGAAATCTGGTCTTGTGTGTGCCTGTACCTTATACTACACAGATTTCATGGGAGAGACCAACATATCTCAAATTGGGGGTCATGACCCAAAAGGGAGTTTCAGGGGGTCACAAGATTATTTTAGGGGGCCATGGTATTGCCGCCCTTACTTCTGCACTGCTGCCTGCAGAGCTGGGCTCCCGGCCAGCAGCTGCCACTCGCCGGCCACCCCCCGCTGAAGGCAGCGCCCAACAGCAGCATAGATGATAGGGTGGTAAGACCATACCATGCCACCCTTACTTCTGAACTGCTGCCTTCAGAGCTGGGTGGCTGGAGAGCAATGGCTGCTTACTGAGGGCCCAACCCTGCAGGCAGCAGTGCAGAAGTAAGGGTGGCAATACCATACCATGCCATACTTACTTCTATGCTGCTGCTGGCAGTGGCTCTGCCTTCAGAGCTGGGCTCCCGGCCAGCAGCTGCCACTCTGCAGCTGCCCAGCCTGAAGGCAGCACCGCTGCCAGCAGCAGTGCAGAAGTAAGGGTGGCAGTACCGCAACCCCCGTACAATAATCTTGTGACCCCCCCCCACAACTCCTTTTGAAGCTCAGGACCCCTACAATTACAACACCGTGAACATTTTAGATTTAAATAGCTGAAATGATGAAATTTACAATTTTAAATATCCTATGACCATAACATTGACCAAAATGGACCATGAATTTGGTAGGACCCTAGCTATAGACAACAAAATGAAATTCAACAAAGACAAATGTAAGGTGCTACACTTAGGGAAGAAAAAACAAATGCACAAATACAGGCTTAGCTTGACAGAAGCACTGCTGAGGTGATAGTACTGCTCTACTCGGCACTAGTTAGGTCTCAGCTGGAGTACTGTGTCAAATTTTGGCCACCAATGTAAAGAAAGGATGTGGAAGAATTGGAGAGGATCCAGAGGTGAGTGACAAAGATGATTAAAGGGATGGAATGCAAGCCATATGAGAAAAGGCTAAAGGAGCTGGGTATGTTTAGTATGGAAGAGAGGAGATTGAGGGGGGACATGATACTGGTCTTCAAATACTTGAAAGGCTGCCATAAAAAAGATGGAGAAAAGTTGTTCTCTTGCCACAGAGGACAGGACAAGAGGCAATGGGTTCAAATTACTGCATAGCAGATTTAGATTAAATTTCCGGAAAAACTTCCTAACTGTAAGAATGGTAGGACGATGGAACAGACTGCCTCGGGAGGTTGTGAAAGCTCTTTTGCTGGTGGTTTTCAAAAGGGAGCTGGATAGCCATCTGTTTTGCATGGTTTAGACACAACATATCTTGCATCTTGGCTGGGGATTAGACTTGGGTCCCTTCTAACCCTATGATTCTATGGTTCTCGGCCCACAGGCAGTACTGAATCGGACACTGGTAAGTCATTCGTTAATCATCCACCAATCCCGCAATGCCCATTGGGTATTGGGTGAAATACAACAGCCACACTTGATAGAGCAACCTTTGGAGTGGCCTGAGAACAAAAATGTACAGTCCTCCACTTCCTTTTCACAGCTTACTGGCCAGTGTACTTCATATAAAGCATAGATCTCAATGCCCAGGTTTTTCAACTGCTTGGCAAGTACAACAGCATTAGCGGTTTCGGACAATGGTCAAATGTTCCAGACACCAATTTTACATTTGTCACCAACACGCAGTATACCAGAATGGCCCTTTTGCAAGGTTTCATATATCATTTTCTCCTAAGTGGCAGAGAAACTCTTGGACATTTCAGCTACAAAGAAAATTGACCAGATAGTTGATTGTGGTCAACTTCAGTATAAATACCCTCACAACGTGAACATATCAATCTGAGAACTAAGCCCTGCTTTAGGCAAATGAACCTAGTTGTGTTCTCTTTCAGTCTTACTATGCAGTGTTAAAATCTTGCTGATTTTAATTTGTACATGTTCTGCCCAAAGGCTAGTCCTTTGTCTCTCTTCCCTCACCCCCACAAAGGAGAGAACCCAATATTGCTGAAAAATGCTGGTGTGGATTTTCATAATATACCAAATATATTCGTTCATTAGCCCATTCGTTTATAAGCCAACCCTCCCCCAAATGGATAGGTAAAAATAGCAAAAACTGTATGACCCTTTCATAAGCCTACCCTATATTCAGGGGTTGGAAAACTTTGGCTCCTGGCCCATCAGGGTAAGCCGCTGGTGGGTTGGGATGTTTTGTTTACTTGGAGCATCTGCAGGAATGGCAAATCTCAGCCACAGGGAGCTGAGATGCTCCATGTCTGCAGATGCTTCAGGTAAACAAAACAACAATGTATTAGATATTCAATTCAATTATTCTATAGAGTTTAAAATCATCAAGTTTATAAGCCGACCCCTGCCCTTTGATGCGTCACTTTTTTACCAAAAAATATTCAGCTTATGAATGAGTATATATGGTGTATCCTTTCCTTGCTTACATGCTTTGATGAGCAGTGAGATAATTAACATGTAAAGTATCACCCGAGTTAGCACCCATTGAATGGAATGGACAGTGCACACCCTACAAATTTTTTTCCTTGCAATCATAACAGATAGAGTTTAACTTTTTTTTTACATGAAAGTTGAGACTTGGAATAACAATTGAAGGGTCTGCTGTCTCTCACCTACCCCTAGTTAGTCCTTTGGCAAACTCTGCTCTAAAATATAATGTTAATTTTAAATATGAGCTTTGTTGTAATTATCAGACATGGGAAAGAGAATAAAACCACATGACAAACTCTGTTTTGCAAGACCAAGCTAATGGCCCACAAATCATGGGGACTGATCCTGCATCTGCTAAAGTCAATGTCAAGACTCCCATTGACATCAGTGGAAGTGGAAGCAGGCCATTGACACTTCTGTGCAGGATCCCACTGAATTTGTATAAATAAGGATTACACCCATGAGCATGGGTTTGCAAGATTGGATCCCTAGACTGAATGTTGCTTACTTATGCTCCATAATGCCAGATAATACTATTTTCCTTTGGCCACATAAGAAGACCAACTAAAATCTTTGTTTAATGTCAACAGAGTTAAGAAGGGTTGATCTTTAACTGGTTTTAATTAAAAGCAGTTTTTGACATATCTTATATCTCTTTATTAATAGAACAGCGTCAACAATTTCTAATGTCATTTCAGTTCTCTGACCATTTCCTTGATTTTAACATAGGTCACACTCATGAAAGGTCAATGTTTGCAGAGAGAGTCATTATTCCAGTCAGCCATTTTATTTAAATCTTCTCATGAAGATATAATAGATAAAGATGGGTAAAACTCAGAGGTAGAAGGAGAAGAGTATTAATAGGCTTTCCTTTTAGTCAGTGCTGAGTTGTAGAGATGAGGGGTTTTAATATGGTGGCATGGAAATAACATTATAGGCAGTTAGTTTTTTATTGATGTAATTTGTTTCCTCATATTGCTATGAGGCAAATTCTGATAGCCTTCCACTTAGAAGTACCTTATTTCACACAGAATCATAGGACTGGAAGGGACCTCGAGAGGTTATCTAGTCCAGTCCCCTGCAGTCATGGCAGGACTACGTATTATCTAGACCATTCCTGATAGGTGTATTTGTCTAACCTACTCTTAAATATTTCCAATTATGGAGATTCCACAACCTCCCTAGGCAATTTATTCCAGTGCTTAACCACACTGACAGGAAGTTTTTCCTAATGTCAAAACTAAACCACCCTTGCTGCAATTTAAGTCCATTGCTTCTTGTCTTATCCTCAGAACAGTTCTTCTCCCTCCTTCTTGTAACAACCTTTTTATGTACTTGAAAACTATTATCATGTCCCCTCCCAGTCTTCTCTTCTCCAGACTAAACAAACCCAATTTTTCAATCTTCCCTCATAGGTCATGTTTTCTAGACCTTTAATCATTTTTGTTGCTCTTCTCTGGACTTTCTCCAATTTGTCCACATCTTTCCTGAAATATGGCACCCAGAACTGGACACAATACTCCAGCTGAGGCCTAATCTTGTTTACAACACTCCTGCTAATACATCCCAGAATGATGATTGCTTTTTTGGCAACAGTGTTACACTGTTGACTCATATTTAGCTTACGTTCCACTATGACCCCCAGATCCCATTCCACAGTATTCCTTCCTAGGCAGTCATTTCCCATTTTGTCTGTGTGCAACTCATTGTTCCTTCCTAAATGGAGTACTTTGCATTTGTTGTTATTGAATTTCATCCTATTTACTTCATACCATTTTTCCAGTTTGTCCAGATCATTTTCAATTTTAATCCTATCCTCCAAGGCACTTGTAACCCCTCCCAGCTTGGTATCCTCTTCATTCTCTATGCCATTATCTAAATCATTGATGAAGATATCACCATATTTGGGGTCGGGAAGGAATTTTCCTCCAGGGCAGATTGGCAGAGGCCCTGGGGTTTTTTCGCCTGCCTCTGCAGCGTGGGGCACGGGTCACTTGCTGGAAGGTTCTCTGCACCTTGAAGTCTTTAAACCATGATTTGAGGACTTCAATGGCTCAGACACAGGTTTGATACAGGAGTGGGTGGGTGAGATTCTGTGGCCTGCATTGTGCAGGAGGTCAGAGTAGATGATCATAATGGTCCCTTCTGACCTTAAAGTCTATGATTCTATGATATTGAACAGAACTAGACCCAAAACGGATCCCTGCGGGACCCCACTTGTTATGCCCTTCCAGCATGACTGTGAACCATTGATAACTACTTTCTGGGAACGATTTTCCAACCAGTTTTGCACCCACCTTATAGTAGCTACATCTAGGTTGCATTTCGCTAATTTGTTTATAAGAAGGTCATGCGAGATAGTATCAAAAGCCTTACTAAAGTCAAGATCTACCACATCTACTGCTTTCTCCCCATCCATAAGGCTAGTTGACTTGATTTGAATAGGACTATTTGCGGGGTTATGTACTACTCAACAGAAGAAATGTCATGAGAAGCAGGTCCTAAAAACACTCTAAAACATAAATCTGATATAACACTTTTCATACGTAGATCTCAAAGTGCTTTAAAAAGGATGACATTGTTATCTCTAAGTGACTTGCCCTAAGTCACCCAACAGGCCAATGGAAGAGTCAGGAACTGAACCCAAGGTTCCTGAAGCCTAGTCAACTACCTTACATACTAGGTGTTACTGCTCCCTGTGCAAAAAGATGTATTATTTCTACCTAGTTAATGTTCTTCCATATTATAGCTCATTGACATTTGTCAAATGAAATTGGTTTTGGTCAAAATATGGCCTTTTTTCAAAAGTGAAAACATTTTGGAGAAAAAAATCTTTTGATGTTTACAAATTTTCAGTTTTGGTAAAGATGTGACATTTTAAATTCCAAATGATCAAAATGTTATCAAGACCATAACCTAAACGGTTAGTGCCTTATTTTGTTCACTAAAAACTAGCTTTGGTAATCAGAACATTTTGGTAACCCTTATAATGATATTTTAAATAATGTTTATTTGTTTTTTTGATACATTTTGTGTTTTGAGAAACAAACAAAAAATTCTGGAGTTCATTTTTCATGAAATCTTTTTTCAAACTTTTGACTAGTTCTATTTCATATGAAGTCCATGAAGTAAGGACCATCTTTTTGTTCTTTGTACAGCACCTGGCACAGTGGGGTCCTGGTCTGTGATTGGGGCCCCTAAAAGCTAATGCATGCAGATAATGGTCGGTCAAATAGAAAACAGAAAAATTATATAACAAAGAGACATCAAAGGATTTAATTTACTACTGAAATGATCAAATTATTTCATCAGAATAAATGGGATAGAAATTTAAGCCCCTTATGCTTAGCTTTAAACATAGGAATAGTTAAATTAAGTTTAACCCCATTGAGGATCCAGCCCTATATTTTAAAAAAGAAAGTAAAAACCAATTACTGTATGTAACTGAATTTTCAGATCATCCTATAGGAAAGTATTCTACATAATATCCAGATTTTAATAAGCAAAGGGGGGTGGGTGTTAAATCTATAACTGTATTGGGTTAGAATAATAAGATTCAGTCTTGACACAAATATTAAATCTGAACATGTCCTTTACAGCATCCTCAGTGTAAAAATGTTCTGCCCAGATAGATCAATTGCTATATGTGTGTGTACTATATATACATTCCTTACAATTCTATTTTATGTAGTCCTTTTCGAAAGGCTTTCAAGAGAGCTCCATTGTCAGCATGCTTAATTGCTCAAAGGTGGAACTTTATGTTCTAATACAACATTAGAAACTTTCCCCTCCCTTTCATAAAAATCAGACCCACTGAATGCCGAAGAGCGCTAAACTTTTATATTTTATTTAAAAGTGAAAATGCAAAGTTGCATGTCAGCAATCTGCAACCTCCTCTATGGTCACTGCTGTGTTGAGAGAGACTCCTGTAAAACGCAGTTCCACTTGAAGGGCGGACAGTTTGACAAGAGAAGAACAAAAGTGGGACACATTTTTTTTAAATGTCTGTCTCCAGCTAGGAACATAGGAATGGTCACAGTGGATCAGACCCAAATTCCCTCTAGTTCAGTATCCTGTCTCTGACAGCAGTCTGCACTAGAGGCTCCAGAAGAAGGTGCAAGAAAACCTGAAGAAGGCAGATATGAAATAAACTATCTACTGGGAAAGTATCATTATCTTGAAGTATCGTGACCTGATTTGCAAAAATGCTCAGTGGCCATCTTTCTCCTGTGGGCAGCATGACACCCAGTGGGAGCTGTGGGTATTAGGCACCTTGCAAACGAGTCCCATGGTGTCTCAAGCTAGTCATCCAAAAATCCCAAATCTGAGGCCTGGTCAAACAATAAAGGTCAGTAAATGGCTTACTCCAGCCACAACTTACTGCATTCAACTTGACCCTTAACAAAAGACCTCTGCTGAATCCAACAGCCTCTTTTGGTACAAATAAACCATTGTAAGTTATTTTGGTTTGTGATGGATTGAATCACTCTGGTCAAGGTCTTGGGGGAAGCCAGGGACCTTTAACTAGAGTACTTTGCTGCTGAGATATAAGGAGACAATTTTCAAATATGTCTAAGTGGCTTAGGAACCTAAAAACAAAAGGATGTAGGTTCCTAAGTCATTAAGGGCATGTTTGAGAATTTTGCCTGTAAGTCTTTTTTACAGGCAGCTTTATACTGAGACTAGCAGGCGAATTTCTATCTTCCCTTTAGCCCTGTCTCAGCTCCTTCCATGCCACCCTCTCAACAAGAGCATACATGCCCCTGCATAGGTTCTTTATACCATGAAGTTAGCTGCTCTCAAGTGCAGCTGAATATAAGTGCCTCCCACTTCAAATTCTTGGCAGGCAGGCAGCATTTTTGCAATTTAGGTTCATCATGTCCTCCCAATGCTGATCACTTCTTAAAGTAACTGAAAAAATATGGCCCACAGCACTGAATCAAACAGGGTAAGCATCCATTAAATTAATCAGTTGGTAAAAACAGAGCATAAATCACTAGTTAGCAGAATGGATCGTACGTAAGGAAAAGAAGAATCAAACACAATCTTTTTTTTTTTTTTTACTTGCAATGTATTGGCTGGAGGGGTCAGATCCTGCACTTTTTATTCAGCCCTTAATCTGGCAGAGCTTCTTTTGAATTCCATGGGAGTTTCCCCTTATTAAAGATGGCAGGATTTGACTCCAGAGCCTTTTTTAAATGGGGAGCTCTTTCACTAGGTGATTCATCCTGTTATTTCTTTAAATGTGTGGGGAATCTTCACACTTAAGTGCATGGTTTCTGGGACTGATGAAAGAAACATATTGCAGACCCCATTTACCTGAAATGCTTTGAGGGTTATCAAAAGAAGCTAGACCTGCAAACAAAACCAAAAATCACTACTTGTATTTGGAGTGAAAGGGTTAGAACAAATCCACCCCCCCTAGGACTTAATGGTTGTTACCATGAAATATGGCATGGCCATGGCATTATAGTGCGGACCTAAATTAGATCTTCCCACTCCAAACGGCCCTGCCTCTTGAGTTAAGTGTGTGGGGATTATGAACTATTTTCTAAAATGTTCAGTTTCAAAAAACCTGGCATCGTGCACCATTTTGTTGGAAAAACTGAGGTTCCACCTTCATTTTCTAGCATGGAACTTTACCCTTCAGGCAAGGGGAATCTAGCATCACGCCCTGTATAACAAAGGAGCCAAATGATATTTTCTATATATTGAAAACCAACTTTATGAAAAGTTTTCTACCTGTGCAAGGCAGCCCCAACTCACTCATCGCTTTGGGGAAACAAGGGCGCTTACATCATTTTATATGAGGGGCAAAATCAGCCTTCTTTAAACTAACATCAGAAACCCACTTCTAGTTATATAACATTTCATCACAAAAAAGTAAGCTTATGTATAATTTTTCTAGGAGAGATTCAAATCTGTCACTCTGCAATAGTGTCACATAAGTTTGCATGAGAGAGAGAACCGTTCTGTTCATTGCTTGATACTTTACATCACATGGCTTCTTACATACAACCTACAGATCCAGGTTATTGCTTCAGGCTCTGCGTTGTGGGAAATCATTGACACTTGCTTCCTGCTTCACAATGTATCATGAAAACTTAGCATTTTGCTTTGATTGACATCAACAGAAACTTACCCCATGCTTAGCTTTGCAAAGCTGGATGAATTTTTTTCAGGGAAATGTAAATTTACCAAAAAATGCATGTTTCAGATCATTGAAATAATTTACAAATTATAATTTACAAATTAGGTGAATAGTTTCAGCCATAACCAAAACAACAAAAAAGAAAACAGAAATGTCAAAACAGTTCATTTTGACATTTTTTAAATAAACCATTATGGCATTTTGTTTTGAAATGACAGTTTCAAAATGGTTTGTTCAACTTGAACTTTTTTTTAATTTTTTCATTTCACTGAGGGAAAAAATCCATTTCAGTTCAAAATGAATGAAAAAATTCATTTTTGGATTTTTCAGTTCAGTGACCACACCAAAAGATCAATTATTTGCTCAGGTCTAATGAGGATGAACTTTAATATGTCATGAAACCCAATCTAAAGCAGCAAACTTGATCTCATGAATCATTCCCTATCAGGGAAACTCAAACTCAGGCTTCCAAATGTGGAAACTGGGCATTAGGCCTCTGTAAGGAGTCCAGAGGCCATGGCAACGAGCACATTATAAATGCCAAGATAGATAGGTACACAAGGTGGGTGCAGTAATATCTTTTATTGGAACAACTTCTGTTGGTGAGAGACAAGCTTTCAAGCTTACACAGAACTCTTCTTTAGGTCTGGGTTGTCTCTTTCTAACCTCTTGGGACAAATACAGCTACAACACTGCAAACAAAGAGAAGTAGGGCTGATTTGCCAATTCTTGATTGAAATACTTCTTTCACATGAACAAGCAAAGTTGGAACAGACACTGGAGACTCCATTAGCTGAGGTCCCACCACTCCATAGACATTGAGGCAACCTGGTAGAAGCTCAGAGATGTCACATATAATACAAGTATCAGAGGGGTAGCCTTGTTAGTCTGGATCTGTAAAAGCAGCAAAGAGTCCTGCGGCACCTTATAGACTGACAGACATTTTGGAGCATGAGCTTTCATGGGTGACGCATCCAACGAAGTGGGGATTCACCCACGAAAAATCATGCTCCAAAACATCTGTTAGTCTATAAGGTGCCACAGGACTCTTTGCTACATATAATACAGCATCCAAGGTTCTTGACTTCGTAATGCGGAAACATGAAGACCGGTTTGATGAGAATGACCTTGAGATAGACCAGGAAGGAAAACATATTTAGCTGTGACAACCATCAAAGTATGTCACTGCTCTCTATAGCGGGGAAGATCCCTGCACGGGTTGTCCTCAACAGGTTCGTCTCTCACCTAGTGAACTTGATGCATCCAGAGTTATAGTGTGGCTTTCATGCTGGCTGTGCCACCATGGACATGACTATTGCAGTCTGACAAATACAAGAGAGGGCTGCTAAACAGAACAAAGACCTGTACATGTTTGTTGAACCTACCAGAGAAGATGATTGCTGTCATCCACTCATTTCACAATGGCACGATGGCCAAGGTTATGGAGTGTGGGACTCATCAGAAGCCTCCCCTGTCACCAGTGGCACCAGAGAAGGATGCATAATAGCTCTGGTCCTCTTTGCCATTGTCTTTTCAGACATGCTCTTGTTCGCATTCCAGGACTTTGACAGAGGTGTACACATCTGGTTTAGTTTGGATGGGGCTCTAATTAATTAATCTATAGCAACTCAGGGGACAGACCAATTTAATCAGACAGCTATTAAGAGAGCTCTTGTTTGCCTCTGACTGTACCCTCACTGCACATGCACTCAAGGACATTCAGTTTATCGTGGAATGCTTTGCCTATATCTCAAAATGCTTCGGTTTCACAATCAGCCTGAAAAAGAGGGAGGCCATGTACCGGCCAGCACCAGACCACCAGCATCATGAGCACCTGGATCCCAGCTTTAGAACTGACAACATACCCCTCAACTTGGTCAGGAAATTCTGCTACCTGGATAGAACACTTTCCACCAACGCTGTGTTGAAGGATGAGATCATTTAGTGCTTGTCAAAGGTCAGCTTGGCATTTAGCTGGCTCACCCGTAGCCTCTGGAGGGAGGCTGCCTCAGAACAAAGATAAGAATCTACAACATTGTGTTACTCATTCCACTCCTCTATGGCTTTGAGACATGGACGCTTTACCAATGCCACATCAATCAGCTGGAGAGCTACCAGTCCTTGAGAGATGCCGAATCTTTGGCACCAAATGCATATTCATCAGGGCTCAACTTTCCCGGGTTGGACATGTGTTGCACATGGAGGTTTTCTGTATACCGCAAGCAATGTTCTACAGCCAGCTGGGCACAAGGGTTGACCCATCCTCAGATCATGCAAGACAGACATTAAAAACTGGGAACTCATTGCACTGGACACACCCAGAAGGAGAGAGCTGTGCCCTGAGGCCATGTCCATTTTTGAGGAATGGTGTGTGAAGTCTCTGCAGGAGAAGAGACCACATCATAAGGCCAACACCTGAAAGCCACCCCACAATGACTACACTTGTAAGACAAGCAACCACATTTGCAAATCCAGGATTGGATTCGCTTCCCATGTGAGAAGCCATAAAAACAAACAAGCCCAGAATTCAAATACAAATTATCTGTTGAAGCAATGGGAGAATCCATTATTAGAATCCATGAATCTTCAGCTGGTATAAACTGGTACAAGTTCCATTCAAGTCAAGGAGAACTATGATAGTTAACACACACTGAGGATCTAGTTCACTGTACTGACCTGAAGGAAAGTTATTGATTTGGATGAGTTTTACAGGATGCAAATGTAGCCTTTCCAAACACCAAAGAATGAGTCAAATTCCCCCTAGTAAAAATAGTTCCCATAAGCCAGGGTTTCTGGTGTAAGTTTATAGTGTGAGTCCAGGTTTCCACATTTTCAGTTGTAGTGAATCAGGATGAGTTTCTCTGAGGTATTTTTTTCATTTAATAACTACTTAAATAGTGGGTGAGGTGGGGGTTTTGGTTTATTTTTTCTTTGATGCCCAGAGAAGGTAATTTTCTTTCTGTGTTTCAGTTGTCGGCTATAAAA
The DNA here is from genome assembly GCF_016161935.1 of Mauremys reevesii. Taxonomy (NCBI): domain Eukaryota; kingdom Metazoa; phylum Chordata; order Testudines; family Geoemydidae; genus Mauremys; species Mauremys reevesii. The sequence goes on along the minus strand of NC_052623.1, from coordinate 24,632,450 downwards.
TGCAAAATTGGCCCTTTCCAGAATTGAAAGTGGCATGCCATGAAAAATGGCCATTTTTGCTATTTTTTCAAAGAATTAGATTTATGCAAATAAGCATTGTCCTAGCTTAGATCTATGCAAACCTGGGGCTTTTTATAATGGGGTTGAAAACTTCTAATGTTCCCTGCACTTACATCCCCACTGGGGTTTGGGAAACATTTTTTTTGTTTAAATCTTCATGTTTCCTGACTCATTACAGGGCCCTAAGCTAAATGGAGCTAGAAGTGTAATGAGAGCTTGAATGAGCAGAAAAATCCATCTTTTAAAAATGGCAGGACAGAAATTGCTTGGAAAGTCATTTGGGCCTATCTGAGACGGGGAATGTGCTAGAAATGTTCTTTGCTGGGGGTGGGAAATTGAGTTATATGAAGTTCATAGAATCATAGAATATCAGGGTTGGAAGGGACCTCAGGAGGTCATCTAGTCCAACCCCCTGCTCAAAGCAGGACCAATTCCCAACTAAATCATCCCAGCCAGGGCTTTGTCAAGCCTGACCTTAAAAACCTCTAAGGAAGGAGATTCCACCATCTCCCTAGGTAACCCATTCCAGTGCTTCACCACTCTCTGAGTGAAAAAGTTTTTCCTAATATTTAACCTAAATGTCCCCCACTGCAACTTGAGACCATTACTCCTTGTTCTGTCATTTGCTATCACTGAGAACAGTCTAGATCCATCCTCTTTGGAACCCCCTTTCAGGTAGCTGAAAGCAGCTATCAAATCCCCCCTCATTCTTCTCTTCTGCAGACTAAACAATCCCAGTTCCCTCAGCCTCTCCTCATAAGTCATGTGCTCCAGCCACCTAATCATTTTTCTAGCCTTCCGCTGGACTCTTTCCAATTTTTCCACATCCTTCTTGTAATGTGGGGCCCAAAACTGGACACAGTATTCCAGATGATGCCTCACCAATGTCAAATAGAGAGGAATGATCACGTCCCTTGATCTGCTGGCAATGCCCCTACTTATACAGCCCCAAATGCTGTTAGCCTTCTTGGCAACAAGGGCAAACTGTCGACTCATATCCAGCTTCTCATCCACTGTAACCCCTAGGTCCTTTTCTGCAGAACTGCTGCCTGGCCACTCGGTCCCTAGTCTGTAGCAGTGAATGAGATTCTTCGGTCCTAAGTGCAGGACTCTGCACTTGTCCTTGTTGAACCTCATCAGGTTTCTTTTGGTCCAATCCTCTAATTTGTCTAGGTCCCTCTGTATCCCATCCCTAACCTCCAGCATATCTACCACTCCTCCCAGTTTATTGTCATCTGCAAACTTGCTGAGAGTGCAGTCCACGCCATCCTCCAGATCATTAATGAAGATATTGAACAAAACTGGCCCCAGGACCGACCCTTGGGGCACTCCACTTGAAACTGGCTGCCAACTAGACATGGAGCCATTGATCACTACCCGTTGAGCCCGACAAGCTAGCCAGCTTTCTATCCACCTTATAGTCCAATCATCCAGCCCATACTTCTTTAACTTGCTCGCAAGAATACTGTGGGAGACTGTATCAAAAGCTTTGCTAAAGTCAAGGAATAACACATCCACTGCTTTCCCCTCATCCACAGACCCAGTTATCTCCTCATAGAAGGCAATTAGGTTAGTCAGGCATGACTTGCCCTTGGTGAATCCATGCTGACTCTTCCTGATCACTTTCCTCTCCTCTAAGTGCTTCAGAAGTTGCTGGGCTAAAGTCTCTGCTGGCATGAACTCCCTTGATTGTAGGTCTCATAAAAAAGGAGACAGTAGTCCATGCAGAAGACATTCTACATGTTATAACGGTTGTAAGGAACCATATTGTCAGTTTACCCATATCTCCTGAAAAGCTTGACCCTACTAACAGGATAGTACATCTTGATTCACTGTACTCAGTTAATAACACTGACTGCAGCTTTCCTGCTCAAGTCTGTTAGCTTTATCTGATCCTCCTGCCCTATTTGTGTTGCTCACCCTGACAGATCTGTTTGTTGGTGCCCTGGTAAGGGCCACGTGGCTCTGACCCTTGGAGCTTTGGTCAGTCCCGCTGTTTGAGGGATGGAGCTGAGCGGAGGTAAGCAGGGAAATTTGGTATAAAAAGTCACTTTCTGGGTGAACTCAAGAGCCATTATAAATAGAGGCAGCTAACGAGAGAGTTTTGGAGGCAGCGTGAGAGGCTTTCCTTCCAGGTCCACCTCTATGTGCAATTCTACAGTGGCCAGTGATGGACCAGTGGTGCTGAATGGCAATGGATATACCATTTTTTCCTTTTCTTTCCTGAAGCCAGAATGTGTAGGAAGTGCAAGTTCGTGGCTGAGTTGGAAGAAAAGATTCTTGGTTTGGAGGGGGAAGTAGAGATGCTCCTGAGAATCACAGAAGATGAGGAGTTCCTAGGTGGCCAGCTTTGGGAAACATTAGTTCAAGAAAAGAAGGAGATGGCACCAAGGAGCTGGAGAGAGAGGAAGTGAGAGGAGGCCTGGCAGCTCATAACAACCAGAGACAAGAGGTCAGGATGGTATTTTACACAGCTGGATATGGATGAGGATGGGCAGGCAAGGGCCACCAGAGAGACGAGGACAAGGAGGAATTCCATGCAGATAAAAGTTTCAAGGTCCAAGGGAATGGAGATGTTTATGGGATATATCTACAGACTGCAGCTCAGCACAACATGTAAGAAAATCAAGCTTGCCCACAAAGGGATCCTCCAACTGCTCAAGGGAGATAAATTATATTTATTGGGGATTCAGTACTCAGAAGGATCGAAAGAACATTCTATATGGGACAAATGGAAAAAAGGCCAGGATGCTGTCTTCTCCTAGCTAAGACACAAGATGTCACTCTAAGATTGGTTAGGCTTCTCAAGTCAACAGGCAAGGATCTATTGGTGACAATTCACATCAACACTAACGACACCATGTCACAGATATCTCACAGATAATAGGTGATTTCAGGGAACTCAGAAGTGTGCTGAAGAAGAAGAATGTCTAAGATCTTGTGCTGCCAGTACTAACACATCTGTAATATTTCTAAATATTATAGATCACAATTTGCTAACTCAAAAAGTGTTGCATCCAACATGGGGGTGTTCTATATTAGACCTTGCCTTAACAGATAAAGAAGAACTGATCAGAAATAAAAATTAGTGGTAGCTTAGGTACAAGTGATCATGACTTGATTAGATTTATAATGTGCAAGCACAATAAAGTCCAGACCAGTAAGATATATTCTTAGTGCTTCAAAAAGGCCAATTTCACAAAGCTCAAAACAAGTATGAATAAAATCAGCTGGGTGGAAGAATTTACTAAGAAAAATGTGAACCGTAATTGGGAATTGTTTAAGAACACTTTACTAGATGACCAGAAAGCCACGATGAAGGAAGAAATCTGTAGTGGTTAAAAAAATGACCTGGTTTAGAGAAGAAGTGAAGGCAGCTAGAAAAAATATATTTTATTATATTATTTTATTGATAATATATATATTATCAATAAAATATATATAACAACATGGAAGAAAGAGGAACTTGACAGTATTGAATTTAAATCAAAGCCAGGAATTGTAGAAAATAAATGAGTGAAGCAAAGGGACTCTAGGAGAAATAAATGGTCAGCAAGTGAATGATAAATTGTGACAGTCTGTACCCCTATGTTCACTGCTTTTACAAGACTATGATAGATTTTGTACAAACTATGCCTTGTGAGATATAATTTGAAAACTCATAATTTGCTGATCATTATTGTTCTGGTAAAGTATGTATGTAAAGTTATATGATTCTACTGTATGATATTACCAAGACACATTCCAAGTCTGGGGAGCAGTCACAAATCCAGTTCCCAGAGACAAAAGGCTAGCCAACCCCTCATCCAGGTGTCAACAAAATCAAATAGACCACCATCTGGTTAAGTGGCCGTTCTTTGGTAGGAAAGAGGATATGGCGAAAATCTACATTTTACAAAGAAACAGCTGGGGTTCCATCCACACAGACTTTCTGTCTCCTGAACCTTAGTTGGAGATGATTCTCAAAGAAGAGAAAGAGCTATAAGAAAGGAGGGCAGATGCCCCAAATTATCTCTCCCTCTCCCTCTATCCACAGCATCGAGGACACTAAAAGAACAAACGAAGCAGCATTGGACTGAGTGAGGGATCCTGACTGAAAGAGATTCAGCTAGTAATACTGCTGCAACATGTGGTGAGACAGACTTTTTGCTTTGAATGCACGTAGCTTGTTAAATTAGGCATTATTTGCTTTCCACTTTTATTTTCTTATAATCAATTCTGACTTTTATGCCACATTACTTGTAATCTATCTTTCAGTAGGTAATAAACTTGTTTTATTGTTTTTATCTACACCAGTGTGTTTGGACTGAAGTGTTTGGGGAAACTCCATTTGGGATAACAGGATTTGTGCATATCATTTTCAATTAATAAAATGACGGACTTTATATTAGCTTATATTATCCAAGAGAAAGTGGGTAGTAGAAGATGAACATTTCCGGGGAAAGTCTGGGACTAGGAATTTGCTGGTGTTGCTCTGCAGAGTAATTAAAGAGTGGCTGGCTATAGCACTCATACTATATAACTGGGAGTAACTTACCTGCTGGCGGCTGTATGGAAGTAGACCAGGAGTGGCAGCTCTCATAGAAAAGCAGTGTAAAAGGCACCCCAGGTAGGAGAACTGAGGGGACACAACTTTTCATCAGTCCAGATTGTAATGTCACACAAATAGAAGGAGTTTTTAAAGTAGATTAGATACAAAAAGTATCCTAACAATTGTATTGGTCCATTCCTAGATGGAAATGGTAGAATTCTCAATAATAATGCAGAAAAGGCATTCAGTGTGTTCAATAAATACTTTGTTCTGTGTTTTGGGGAAAATAGATGATGTACTCATATCATATATTGATGATAACACTCTTTTCGTTCCACTAGTATCTTCGAAAGATGTTAAATAGCAGCAACTCAAGGTAGACATTTTAAAATCAGCAGGTCCAGATAACTTGCATCTAAGAGCTTAAAAAGAGCTGGGGAGGAGATTCCAAGAATGGTAATGTTTGTTTTCAATAAGTCTTGAGCATTGGGGAAGTTCCAGAAGACTGGAAGAAAACTAATATTATGGTCAGACAATGGAGCAGCTGATATGCAACTCAATTAAGAGATAAGTAAAGGAAAGTAATATACTTAATTCCAATTAGCATGGATTGATGGAAAATAAATCCTGTTAAACTAACTCAATACCTTTTTTGATGAGATTACAAGTTGGTTGATAACGGTAATAATGTTGATATAATGTATTTAGACTTCTGTAAGGTGCTTGATTGAGTCAGAATTGCACAACATTTTGATTAAAAACTAAAATGATATAAATTAGCAGACATTAAATAGATTGAAAGTTGCCTAATAGTTAGATATCAAAATGTAATTGTAAATGGGAACTCATCATCAAAAGGATATGCTTCTAGTGGGGTCCCTCTGGGATCGGTTCTTGGCCCTACGCTATTTAACATCATTATCAATGATATGCAAGAAAACATAAAATCATCCCTGATAAAGTTTGCGGATGACACAAAAACTGGGCAGGTGGTAAACAGTGAAGAGGACAGGTCACTGCTACAGCGTGGTCTGGATCACTTCGTAAGCTGGGCACAAGCAAACAATATATATTTTAATATGGCTAAATGTAAATGTATACATCTAGGGAAAATAATGTAGGCCATACTTATAGGATGGGGGGAGGAGATGGAGCTGTATCCCAGGAAGCCGTGACTCTGAAAAAGACTGGGGGATCATGGTGGAAAACATGATCTCCCAGTGTGACACTGTGGCCAAAAGAGCTAATGTGATCCTAGGATATATAAACAGGAATTTTGAGCAGGAACAGAGAGGTTGTTTTACCCTGCACTTGGCACTGGTCTGACCACTGCTGGAATCCTGTGCCTACTTCTGGTGCCCACAAGTCAAAAAGGATGCTGATAAATTGGAGAGAGCTCAGAAAAGAGCCATGAGAATGAATAAAGGATTAGAAAACATGCCTCTCAGCTCAAGCTCAATCTATTTAGTTTAGCAAAGAGAAGGTTAAGGGGTGACTTGTTTACAGTCAATAATAAGAATCTTCATGGAGAACAAATGGGCTCTTCAGTCTAGCAGTCAAAGGATAACATATTCCAATGGCTGGAAGTTGAAGCTAAATAAAGTTCAGACTGGAAATAAGGGGTAAATTTTTTTACAGTGAGGATAATTAACTGTTGGAACTATTTACCAAGGGTCATGGTGGATTCTCCATCACTGGCAATTTTAAAATCAAGATTGGATTTTGAAATCTCATTAAATCAATTCATTAAATAAACTTGAATTTGGCCAGGAAACCAGGGTCAATACCCTATTCTTGCAAAATGTGACAATGGATCTTCAATAAGCACAAATGCTCTGGCCCTTGGTTGCAGATCTTATTGAAAAGAAGAGCAACACAGTTCCTCCTATCATACTGACACCTGAAGTTGGGCCAGCTAGTAAGGTTAGGGAGGACTAATGACCCAACAGAGTGTCAGAAAGCAGCACGCTTATTATACTTATTATAAACTCAAAAGAAGGGGGTGAGGGGTGTCACACTCACACTCACATACTCACGCTCCGTGAACAGGCATGGCACTGGAGATGTCTGTATCCTTCAAGGTAAGTGTCCCACAGTGCAGCGATGGATGGTGCAATGAAGGTAAGTCTTCCCAAGGCACGATGGAATGCAATGTGGTGAACCACTGGCCAGGCGGTTCGGGCGAAGGGCCTTACGGAATTACAATCTTGTGAGTGCACTTCTGAGAACATGGCCCCTTCCCCTTTCAAGGACTTGCTCCTCATGGCTTGTGACTAGAGATGACTTGGCCGCCTCTGGTTGGTCACACTCCATCTCGGGCCGTGTCTATGCATTTGGCATGTGATCCCTGCCTAATTCGAGTCCCTTGTCTACCTGGGAGCTTTTCTGATATTCCAGCTGTTCAAACAGCCCATTCATTCCAGGAGGGAGGGAGGGGGAGGGGGAAAGCCACTTCACAGGTATTCAAAGAGGGAGAGGAGACAAAAGGAGGGGGGGAAGTGTAACAGACCTTTTGAGCATAGACGTTATACATAGCATACAGATCACTGCTGCTCCTACAACAATTCTCTACTGAGTTAAAGTGTGAACTGCCATCTACTTAAACACCAGTAACATTTCCTGAAGTGCATATTTGGTTCTTGGTAAAGGGATCTCACATGAAAATGCTGACTCAGTCCAGTCCTGCTGGGCACGTGAAAGCATCACATGATAAGGTGATTTGGTTGCTGGGAGCATACCATTATGTAGGATATGTAATTAAAAGAAAGACAAGGTGAATCTTTCTTGGTAATGATGATACTTAGAAAAATTCTAAGGTGGAGGTATCTAAAAGATGAACACCGGGTGACCATACTCAGCCAGCCTGTGGAACTCCTTGCCAGAGGATGTTGTGAAGCGCAACACTGTCACAGGGTGCAAAAAAGAACTAGATAAGTTCATGGAGCATAGGTCCATCAATGGCTATTAGTCAGGATGGGCAGGGAAGGTGTCTCTAACTTCTGTAAAAGCAACAAAGAATCCTGTGGCACCTTATAGACTAACAGACGTTTTGCAGCATGAGCTTTCGTGGGTGAATACCCACTTCTTCGGATGCAAGATATCAGATATCTCTAACCTCTGTTTGCCAGAAGCTGGGAATGGATGACAGGGGATGGATCACTTGATGATGAACCTGTTCTGTTCAAAGAAGAGCATTTTTGCAAGCAGGCTGGCTAACCTAGTGAGGAGGGCTTTAAACTAGGTTCACCGGGGGAAGGAGACCAAAGCCCCGAGGTAAGTGGGGAAGTGGGATACTGGGAGGAAGCACAAGCAGGAGACTGCAAGAAGGGAGGACTCTTGTCTTAGACCGAGAAAGCGGGACAATCAGCGAGTTATCTTAAGTGCCTATACACAAATGCAAGAAGCCTGGGGAACAAGCAGGGAGAACTAGAAGTCCTGGCACAGTCAGGGAATTATGATGTAATTGGAATAACAGAGACTTGGTGGGATAACTCACATGATTGGAGTACTGTCATGGATGGATATAAACTGTTCAGGAAAAGGTGGGGGAGTTGCGTTGTATGTAAGAGAGCAGTATGACTGCTCAGAGCTCCAGTATGAAACTGCAGAAAAACCTGAGTGTCTCTGGATTAAATTTAGAAGTATGAACAACAAGGGTAATGTCGTGGTGGGAGTCTGCTACAGACCACCAGACCAGGGGGATGAGGTGGACGAGGCTTTCTTCCAGCAACTAACAGAAGTTGCTAGATCACAGGCCCTGGTTCTCATGGGTGACTTTAATCACCCCAATATCTGCTGGGAGAGCAATACAGCAGTGCACAGACAATCCAGGAAGTTTCTGGAAAGTGTAGGGGACAATTTCCTGGTGCAAGTGCTGGAGGAACCAACTAGGGAAAAGTCTTCTTGACCTGTTGCTCACAAACAGGAAGAAATAGTAGAGGAAGCAATAGTGGATGGGAACCTGGGAGGCAGTGACCATAAGATGGTCAAGTTCAGGATCCTGACACAAGGAAGAAAGGAGAGCAGTAGAACAGAGACCCTGGACTTCAGAAAAGCAGACTTCGACTCCCTCAGGTAACTGATGGGCAAGGTCCCCTGGGAGAATAACATGACGGGGAAAGGAGTCGAGGAAAGCTGGCTGTATTTTAAAGAAACCTTATTGAGGTTGCAGGAACAAACCATCCCGATGTGTAGGAAGAAAAGTAAATATGGCAGGCGACCAGCTTGGCTTAACAGTGAAATCCTTGCTCGTCTTAAACACAAAAACAGCTTACAAGAAGTGGAAGATTGGACAAATAACCAGGGAGGAGTATAAAAGTATTGCTCAGGCATGCAGGTGTGAAATTAGGAAGGCCAAATCACACTTGGAGTTGCAGCTAGCCGGAGACGTTAGGAGTAACAAGAAGGGTTTCTTTAGGTATGTTAGCAACAGGAAGAAAGTCAAGGGCTGTGGCTACACTTAGCACTTCAAAGCGCTGCCGCGGCAGCGCTTTGAAGCGCTAAGTGTAGTCAGCACCAGCGCTGGGAGAAAGCCTCCCAGCGCTGTCCGCACTCCACCTCCCTGTGGGGAATAACGGACAGCGCTGGGAGCCGCGCCCCAGCCCTGGGGCTTTGACCACACTGGCGCTTTGCAGCGCCGCAATTTGCAGCGCTGGAGAGGGTGTGTTTTCACACCCTGCTGCAGCGCTGCAAATTTGTACGTGTAGCCAAGCCCACGGAAAGTGTGGGCCCCTTGCTGAATGAGGGAGGGAACCTAATGACAGAGGATGTGGAGAAAGCTAGTGTACTAAATGCTTTTTTTGCCTCTGTCTTCACAGACAAGGTCAGCTCCCAGACAGCTGCACTCTGCAGCACGGTATGGGGAGGAGGTGACCAGCTCTCTGTGGAGAAAGAAGTAGTTCGGGACTATTTAGGAAAGCTGGACGAGCACAAGTCCATGGGGCCGGATGTGCTGCATCCGAGGGTGCTAAAGGAGTTGTCCGATGAGATTGCAGAGCCATTGGCCATTATCTCTGAAAAATCATGGCAATCGGGGGAGGTCCCGGACGACTGGAAAAAAGCTAATGTAGTGCCCATCTTTAAAAAAGGGAAGAAGGAAGATCCAGGGAACTACAGGCCAGTCAGTCTCACCTCAGTCCCTGGAAAAATCATGGAACAGGTCCTCAAGGAATCAATCCTGAACCACTTAAAGGAGGGGAAAGTGATCAGGAACAGTCAGCATGGATTCACCAAGGGCAAGTCATGCCTGACTAACCTAATTGCCTTCTATGAGGAGATAACCGGCTCTGTGGATGAGGGGAAAGCAGTGGATGTGCTATTTCTGGACTTTAGCAAAGCTTTTGATACAGTCTCCCACAGTATTCTTGCCAGCAAGTTAAAGAAGTATGGGCTGGATGAATGGACGGTAAGGTGGATAGAAAACTGGCTAGATGGTCGGGCTCAAGGGTAGTGATCAATGGTTCCATGTCTAGTTGGCAGCCGGTATCAAGTGGAGTGCCTCAAGGGTCGGTGCTGGGGCAATATCTTCATTAACGATCTGGAGGATGGTGTGGACTGCACCCTTAGCAAGTTAGCAGATGACACTAAACTGGGAGGAGTGGTTGATACGCTGGAGGGTAGGAATAGGATACAGAGGGACCTAGACAAATTAGAGGATTGGGCCAAAAGAAATATAATGAGGTTCAACAAGGACAAGTGCAGAGTCCTGCACTTAGGATGGAAGAATCCCATGCACTGCTACAGACTATGGACCGAATGGCTGGGCAGCAGTTCTGCAGAAAAGGACCTAGGGGTTATGGTGGACGAAAAGCTGAATATGAGTCAACAGTGTGCCCTTGTTGCCAAGAAGGCTAATGACATTTTGGGTTGTATAAGTAGGGGCATTTCCAGCAGATCGAGGGACGAGATCATTCCCCTCTACTCAGCACTGGTGAGGCCTCATTTGGAGTACTGTGTCCAGTTTTGGGCCCCACACTACAAGAAGGATGTGGATAAATTGGAGAGAGTCCAGCGGAGGGCAACAAAAATGATTAGGTGGCTGGAGCACATGACTTATGAGGAGAGGCTGAGGGAACTGGGATTGTTTAGTCTGCGGAAGAGAAGAATGAGGGGGGATTTGACAGCTGCTTTCAACTACCTGAAAGGCGGTTCCAAAGAGGATGGATCTAGACTGTTCTCAGTGGTAGAAGATGACAGAACAAGGAGTAATGGTCTCAAGTTGCAGAGGGGGAGGTTTAGGTTGGACATTAGGAAAAACTTTTTCACAGTAGGGTGGTGAAGAACTGGAATGGGTTACCTAGGGAGGTAGTGGAATCTCCTTCCTTAGAGGTTTTTAAGGTCAGGCTTGACAAAGCCCTGGCTGGGATGATTTAGTTCGGTTTGGTCCTGCTTTGAGCAGGGGGTTGGACTAGATGACCTCCTGAGGTCCCTTCCAACCCTGAGATTCTATGATTCCCTCTTGGGCACCTGGCATTGGCCACTGTTGGACAACAGGATACTGGGCTAGATGGACCTTTGATCTGACCCAGTATGGCCATTCTTATGTGTTCATGTAATGAATAACAGGAAAAAATGACATCTACACAGTATGGGATGGGGAATAGTCTTCAGGAAGCATTTGAACTGAAGAATGGTTAAAAATTATGACAGACGTTTAGGCTTAGGCTTTTCTGAGCTTATGTCAGAACCAAGTCAGCTGTAAAGTGATACCTCAGAATCACTGGTAATGAGGGGAAAGCAACTGTCAGACAACAAAGTTTCAAGTGTACTTTGAGAAGAAGAGAAGAATTAATTTATGACCTGAGTGTTTGGATTTTTCTGGGTTGTTTTTTTTTTTGTTTTTTTTGTGTTGGGGGAAAAATGTCCCCTTCAGAAGTGATGTATTGAGTTAGTTGTAATGGAAGACAGAGAAAAGAAAAGCTGCCAAAATTGGGTAAAATTTAAAGCTTCTTAGACATGTTTTATTGTCTCTTCATAAAGAGTGTCTCTCTTTTCTGACCTCCTGGGAATCTGAAACAAAAGAGGATTCTTCAGTGTGATGTATGGGGGCGGGAATCAAAAGCACACAAGGCTTTATGGCTGGATTCCACACAACTTTCTACATAAAGAATCAAAATGTCTTACCTGGTATTCATCTAGCAGTACTCCACTCTTCCATAAATTCTCAAACAAGTGGTTTCGAGAGAAATCACTCATATACCATTTTATATGAATTGATGATATTGCCATGTGACCTTTTCTAATATCTGAATAATGGAATGGAAACAGAAAGTTTCATAGAGTGGCAAACTTGAAGAAAAAGTGCCTTTAAATATTCAAAGCCAGATTGTAGCTTTGCCAGTTTACACCAGGTGTGGATCTATCTCCGACGTGAGGGTTGGTTTGGATAAGCATTTTGGACCTTGATCTTGCAAACACTCTGGTGCTTAAGCACATGAGTAGTCCTACTGAATCATTTAGAACAGGGGTTCTCAAACTGGGGATCGGGAACCCTCAGGGGGTCGCGAGGTTATTACATGGGGGGTAGCAAGCTGTCAGCCTCCACTCCAAATCCCGCTTTGCCTCCAGCATTTATAGTGGTGTGAAATATATAAACAAGTGTTTTTAATTTATAAGGAGGAGTCGCACTCAGAGGCTTGCTATGTGAAAGGGGTCACCAGTACTAAAGTTTGAGAACCACTGATTTAGAATACCCATGTTCATAAAGTTAAGCAGGAATGGAACACAACAACTGACAAAAATATTCAATAAGGGGAGTGAGTTGAAGACAAAGGAGATTTACAGTCAAAAGTTTACAGAGTAACTCTGTTAGGGAATGTGCATATCTTAATGGTTCCATCAAAGTCATTTTTAATGGTAAATTGACTTGCTTTTTGATAGCAACATGGAAAAAATGTGGGTTGAGGAGACTTGAATAAGGGGAGGGTGGAAACTTGTGGCAGTGCTATAACAATGGCATATTATGCATTTATCCAGTGATAGAGATTTAGTTGAGACTGTTTTGCATGATTGTAACATGATTTCAACAGCTGTTTGACTGACTATATGTGCTTATAATGTCTTTATCTTTCAGAATCTTTCACAGATTTCATGTTCCTTTTTTCTCTACTTGTAAATATGTAAAGCCAAAGTGCTCATGGCATTATGAGTTAAAGGCCTGTAATACTAAAATCCAGAAATGTTTTGCTAAGCTTCAAATAATAATAAAAAAAATCATTGGTAATGCATGGTATATGATTTGTTAATTATAGGTGATGGAGCAGGCAGGCAGACTTGTGGGGAAAAGATCTTTACTGAGCATGCTGAGAGGCCAGAGTTACTTGTTTTGAGGCCTTTGTTTGTCTGCTAACAGCCTGGTCCCAGCTTGCACTCCTGAGCCCCTGGCGCCACAAGAAACTAGATCCCTCCTAAAAGCTGATCCTTTTTCTTCAGTTCCACTCACTACAAAGTGACCTCCCTGGATGGATCTGCAAACCCACTGTTCATTCCTCTTTTACATGCCTTCTCAAGACTAACTTTTGGATGATTTGCATCCACAATTCAAAACTAACAACTAATTATTTTGTTGAATTTTCAACTAGTTCAAATATATGGTTGAATTATAAAACTGGACAATAGGGATTAATCATTGAAATGCTGACTTTCAATTAACTGTAGGGGATGAACAAAGCCTCTGTAATGGATACAAATGAACTTTCACTCCTATTCATCTGAAAGGTATTTGAGTACACATGTGGAATGGACTAGTCTTACTTTGGACAAGACCTGAGAAATCAACAACATAAACCAGTTCAGCAACATCCATAGCTCAGAGAACCCAGTGCAAAAATATTTGTGAAAAGTAAAGTAGGCTGTCGTGTCCTGTCTTTCTCTTTAGTCAGGAGTGAGAAGGGAGAAATCATATTTTAAACTCTAAATATTATGTCTGTTAATTCGAGAATCTTAATTTGCTTCCTTCCCAAATGCTCAGCTCTTAATCGCTACAGCATCTCTTTTCATTTTCATTATCAGTTAACCCTCATTGCAAAACCTTTAAATTAAGATGCTACTTTATAGCCTTGCTTTGTTGTACAACTGTTTTAAAGCTATCGGAGGGGTAGCCGTGTTAGTCTGGATCTGTAAAAGCAACAAAGAATCCTGTGGCACCTTATAGACTAACAGACGCTTTGCAGCATGAGCTGTGGGTGAATACCCACTTCTTCAGATGCAAGTGTTTGTTTTAAAGCTGACTCGCATCAATCAGAAGTAGAATTGAAAGCTCTGTATTTTGTAAGAAAACACGAAAATTCCAAACCTCTATAGGGACAGTATTCAACAAAACCTAGGCGGTTAGCCAAAATTTGGTTTCCGGTGGTTGTTTTGGTTAGGAGGAGAAATTGATGTTGGAATCAGGTATTTCTTTGATGCAACTTTTATTTTCAAAAATGTACAAAATCCTTTTTCATGGAACACAGCAGGAATCATAGAACGGGAAGCTGTTTCTTTGCTCACAGTCCCAAACCTCTTTCAGCCAGCACTCAGCCCCAAAATCTCTGTTTCTTTCTCAGACCTTCCTCCCAGAGTTTGTTCTAGCTTTGTGCTGCTTACAACAGAGTCTTGGTCCTTGACTGGGCTCCTACAGTAATACAAATAATAAATAATAATTCTCTCTGAGCAGGTCTACTGTTTATCCTTTTTTCCCACAGACACACACACCCTCTACCAAAAATACACAGTGAATCTTCTCCTCCACATGTGCCTTGCACGTACCTTTGTTTTGAGTGGTGATACATACCTGTATTTTGGGTGGAGGCTGCTATTGTTTCAGCTATCTGTCTCCATAAAGGAGTTTAATTGTTTCTTACATGTGTCAATAATGAAGGACCGCAGCTATGTCCACCAGTTATTCCCAGAGAAGTGCTGCTTTCTTATGAGAACTTTTTTCCCCCAGCATACCATTTTGGGTCTGTCCTTTTAGCTTTAGCAGAGTCAAACAACTGTAGCCATAAAATAGGTGCTGCTTGCTGCAGCTCCCTGTCTTCCAGACGGTATGTATGCTTAACTTCTACTGTGTTTGCCTTTTTTATTGCTAAGTCAAAGGCCTATTTTAATCGGTACGAATCACAATGTTTTAGCACTCTGCTTGTTGCTGTTCTCCTTCCTCTTTTGTAACATTACTGGGCGTGTACAGAAGGTGTCATTACAGAGGAGATTGTACGTTCTGTTTATCTGAGTGTACAAGCAGTTAGTTCGTGAAGAAATACTTAGTATCTGTTATGGTGCAGCTCCCATTAGAAGCCGAATGGGACCCCCAGTCAACTCTGTTCTGCCTGATTCTCTCTGCCAATAATTTCCAGAGGTATATACTGCTAACATGCAGGTGAAGAACTGGGACAAATGTTTAAAGAAGAGGCAGCATATGCCTGAGGATTATTCTTTTGGACAATGTGGGCCAGTGATTCAGTGCAACAGCATCCTCTTTGGCCAAACGGAGCATTGCACTTCAGTTAGTGAGTTCCTGGTGCCCCAGGGGCCAGAAAACCCTCCCCTCTATTCTTAAGTCTCTCAAGGGGTTGGTAGGAGAACACAGGCCCACCCACTCCACAGGGTTCGAGCTCAGAGTCCTTAAGATAGGTGTGGGGAGTCAAGGCTTAACAACTACAGTCATGTCCTGAGCTTCTTCCTATCTCTCCTGGTTTCTGTAGGCCTTTCAGCCTGTTGGTCCAGTCATCCCTTCTCAGGTGCTGTGTTTGGGTGCTTTTTCAGCATTTTTCTGGTAGGATTTCCCTTCTCCAGCCTTATGCCTCCTCTGCCAGCTACCTCCCCCACCCCCCACCTTCCCAGAGCTTTTATTTTCCCAACTTTTGTGAGGCTGCCAATTGGCATTGGTTAGCAGTACCCGCATTAACATCTTGGTTTCTTGACCAGCATGGGATATTGTGACGGGGTGGACTAGGTCTGGAGGTCCCCTGCTGGAGGCCTCATGGCCCTGCCTTAACATGCCCCAGAAAAGATCAATAGAGAGGTCCTCCAGGCTGCCCAGAAAAGCTGCGTGGGACATAGCTAATAAGAGGGGCTGCAGAAGCAGCCAATCAAGGCCTAGCAGGCTCCTATAAAGGGACCTGCAGGGCCAGAGCAAGTTCAGTCTGCTTGCAGGGACTTGGGGAGCAAGAGGTGCTCCTGGCTAGCTGCAGGACCTGAAAGGCTGGACAGAGCAGCTGCTAGCAGGGCTGGCTGCAGGAGCTGCAAGGGGCTAAGCAGGTAGTTACTGGGAGTGACTCAGTGGGGGGATGTGGTCAGCAAACTGAGTCCAAGAGGGGTGGCTCAGCAGGAAGGCTGGGGGTCACTGAGGACTCAAGTAGAGACAAGGAGTCCCCAGGGAAGAAGCCCTTGGGACGTGTTCAACCCCAGAATAGGAGCCTTGCAATTTAGCTGGACCAAGCAAGGGTACAGTGATGTGCCCTGTTGGACTGGTTAAAGGCTGAGCCTAGGGAAGGCTGCAGAAAAAGACACACCAACTGAGGGTACCGTTGCAGGCCCTGTTGGGACTGTTCACAGTCTGAGCCCAGGAAGGGCTGCAGGACATTTTGGATTGTGTAACCCGGAAGGGGGTTGTTTGTTTCACACATGGACAGAGTGTGACTCAGCCGGAGGGCTGAGTCACGGAAGACCCGCCTGACAAGCACTGCAGATTGTGCCAAAATTTTACCCTACACCGCTTATTCTGTACTTCATAGGCCCTGGAATCACCATTGCCTTACTCTAGTTTTATGCTGATGTAACTCCGTTGAGGCAATGGTGAATCAATTGCATTCTGTCTATGCGAGAATTATTTTCTAGTTTCAAAGCCATTGTTGTTTTTTCTAGTAGTCGTTTTGCTCATTATACATGGTCAGATCATATGCATTTTTATCATATTGTCTGCATTCACTGAGAAAGGGCACTATATCCCTATCTTAATTAAGGATATTCTTCATGTCAAAAGGTTGGAGAACTCATTTTAATAAACCTAATGATTCTTCAAACTGAGGAAGATGGGATGCCTCAAAATGGTAGAGGTCACTTGATTTTCCTGACTGTTAATGTTTTTTTAATTGCATTCTAGTTAAAGATTCAGTACTGATATATCTATCTTCTTTAGATAAGATTCTTAAACGGACCAGATCTCAAGGATTTATATGAAATTAAATTGAACTAGGAGAAACTAATACCAAAGATGTTGCTATTAGATTGAAACTTGCTCCCAAATCCTTTGTGATCTCAGCAACTAAAATTGGGGAAAAGTTTTAGGAAAATACTTAAACTAGACGCTCATATATAGAGCCAGTTAGATAAACCTGTAAATACTTAATGCCGTTCATTTACCGCCTTCTGATAAATCTCACAGCCCAAATGGCTCATCTATAGACTTCTATAAAAAGATAAGTAGCAGATCCTTTTATTAAAGCTGGTTTGATTCCAAGTTTGTTCCTGCAACCAGGCCCATGGGTAAAGTGGGTGGAGGCTTGTGAAGATGGAAGTAATCTGTAACCTTTGTGTAAAGTCCTTAGTCCAGTGCTACTGTGCTCTGCACTTTCGCAGGGCTCATGATTCAGCTGTATGGGTTACAATAACACCTTTGTATTATACAAAGAGACGAGATTAGATGGAGACGACTGTAGTTACATGTTCCTATACTTCACCTTAATTCTAATATAAAATATCACCTAAGATTCCTGTTTGTTTTTTTCTTAAATCCTCTGATAACATTAGTTGAGTTCTAAATTTCTCCACTTATGTCAAACAATTAACCTGTGAGTGTGCTCATTAGCTGAAGAAAATCTTTGAGGACGTGGAGCCCTGAGACTGCAGGGGCCCCGCAAGCATTGGCCCGGCGGCAGTCCGGGTCTTCGGCGGCATTTCGGCGGCGGGGGGCTCTTCAGTGCTGCGGAAGACACGAAGCGACTGAAGGGCCCCCCACCGCCGAAAGGTCACCAAAGACCCGGACTGCCGCTGGTTGAGTACAAGTGCCGCAGCTCCCCCGCTTTGCCCCTGGCCCCTGAATCCTCTGGGTGGCCCTGGTCTGGCCCAGTGGACTGAGGACAGGCTTGTGAGCCAGGAGAGCTGGATGCTATTGCTGGCTCTGCCACTGACCTGTTGTGTGACCTTAGGCAAGTCTCTCTTTCTTTTCCTACCCTTTGTCTATCGATTTAGATTGTAAATTGATCTGATTGGGGCTCTCTCACCATATGTTTGCAGAGTGCCTCATGTCATGGGAGTGCAATCTTGGTTGGGACCTCTCAATGACTGTAGGATTAATAATTAAATTTTTTCTGCCCCTTTTTTTTTTTACCTTCAGTATAGTCCCTCCAACCCACTCTATCACTGACTACCTACTTTCCCTACCATTTTATTCTGTTCAGTTCTTCTACTGCTCCTATCACTGTGGTATTGAGGCTGTTCTGGTGGTGAATTCATCAGTATGAATACCATCTGTCACACGTGTTTCTTTCCTTCTCTCTTCTTCCTCTCCCTAAGGAAAAGCATGTAAATTTTTACATTTTTATTCTTACACATACATTCATATTTATGTTTATTAGAGAAGACAAGGTCCAACAGGAATTATTTTGGGAAGTTCTATGGCTTATGTTATGCAGTAGGTCAGACTAGATGTTCACAATGATCTCTTATGACTCTGCAATCTATGAATAAACAGGTGTGTCTTGCACTTACCTTCCCATGCATTTATAATCCACTGGTGAGTGTGTTAGAGGTCCTCCACTGTGTTGAGATCTGCAGAGGAAATGAGTTGCTACAGCCCCCCAACTACAGAGGCTGTCTCTTTAGCTCAAACTGTAGCACCTCATGCTTTCAGATCTGCAGGTCCCTGGGCAAATAATTGATTTTTTTTTATGTGGCCAGGGACTTGAACTCAGATGCCTCTATAGCCTTATTCAAAGGAAGGATCTACTACCTCCCAGATAAGTACCTTAATTAGCAGCAGGATGGTTACAAATTAATTATTTAAAAATCATATTGTTTTTAAATAAATTAAATACAGTTATTTTTAAAAATAAACCTATTTAATATTAAATTTGAAATTGATGATTTATTTATTTATTGATGATTTATGTTCAGTTCACCCAGGGCTCAGTACGCCGGCCTGGGGTTCCGCTCACCCAGACCTGCAGGAGGCTGAGCAGAGCTGGCGCCGACCGGCTGGCAGCGGGCTGAGGTCCCAGCTGCCGGTGCGGCTCAGCCTGCTGCCGGTCTGTGGTTCCATTCACCCAGGCTTCCAGGAGGCTAAGTGGATCTGGCGGCCAGGACCCCGGCTGGCTGAGCGGTGGCCAGGACCTGTAGCCTGCCATCAAAAATCAGCTCGCGTGCCACCTTTGGCACCCATGCCGTAGGTTGAGGACTCCTGTTCTAGTGTGTACTGTACTTTATGGTAATTTTCACTATATGCGATTTTCCTCTTACATGCTGACCTCAGAACTTAATCCCCGCATAAGATGTGACTCCACTGTATTCATTTTTGAAAATTTATAATAAGCAATGCTCTGGGGGGGGGCGCGCAATGTGGAAGTTTCACCTACAGTGCAAAATATCCTTGCTCTGGCCCTGGATATTGTGTCAGCTGATCCCCACAGTCTCCAACCTACCTGGGCAGTACAGCAGACGTGGACCTGCCCACTACCGCCTCTCCACGCCCTAGCCCCCCCACCCCGTGCCCCCCCCCTTAAGGCTGAGCCCTCTGCCTTTTAAAAATGATGGGTTCCCCCTCTCCCCCCACTCAGGCTTTTCTGGCAGCCCTGTTGCCAGGTATCCAGTTTTAGACTGGAAACTCCAGCAGAAAAGGGGACCTGAGTGTTCGGTTAGCAGTGCTGACTGAAACTAAATGTCCGGTTATAGGAGTAACCACATTAGCCTCCGCTCCTCCCACTCCCAACATGCACCCCTGAGGGCTGGAAGAGAACCTGTCCTGCTGCTGCGGGAGGAGGGGCAGCTCAGTGCAGAGAGAGACAAAGAGAATGGGCTAGAACCAGGTAGGTACCCGCCTATGTGGGCCAGGGTGGGGATACTGTTTACCCTCCCCAGCCCTGCTGTGCTTGCAGTTTACCCTGACCCTCCCTTGCTCCAGAGACCAACCCTAACTCCTGCCCCACTATGCTTTACCCCGGCCCCTTTTACAATCATTCTCAGGGGCCCACAAATATGTTTGGTGCCAGGCCCACAAAAAGTTAATCCAGCCCTGCCCAGCTGTAGTTCCTAGTGCATTGGGCCAAGAAGGCAGCCATCATATACCCTTTCAATACAGCTCCTTAACAATTCACTTGTGACTTTGCCGCAAGCCCTGAGCAAGGGGCAACATGTAGGTACACTGCTGCAGGAGCAGACCAGGAAATGGACCATGTAATTCTGAGTCTCAAAATCCGGTTCCTGGTTTCCTTGCTTTTGGGGTGGTGATGGTGCAGATGTATTTGCCCGCTCCCTGTCCACATACATAAGAATCCTGTGGAGTCTGCTCTTCTGCCCCATGCTGCTATACAAGTGTAAGGCAATTCACAATTGGGCCCTTCATGCGACCCTCAAAGGCAGGGCTGCCCAGAGGATTCAGTGGGCCTGGGGCAGGGCTGGCTTGGGTGGCAATTCAGCAGCGGGTCCCTCTCGGAGGGAAGGACTCACCGCCGAATTGCTGCTGAAGAATGAAGGGTGGCGGTAGAGAAGCCTAAGTGCCACCGATCGTGGCTTTTTTTTTTCCCCCGCCGCTTGTGGTGCTTGTACTCACCAGGCGGTGCTCCGAGGCTTCGGCAGCACTTCAGCGACAGGTCCTTCACTGGCCCGAGTCTTCCGCTGCACTGAGGACCTGCCAAGACCCAGAGCGGCTTGCGGGGCCCCTGCGGGCTCGGGGCCTGGGGCAAATTGCCCACTTGCCCGCCCCTTTGGGTGGCCCTGTCTAAAAGCCACTTTGACAGTTAACACTAAGCAAAGAAAATTGCCCTGGAAGGGAAATTCTGCTGTGTTTTAGCAAAGATGTGTTTGAATGTTTCTTTCCTGCAAAAGTAAATAAAACCAGCCCAGATACTCAAACACCAGCCTGCCAGATGTCCCTTTGACTAGCTTTGGAGACTTGTCAGATTTTCAATCAAACTATGCTGAATTACTTTAGCAATTCATGCCGATGGTCTGATAAACAATAACAGATTGTCACGCCGCTTGTATGATATGCATGTTTCTAGACCTACTGGCTGCAAACACTGATCTGGGAAAATGACACCCAAAAATATTTGAAAGTGGTCAGCTGTGAGGTTGCAGTGAATGTGGAAGTTATCACGAGAAGATAATGACTTTATTAATGTCCTAGTTCATACAGGGCCTAAGCCCAACTCTGTTCCCAATGGCAAGACTCCATCTTCAATGGGCATTGGATTGGGCCCATAAATAGTTTCTTGGTGGTAATAAAGAACTGAAGTGTCAATGGGATCAAGTAATATAAAAGCATAGGGGGTGGGGAATCCTGGTTTTATAACATAGGTTTCCATAATTACCATTCACTATCCCATTTCCTAGCACCCAGGTCAGCGAGATATTTAAGCACAAGCCTAACTTTAAGTATATGAGTCATTGGGATTACTCTTGTGTTTAAACTTAGTTAGGCACGCACTTAAGTTCCTGGCTGACAGGGGCTCCAATAACTTTAACCACTAGCATTTCATTGTTACCTACAGTGATCTGACTTTTCTAGTGACACAACACAGCATGATACAGTAGATGAACACTCTTGGCAATATATTGAATCTATTTCCCATGTTAAGTATCCTCACACCTTCTTGTCAACTGTTTGAAACGAGCCATCTTGATTATCACTACAAAAGTTCTTTTTTCCCTGCTCATAATAGCTCATCTTAATTAATTAGCCTCTTAGAGTTGGTATGGCAACTTCCACCTTTTCAGTGGCATAAATCCACAATATAGGAATTACTCAGCTTTCCATCCATAACAGTCATCACCTAAACCATGCATCTATTGCATCTAGCATAGAACCCAGAAGGAAGAGAGGAGAGTATTGGGAAGGGTTCAGAAAAGAGCTACAGTAGAAGGAGGTTTGGAAAACATGCCTTATAATGAAAGTCTAAAGAAGCTCAATCTATATAGCTTAGAAAGAGATGGTGACACGATCATGGTCTATAAGTACCTGCATGGGGAGAAGATTCCTAATAGAAGCTGTGTAGCTTCTAGCAGAAAGAAGCATCACCAGTTGCAATGGCTGGAAGCTGAAGATAGGCAGCACATTTTTTTTTTTACAGTGAAGGTAATTAACCATTGTCTCAATTTACCTAAGGATATAGCATCACTTGGAGTCCTTAAAAGGATATTGCATATCTTTCTAAAATTTATGCTGCAGCTCAACAAGAAGTTATGGGCTCAAGGCTTGAAATGTTATGGCAAATTGCTTCCCAGTAGGGGGCACTATGCCGTGATTTTTGAACAGGAACTTAGAGAACTCTACTTTCAAGAAGTGCATGATGAGAGAGCTTATGTGGCAGCAAAGCCTGAAGATAACATTACCGTGGTTCTTCTTTGTAAGACTGAACCCTGAACAGGAACCACATGGTGCAGTTCTCAGCCTGTGTTATGCAGGACATCAGACTTCATGATCATAATATTTTAACATCCATATATTTCTGCCACTTGTGATAAAGGAGTATCACTTAGTTTTAATAGGGTCTGCTGTTTCAGGGGCCCAAGTCAAACTGGCATTTGACATGTCTCAACCAAAAGACATGCTCACTTCCCATAGCATTGTCTGTCTGACAGTTCACAGTCTGATAGTTCAGTTAACCTAAATTAAGTACACCTCACAGTTCCCTTGGTGGTGGTTAGTATCATGGCCACTTTATATTTTATTATTATTAGCAATGCTGTAGAGCCTGGAGGCCTCAGACTAGATTGGGACCCCACTGTACTAAGTGCTGTACTAACATAGTAAGAAACTAGCCTTTACAGGTAGATAACCAGAGGGATTGAAGAAAGTCAGTGACTTTCCAAGGTACAATGGTAAGTCAGAGGCATAACTGGGAAGAAAACCCAGTAAACCTATGCTTTACACATCTTCACTAGTTTCCTGATTTAGATCCCAGTCCACTTAAGTACGTGCATAATAGGACTTAAAGATGTGCTTAACGTTAAGCACATGCTTAAGTGGTTTCTCAGTCAGGGTCTTATTAAATAAAAGAGAGGGCCTGATTGTCCTTTCATTTACTCAGGTGTAACTCTCCAGTAACTCCACTGAAGTCAGAGTTGTTGCACTGGCATAAAACTGATATGAGGGAGTGGAGAATCAGACCTAGTGTTTCCAACTGCTGACTTAGATAGAGCTTGCCCATTAAAGATGAGAAAATGACTACATTTGTATGCTGAAGTTAGCCCAAGAACTTCTGAACAAACTCTGGTTGTGTATTTGTTACCTGACCTGCAGTCTGGCACATTATTAATTCACTTCACTACCGGAATCTATTAAAAATATTTCCTACTTTGAAATGGAGAGAAGGCAATTTGAATTTATCTCTAGATCAGATGCACAGATCATGGGGAAAGTGATGAATAAATCATGAGAGTTTTCCAGATTACATTTTATGCTGGCCCAGCTACTGTATTTGTAATGTGTGATTATAGTAATCACACTTCAGTTAGTATTGCTTATAATCCATATTGCTTATAATCAAAAAAAAACAAGCCATAAAAGTCCCTAGACTAATATAATCCTTTTTTCCTCTGGAGATAAAGCTGTTAAAGCAATGACTGAACCAGTTAATGTATGAGCCTCTTGTGGTAGGATGATCAGTAAAACAAACTACAAAGTTGGATTTCTTGTTCTGAGGTAAAACATGCCACATGTATTGCATATTCCATAAATAAGCTGATCTGATGAGTTTTAACTAATTTGGTTTTAGACAATTAGTTTGTCTATTGTTTTAGC
The DNA here is from genome assembly GCF_016161935.1 of Mauremys reevesii. Taxonomy (NCBI): domain Eukaryota; kingdom Metazoa; phylum Chordata; order Testudines; family Geoemydidae; genus Mauremys; species Mauremys reevesii. Next base: position 24,608,922 of record NC_052623.1, on the reverse strand, counting down.
TCAGGGCTCTTTCCATTCAAACAAAATCAAATACTTATTTGAAGAAATACAGCAGCTCATTTTCTCCGAGAATTACAGGGTCCTCTTTGACAGTGGCCATTAAAAGATTTTAATGAAATCCCCAAGATTTATTTGAAGCTGGACTAGGAACTTTTTGATACTCAATTTGCCCATTAGTATTAATTTTTAACACAGATGGAGGTTTTATGGGTACTCACAGAAGGAAGTAGAAAGGAGATTACTGGAATTTCAAGATGCAAATCAGGGCGCACAGAAGGCTGGAGTTCTTGCAGAGGCAAGAATGAGATTAGAGCAAGAAACACTGGCAACATTAAAGTGCAAAAATTAAAACCAAGTGGTGCAATAAGGAGCTGTGGAGGCATTTGCGATCAATTTACCTGCTACCTATGTATAAATTAAATTCAGTATCCTCAGAAAGATATTAGAGTGGCACCCAACTACTATGCTATAGTTAAAGGTCTGTTAGTTGTTCCTTTACAAGCTCTCTTTTTGAGCATGTACCATATGACGGTTAAAATGACCTTCATGTCGATAGTAGCACTGCCCAGTCTAAAACACGCTGTGACCATTGTTTTCAAACAAAACTGAGGGCCTGATCCAGCTCTCACTATAGTCATCAGTGATAGTTTGCCATTGACTCCAATGGGAGCAGGATCCAGACTTGGGTTTGGCTGCTCTTCCATTACAATCAGTTCTTGAACATGCGGGTGGGTAGAGGAGCATCTGCAACCTTTGTTTACAAAGGGTCATTCAAACACACATTGCTGGTATTTGGTCCACATATTAGACAAAAGCCTATTCATTGTTAAAGAAGTAGCATGAAATGGCCAAGCATTGTCTTCAAATCAGCTGCTGTGTGGCGTGTGTCACTTGAATAGCTCAGTTTACATAATGCATGCACACAGAGGATACTTTGCAGGTAGACAAACACCAGTCCTGTTCTATGGGGACAATCTCCTAGACATCCACAAAGCGAGAACCATTGAAGTCAATGGAAATCTGTGCATGGGCTTTTGGGTAAAATTCACTCCCTATCTAGCAAGAACGCTTCTATGGCCTCCAGTCTATGGCCTCTGTTAAATCTCAGAGCCTCATAAGCTTTCATTTTTTTCATCCTGTTATAATGTATAATGTTATCCCCATTTTTCAGATGGGGAACTGAGGCACAGAGAGACTAAGTGATTTGCCCAAGGTCACAAAAGGAATGGAACACTTTTCTCTAATGAATCCCAGGTTAACCCCCTAACCACTGGACAGTCCTCCTTTCTCTGCACAGAAGGGGGCCCAATACAAGGCTGTGTGGTACTAAAGTGTTGCATAGGCCTTGCTCTGTCCTGCTTGGGAGTCATTTTCACTGTTATGGATGATTTGTAAAGACACATAAATAAAGCACTGAAATCCTCTCCCGAATTTTACATTTATGATGTGCATCAAGAAAGGGGTAAATATTATAAGGGGAAGATGTGTTAGCTAGGAGCAAGAAAATTTGCAAAGGCAGGATAAGTGCAAGAGGATGAATAAGAAGATTTCTATCACAGCTGTCTGGATATGAGTATATATGTTTTTGCTTCAACGTGTATTCATTTTTAATTATATCCTCCTTTCTGAAGACCAGACCTGAGCCAAGTGTTGAGTTTTGGTTCGTGACTTAACTAAAAAATAATAATAATAATAAAGAAAAATTCAATTCATTTGAACTAAATGGAATGTTTTCTCTTTCATGACAAAAGAAAACTGAACAAAAATTGTTCAGGTCAAATATTTCAAGTCTCAATTTGAAATGACAATGAAATGTTAGTTTGAAATAAAATTTTCAAAACAAATGGTTTCAACATTTCCCAAATTTTTGTTTTCAGATTTCTTCGGTTTTGTTCAGCTGAAACTATTTGACGTGAATTTAAGAATGGTTTTGGTACCCCTGGCTCCCAAAGCATTTTTCAGCAAATTCTCTGTTCACCAATTTTTCCCCAGCTCTACTGATGACTCTTCTCCATTGAGTGAAAGATACTAAAGCCCAATAAACAGTGCACCCATCCAAATGGTGAGATTATGTTGCAGCTAAAATAAGGGTGGAGGGCCTTACATTTCCTTTGACACCAGGGGATATTTGTCAGCCATGTTTAAATTAAGTTACCAGGTCAGAGCCAGAATTACCAATTGATGAGCACAATAAACAATTTGAGCTGAAGGCTTGTTATCAGTTGTAGACTCCATGGCACTCTGCATTAGGGTTAATCTCTCAGCTAGTGTAAACTAGCATTGCCTCTTTGAATTCAGTAGAACTTTGTGAAACATTTAACTCAACACAAGCTTGACAGATTATTTTCTTAGTAGTAGATTTAGAGGAGTGCCTAGAACTCCCACATTTGTACAGTGCCTCCTGGACAGACACATAGGAAAGTTTGTCTACACTGCAAAAAAATCCCAGTGGCAGTGAGTCTCTGGGAGCTCGGGTCAGCTGATTCAGGCTCACATTAGGGGCTAAAAAAGACATTCCTACTTGGGCTTTATACCCGACTGAGACCCTCCCTGCCTGGCGGAGTTTCAGAGCCTGAAGCTTCCACCTGAGTGGGAATATCTGCACAAGCTATTTTTAGCCCCACAATATGAGCCCTGTGAGTCCAAGTCAGATGACCTGGGGCTCTGAGATTTGCTGGCCAACATATGGTTTTTTTTTCAGTGCAGACATATTCTGCTCCAGAGAGCCCAATTTGCAGCTGAGGAATGATGCAAACAGGTGGACAAAACAGACAGATTGGGTGGGGATAGATGGGAGGATGAAGTAACAAGTTTAGTAAAAACAATCTCCACTCACTACTGCCTACCTGGTATTATTGCCAGGTTAATGTGCTTTTTAGAGTGGATTTTTGAATAATGGGAGGAAAACTTTAGGCTGCTTCCCCACACACACACACAATTCCTCCTTGAATTTCAAACTTTTGAGCAACTCTATAAGACAGACCTCTGACACTTCCCTGCACAGATGTGTTTCTGTATGGAGTTGTGCTATAGGTCTAATCGTCTCTTTCTTTCCATCTCCAGCTTTTCACTGCAACACTAAACACACCATCCAACTGACACATGGAAGGCCACTGATCTGTTACAGCCACCACTGTAGAACATCTTCCTGCTAGAGCATGGATCTGGCCTGGAAAATGCAGGTATGCGGGTGTTCTTTTTAAAAGCAATGGCATAGCTTTGAAAAATATACTTTTAGAATGATGGTATGTTTATACTCTGCTGTTGGCATCTGTGTGTGAAACTATGATTATGATAACACAAAAAAATACTTTTGCAAAATATACAGCCGCCTCTAACGCAAATCATACCACTTACCAGATCTGGCAGCCTATGACATGGTAGGGATCACAGCCCACCCAGGGAGGGAGAGAAGAAGAAGAATGGTTAATGTACTGGATATAGACTCAGGAGACTGCCTGCCTGCATTCTCACTACCACCTGGGAGAGCACCTTCCAGCAGCAGGCTTAAAATGACCACTGCACCCACTTCAGTTTCCCCTTTCTTCCAGAGTCCCCAGTAACCCATAAGCTGTTCAGGGTTAATTTGTTACAAAAGGCCTCATGACCATAATTCAGATTTCAGCAATGTGCGCATAATTACATTCAGTCTTTCAAGTCTCAAACACTCTGAATCTCTCTGAATCTCTCCCCATGCTCCAGCTTCAGGCAACCCAAGCAACTGCTCTTCCAGGTATGGTCTCCAGCTCTGGCCCAGAGACACTAAGTTCCCCTCCATCATCCTCTGCGACATCATTCCTCCCCAGCCTTCAGCTCTCTGGGCTCTCCAACTTCTGTCTGTGAGAACCAGCAGGCATCTCCTTGCTGCTCCCAGCCTTCAAGCCTCTGTCCATGGTGCCTCATCTGGGGAAGTCTTTAGGTGACCCACCGACTGCCTGGCTGCCTTCTCACTCACCGGACTGATCTGGCTTCACTGCTCAACCAGGAGCCTCACCGCCCCTCCTCCGCAGCATCCTCCTGATGCTCTCAGCCCAGCTCTGCTCTTCCTCTGACCTCTCTCAGCTCCCCTCCCTTGGTCTGCCCTGCACTTTCCCCTGGGTCTCCTGAACTCTCTCTTGCCTTTGGGCGTCTCTGATTTATATCCCAGGGTCAGGCCTGCCTCTTCATTCACTGCAGGCACCTGGACTGAAACAGGAGACGGGGCCTGATTTCAGTTTAGGGGCCCAGCTGCCTTGTTACAGCGGCCCCAGATCTCTGCTGGCAGGCCTCTAGGTGCTCCCCATACTACACACAAGTAATAATAAGAAGAAGCTGAGCCTGCCATCATGACTTCAGACGATCTATGGTCAAAAAAATGAGTGAAAATTTAACATCACTTTTGAGCTTGTGGTCTTGTGTAGTTTTGGAATGGGGCAATGCAACCTAAGTTATTACATCTTTCAAAACCTGTACACGCCATCTTGAAAGGTATTATGCAGGTCTGGTATGGTTCACTGATGAAGTTGAGGTGTGTGTGTGTGTGTGTGTGTGTGTGTGTGTGTGTGTGTGTGTGTGTGTGTGTGTGTGTGTCCTCTTGCTTTTTGAAACATTTGGTGTTGATTTGCCAAGAGCCTGGCTCTTGTTATGCTTTTTGTGTATCCTCTCCTGGAACAACTTCAATGAATATTGCAGTGAAAAATAGAGATTTGTGTTCAAAGGGCTGGGTATGGTGGCAGTGTTTTTAATCAAATCAGTTGATCTAGATTGTTTTTGAGAGTGTTCCTGTGTTGGGATTCCAAGTAATGTAGGTGATCTGAGAACCTACTGTGAAGTGACAACTCTGTTGTTTGAGGTATAACCTGCAGTGCTTTCTTCCCAAGGGTCCCTTAATTAATATTGTCTTTAAAAGAAAAATTACTTTTCAGGATTTAATTAACATGGAGTAGTGATGTTTTCTGTGTTTAAGCTGAACATGTTTCATCAGCAAATACTTTTATCACTTTTCTGTTCTTTGTTTTGGCTTGACA